>NC_034195.2:42006839-42315589 GCF_002021735.2 Oncorhynchus kisutch | reverse complement strand
AATTTGATTGCTGCCCAAAGAAGTGAGCCATGATGTGTCTGTGTAATTCCTTGACAGTCATGAAGCGTGAGACAAATTCATTCCAAAAGCTGCTCTTTGACAGGAATTGTAGCACTTCCAGAAGTGTTGGAATGAAACACAATTGACAAACATTAACACACACAGGTAGACACAAACAATTGTCAAGGGGTCAAGGGGTCAAGGGGTCTGAATACTTTCCAGAAGGCACTGTAGATATTTAAGAGATCCTTTTCCCTAACACATCAAATAAATAAAATGTATTTATAAAGCCCTTCTTACATCAGCTGATATATCAAAGTGCTGTACAGAAACCCAGCATAAAACCCCAAACAGCAAGCAATGCAGGTGTAGAAGCACGGTGGCTAGGAAAAACTCCCTAGAGAGGCCAAAACCTAGGAAGAAACCTAGAGAGGAACCAGGCTCTGAGGGGTTGCCAGTCCTCTTCTGGCTGTGCCGGGTGGAGATTATAACAGAACATGGCCAAGATGTTCAAATGTTCATAAATTACCAGCATGGTCAAATAATAATAATCACAGGGGTTGTCGAGGGTGCAGCAAGTCAGCACCTCAGGAGTAAATGTCAGTTGGCTTTTCATAGCCGATCATTCAGAGTATCTCTACTGCTCCTGCTGTGTCTAGAGAGTTTAAAACAGCAGGTCTGGGACAGGTAGCTGTTAAGACTGTCAGGATAAGACTGACAGGATAAGACTGTCTCTCGTTCCGCTGGCCTGGATTTACACAGAAAATACTGCTGCCATTCACTGACTTAGTGCTGGATGTAACTCAGTCCACAATAGTAACTTTTAATTCATCTTCCTGTCCCATACAACAGATAGCTTATAGAGGTCCAAGTATTATTCTAATAAATGTTGCGCTGAGAAACATCTGCTATGCAAATCTCACCGTATTGCTTTCACTTTGTCTTTGCCTGACAAAGTAAAGATAGAGCTCTCTACCTCGTACCGGAGCAGGGGGCTGCCTGCCAGACAAAGTAAAGATAGAGCTCTCTACCTCGTACCGGAGCAGGGGGCTGACTGCCAGACAAAGTAAAGATAGAGCTCTCTACCTCGTACCGGAGCAGGGGGCTGTCTGCCTGTCAAAGTAAAGATAGAGCTCTCTACCTCGTACCGGAGCAGGGGGCTGCCTGCCAGACAAAGTAAAGATAGAGCTCTCTACCTCGTACCGGAGCAGGGGGCTGCCTGCCAGACAAAGTAAAGATAGAGCTCTCTACCTCGTACCGGAGCAGGGGGCTGCCTGCCTGTCAAAGTAAAGATAGAGCTCTCTACCTCGTACCGGAGCAGGGGGCTGTCTGCCTGTCAAAGTAAAGATAGAGCTCTCTACCTCGTACCGGAGCAGGGGGCTGCCTGCCAGACAAAGTAAAGATAGAGCTCTCTACCTCGTACCGGAGCAGGGGGCTGACTGCCAGACAAAGTAAAGATAGAGCTCTCTACCTCGTACCGGAGCAGGGGGCTGACTGCCAGACAAAGTAAAGATAGAGCTCTCTACCTCGTACCGGAGCAGGGGGCTGCCTGCCAGACAAAGTAAAGATAGAGCTCTCTACCTCGTACCGGAGCAGGGGGCTGACTGCCAGACAAAGTAAAGATAGAGCTCTCTACCTCGTACCGGAGCAGGGGGCTGACTGCCTGTCAAAGTAAAGATAGAGCTCTCTACCTCGTACCGGAGCAGGGGGCTGCCTGCCTGTCAAAGTAAAGATAGAGCTCTCTACCTCGTACCGGAGCAGGGGGCTGCCTGCCAGACAAAGTAAAGATAGAGCTCTCTACCTCGTACCGGAGCAGGGGGCTGCCTGCCTGTCAAAGTAAAGATAGAGCTCTCTACCTCGTACCGGAGCAGGGGGCTGCCTGCCTGTCAAAGTAAAGATAGAGCTCTCTACCTCGTACCGGAGCAGGGGGCTGCCTGCCAGACAAAGTAAAGATAGAGCTCTCTACCTCGTACCGGAGCAGGGGGCTGACTGCCAGACAAAGTAAAGATAGAGCTCTCTACCTCGTACCGGAGCAGGGGGCTGTCTGCCTGTCAAAGTAAAGATAGAGCTCTCTACCTCGTACCGGAGCAGGGGGCTGCCTGCCAGACAAAGTAAAGATAGAGCTCTCTACCTCGTACCGGAGCAGGGGGCTGCCTGCCTGTCAAAGTAAAGATAGAGCTCTCTACCTCGTACCGGAGCAGGGGGCTGTCTGCCTGTCAAAGTAAAGATAGAGCTCTCTACCTCGTACCGGAGCAGGGGGCTGCCTGCCAGACAAAGTAAAGATAGAGCTCTCTACCTCGTACCGGAGCAGGGGGCTGTCTGCCTGTCAAAGTAAAGATAGAGCTCTCTACCTCGTACCGGAGCAGGGGGCCGCCTGCCTGTCAAAGTAAAGATAGAGCTCTCTACCTCGTACCGGAGCAGGGGGCTGCCTGCCTGTCAAAGTAAAGATAGAGCTCTCTACCTCGTACCGGAGCAGGGGGCTGCCTGCCTGTCAAAGTAAAGATAGAGCTCTCTACCTCGTACCGGAGCAGGGGGCTGACTGCCAGACAAAGGCCAATAAATACGGCTGCCAACTCTGTCCACCGAACATCAAATAAAACTCAAATTACTGCTAGGAGAGGTCCAATCATTCTCCCACTGAATCTCATAAAGGATATCACAGCAGAGATCCCAGAACGATGCTCCTCCTCCTACACTACAGAGTCCTGTCATTAGTGATACATTATCTTGTATACTAAAGTGTCAAAGGCTGTTATGTCACAGGGCACTGCACATAGAGCTCTTGGAGGTTTGAAGAGAATAGCAGAACTGGAGAGAGCATCTCAGAGTACACAAACACAAAAGACGCAGTGACTCATTGAGATGAAGTAGGTCTAAATGGAGCTCCGGCTCTCCATAGCCATCCTATCCTACTCTCTATAGCCATCCTCTCCTGTGCTCTATAGCCAGCCTCTCCTGCTCTCCATAGCCATCCTCTCCTGTGCTCTATAGCCATCCTTTCCTGTGCTCTATAGCCATCCTCTCCTGTGCTCTATAGCCATCCTCTCCTGTGCTCTATAGCCATCCTCTCCTGTGCTCTATAGCCATCCTCTCCTGTGCTCTATAGCCATCCTCTCCTGCGCTCTATAGCCACCCTCTCCTGCGCTCTATAGCCATCCTCTCCTGTGCTCTATAGCCATCCTCTCCTGCTCTCCATAGCCATCCTCTCATGCGCTCTATAACCATCCTCTCCTGTGCTCTATAGCCATCCTCTCCTGTGCTCTATAGCCATCCTCTCCTGTGCTCTATAGCCATCCTCTCCTGCTCTCCATAGCCATCCTCTCCTGTGCTCTATAGCCATCCTCTCCTGTGCTCTATAGCCATCCTCTCCTGTGCTCTATAGCAACCCTCTCCTGCTCTCTATAGCCACCCTCTCCTGCTCCCTCTAGCCACCCTCTCCTGCTCTCTATAGCCACCCTCTCCTGCTCCCTCTAGCCACCCTCTCCTGCTCTCTATAGCAACCATCTCCTGCTCTCTATAGCCACCCTCTCATGCTCTCAATAGCCACCCTCTCCTGCGCTCTATAGCCACCCTCTCCTGCTCTCTATAGCCACCCTCTCCTGCTCTCTATAGCCACCCTCTCCTGCTCTCTATAGCCACCCTCTCCTGCTCTCTATAGCCACCCTCTCCTACTCTCTATAGCCACCCTCTCCTGCTCTCTATAGCCACCCTCTCCTGCTCTCTATAGCCACCCTCTCCTGCTCTCTATAGCCACCCTCTCCTGCTCTCTATAGCCACCCTCTCCTGCTCTCTATAGCAACCCTCTCCTGCTCGCTATAGCCACCCTCTCCTGCTCTCTATAGCCACCCTCTCCTGCTCTCTATAACCACCCTCTCCTGCTCTCTATAGCCACCCTCTCCTGCTCTCTATAGCCACCCTCTACTGCTCTCTATAGCCACCCTCTCCTGCTCTCTATAGCCACCCTCTCCTGCTCTCTATAGCCACCCTCTCCTGCTCTCTATAGCCACCCTCTCCTGCTCTCTATAGCCACCCTCTCCTGCTCTCTATAGCCACCCTCTCCTGCTCTCTATAGCCACCCTCTCCTGCTCTCTATAGCCACCCTCTCCTGCTGTCTATAGCCACCCTCTCCTACTCTCTATAGCCACCCTCTTCTGCTCTCTATAGCCACCCTCTCCTACTCTCTATAGCCACCCTCTCCTACTCTCTATAGCCACCCTCTCCTACTCTCTATAGCAACCCTCGCCTGCTCTTTATAGCCACCCTCTCCTGCTCTCTATAGCCACCCTCTCCTGCTCTCTATAGCCACCTTCTCCTACTCTCTATAGCCACCCTCTCCTGCTCTCTATAGCCACCCTCTCCTGCTCTCTATAGCCACCCTCTCCTGCTCTCTATAGCCACCCTCTCCTACTCTCTATAGCCACCCTCTCCTGCTCTCTATAGCCACTCTCTCCTACTCTCTATAGCCACCCTCTCCTGCTCTCTATAGCCACCCTCTCCCTCTCTCTACAGCCATCCTCTCCTGCTCTCTTTAAACATCTTCTCCTGCTCTCTACAGCCATCCTCTCCTGCTCTCTATAGCCACCCTCTCCTGCTCTCTATAGCCACCCTCTCCTACTCTCTATAGCCACCCTCTCCTGCTCTCTATAGCCACCCTCTCCTGCTCTCTATAGCCACCCTCTCCTACTCTCTATAGCCACCATCTCCTGCTCTCTATAGCCACCCTCTCCTACTCTCTATAGCCACCCTCTCCTGCTCTCTATAGCCACCCTCTCCTACTCTCTATAGCCACCCTCTCCTGCTCTCTATAGCCACCCTCTCCTGCTCTCTATAGCCACCCTCTCCTACTCTCTATAGCCACCCTCTCCTGCTCTCTATAGCCACCCTCTCCTGCTCTCTATAGCAACCCTCTCCTGCTCTCTATAGCCACCCTCTCCTGCTCTCTATAGCAACCCTCTCATGCTCTCAATAGCCACCCTCTCCTGCTCTCTATAGCCACCCTCTCCTGCTCTCTATAGCCACCCTCTCCTGCTCTCTATAGCCACCCTCTCCTGCTCTCTATAGCCACCCTCTCCTGCTCTCTATAGCCACCCTCTCCTGCTCTCTATAGCCACCCTCTCCTGCTCTCTATAGCCACCATCTCCTGCTCTCTATAGCCACCCTCTCCTGCTCTCTATAGCCACCCTCTCCTGCTCTCTATAGCAACCCTCTCCTGCTCTCTATAGCCACCCTCTCCTGCTCTCTATAGCAACCCTCTCATGCTCTCAATAGCCACCCTCTCCTGCTCTCTATAGCCACCCTCTCCTGCTCTCTATAGCCACCCCTCTACTCCTAGCTCTCTATAGCCACCCTCTAACTGCTCTCTATAGCCACCCTCTCCTGCTCTCTATAGCCACCCTCTCCTGCTCTCTATAGCCACCCTCTCCTGCTCTCTATAGCCACCCTCTACTGCTCTCTATAGCCACCCTCTCCTGCTCTCTATAGCCACCCTCTCCTGCTCTCTATAGCCACCCTCTCCTGCTCTCTATAGCCACCCTCTCCTGCTCTCTATAGCCACCCTCTCCTGCTCTCTATAGCCACCCTCTACTTGCTCTCTATAGCCACCCTCTCCTGCTCTCTATAGCCACCCTCTCCTGCTCTCTATAGCCACCCTCTCCTGCTCTCTATAGCCACCCTCTCCTGCTCTCTATAGCCACCCCTCTCCTGCTCTCTATAGCCACCCTCTCCTGCTCTCTATAGCCACCCTCTCCTGCTCTCTATAGCCACCCTCTCCTGCTCTCTATAGCCACCCTCTCCTGCTCTCTATAGCCACCCTCTCCTACTCTCTATAGCCACCCTCTTCTGCTCTCTATAGCCACCCTCTCCTACTCTCTATAGCCACCCTCTCCTACTCTCTATAGCCACCCTCTCCTACTCTCTATAGCAACCCTCGCCTGCTCTTTATAGCCACCCTCTCCTGCTCTCTATAGCCACCCTCTCCTTCTCTCTATAGCCACCTTCTCCTACTCTCTATAGCCACCCTCTCCTGCTCTCTATAGCCACCCTCTCCTTCTCTCTATAGCCACCTTCTCCTACTCTCTATAGCCACCCTCTCCAGCTCTCTATAGCCACCCTCTCCTGCTCTCTATAGCCACCCTCTCCTGCTCTCTATAGCCACCCTCTCCTACTCTCTATAGCCACCCTCTCCTGCTCTCTATAGCCACTCTCTCCTACTCTCTATAGCCACCCTCTCCTGCTCTCTATAGCCACCCTCTCCCTCTCTCTACAGCCATCCTCTCCTGCTCTCTTTAAACATCTTCTCCTGCTCTCTACAGCCATCCTCTCCTGCTCTCTATAGCCACCCTCTCCTGCTCTCTATAGCCACCCTCTCCTACTCTCTATAGCCACCCTCTTCTGCTCTCTATAGCCACCCTCTCCTACTCTCTATAGCCACCCTCTCCTACTCTCTATAGCCACCCTCTCCTACTCTCTATAGCCACCCTCTCCTACTCTCTATAGCCACCCTCTCCTGCTCTCTATAGCCACCCTCTCCTACTCTCTATAGCCACCATCTCCTGCTCTCTATAGCAACCCTCTCCTGCTCTCTATAGCCACCCTCTCCTGCTCTCTATAGCCACCCTCTCCTGCTCTCTATAGCAACCCTCTCCTGCTCTCTATAGCCACCCTCTTCTGCTCTCTATAGCCACCCTCTCCTACTCTCTATAGCCACCCTCTCCTACTCTCTATAGCCACCCTCTCCTACTCTCTATAGCAACCCTCGCCTGCTCTTTATAGCCATCCTCTCCTGCTCTCTATAGCCACCCTCTCCTTCTCTCTATAGCAACCCTCGCCTGCTCTTTATAGCCACCCTCTCCTGCTCTCTATAGCCACCCTCTCCTTCTCTCTATAGCCACCTTCTCCTACTCTCTATAGCCACCCTCTCCTACTCTCTATAGCCACCCTCTCCTACTCTCTATAGCCACCCTCTCCTACTCTCTATAGCCACCCTCTCCTGCTCTCTATAGCCACCCTCTCCTACTCTCTATAGCCACCATCTCCTGCTCTCTATAGCAACCCTCTCCTGCTCTCTATAGCCACCCTCTCCTGCTCTCTATAGCCACCCTCTCCTGCTCTCTATAGCAACCCTCTCCTGCTCTCTATAGCAACCCTCTCCTGCTCTCTATAGCCACCCTCTCCTGCTCTCTATAGCCACCCTCTCCTGCTCGCTATAGCCACCATCTCCTGCTCTCTATAGCCACCCTCTCCTGCTCTTTAAATCCACCCTCTCCTGCTCTCTGTAGCCACCCTATCCTGTTCTCTATAGCCACCCTCTCCTGCTCTCTATAGCCACCCTCTCCTACTCTCTATAGCCACCCTCTCCTACTCTCTATAGCCACCCTCTCCTACTCTCTATAGCCACCCTCTCCTGTTCTTTATATCCACCTCTCCTGCTCTCTATAGCCACCCTCTCCTGCTCTCTATAGCCACCCCTCTCCTGCTCTCTATAGCCACCCTCTCCTGCTCTCTATAGCAACCCTCTCCTGCTCTCTTTAAACATCCTCTCCTGCTCTCTATAGCAACCCTCTCCTGCTCTCTATAGCAACCCTCTCCTGCTCTCTATAGCCACCCTCTCCTGCTCTCAATAGCAACCCTCTCCTGCTCTCTTTAAACATCCTCTCCTGCTCTCTTTAAACATCCTCTCCTGCTCTCTATAGCCATCCTCTCCTGCTCTCTATAGCCATCCTCTCCTGCTCTCTTTAAACATCCTCTCCTGCTCTCTATAGCCACCCTCTCCTGCTCTCTATAGCCATCCTCTCCTGCTCTCTTTAAACATCCTCTCCTGCTCTCTATAGCCATCCTCTCCTGCTCTCTATAGCCATCCTCTCCTGCTCTCTATAGCCATCCTCTCCTGCTCTCTATAGCCACCCTCTCCTGCTCTCTATAGCCACCCTCTCCTGCTCTCTATAGCCACCCTCTCCTGCTCTCTTTAAACATCCTCTCCTGCTCTCTATAGCAACCCTCTCCTGCTCTCTATAGCCACCCTCTCCTGCTCTCTATAGCCACCCTCTCCTACTCTCTATAGCCACCCTCTCCTGCTCTCTATAGCCACCCTCTCCTGCTCTCTATAGCCACCCTCTCCTACTCTCTATAGCCACCATCTCCTGCTCTCTATAGCCACCCTCTCCTGCTCTCTATAGCCACCCTCTCCTGCTCTCTATAGCAACCCTCTCCTGCTCTCTATAGCCACCCTCTCCTGCTCTCTATAGCAACCCTCTCCTGCTCTCTATAGCCACCCTCTCCTGCTCTCTATAGCAACCCTCTCCTGCTCTCTATAGCCACCCTCTCCTGCTCTCTATAGCCACCATCTCCTGCTCTCTATAGCCACCCTCTCCTGCTCTCTATAGCCACCATCTCCTGCTCTCTATAGCCACCCTCTCCTGCTCTTTATATCCACCCTCTCCTGCTCTCTGTAGCCACCCTATCCTGTTCTCTATAGCCCACCCTCTCCTGCTCTCTATAGCCACCCTCTCCTACTCTCTATAGCCACCCTCTCCTACTCTCTATAGCCACCCTCTCCTACTCTCTATAGCCACCCTCTCCTGCTCTCTATAGCCACCCTCTCCTACTCTCTATAGCCACCATCTCCTGCTCTCTATAGCAACCCTCTCCTGCTCTCTATAGCCACCCTCTCCTGCTCTCTATAGCCACCATCTCCTGCTCTCTATAGCCACCCTCTCCTGCTCTCTATAGCCACCCTCTCCTGCTCTCTATAGCAACCCTCTCCTGCTCTCTATAGCCACCCTCTCCTGCTCTCTATAGCAACCCTCTCCTGCTCTCTATAGCCACCCTCTCCTGCTCTCTATAGCAACCCTCTCCTGCTCTCTATAGCCACCCTCTCCTGCTCTCTATAGCAACCCTCTCCTGCTCTCTATAGCCACCCTCTCCTGCTCTCTATAGCCACCATCTCCTGCTCTCTATAGCCACCCTCTCCTGCTCTTTAAATCCACCCTCTCCTGCTCTCTGTAGCCACCCTATCCTGTTCTCTATAGCCACCCTCTCCTGCTCTCTATAGCCACCCTCTCCTACTCTCTATAGCCACCCTCTCCTACTCTCTATAGCCACCCTCTCCTACTCTCTATAGCCACCCTCTCCTGTTCTTTATATCCACCTCTCCTGCTCTCTATAGCCACCCTCTCCTGCTCTCTATAGCCACCCTCTCCTGCTCTCTATAGCCTCCCTCTCCTGCTCTCTATAGCAACCCTCTCCTGCTCTCTTTAAACATCCTCTCCTGCTCTCTATAGCAACCCTCTCCTGCTCTCTATAGCAACCCTCTCCTGCTCTCTATAGCCACCCTCTCCTGCTCTCTATAGCAACCCTCTCCTGCTCTCTTTAAACATCCTCTCCTGCTCTCTTTAAACATCCTCTCCTGCTCTCTATAGCCATCCTCTCCTGCTCTCTTTAAACATCCTCTCCTGCTCTCTATAGCCACCCTCTCCTGCTCTCTATAGCCATCCTCTCCTGCTCTCTTTAAACATCCTCTCCTGCTCTCTATAGCCATCCTCTCCTGCTCTCTATAGCCATCCTCTCCTGCTCTCTATAGCCACCCTCTCCTGCTCTCTATAGCCAACCTCTCCTGCTCTCTATAGCCACCCTCTCCTGCTCTCTATAGCCACCCTCTCCTGCTCTCTATAGCCACCCTCTCCTGCTCTCTTTAAACATCCTCTCCTGCTCTCTATAGCAACCCTCTCCTGCTCTCTATAGCCACCCTCTCCTGCTCTCTATAGCAACCCTCTCCTGCTCTCTTTAAACATCCTCTCCTGCTCTCTTTAAACATCCTCTCCTGCTCTCTATAGCCATCCTCTCCTGCTCTCTTTAAACATCCTCTCCTGCTCTCTATAGCCACCCTCTCCTGCTCTCTATAGCCATCCTCTCCTGCTCTCTTTAAACATCCTCTCCTGCTCTCTATAGCCATCCTCTCCTGCTCTCTATAGCCATCCTCTCCTGCTCTCTTTAAACATCCTCTCCTGCTCTCTTTAAACATCCTCTCCTGCTCTCTTTAAACATCCTCTCCTGCTCTCCTCAGCGACACAGAGGTTGCAGGCTGGCAGCAGCACTGCAGCCCCAGCTCAAAGCCAGGGCCCATGTGCCTGGGTGTGGAACCACAACTAAAGGATCCTAAACTCTCCCACTGAAACTAATGGTCTGGACAGAAGCCTGGCCCAACCATTGGAGTGAAGAACATAACCATGGGAGAGAGCCATGCAAGTCATGGGTTAGTCAGGGATATTTTACCCAACTGCTACTGGATCCCATTGCTGAAAACAAATGTTAAGATATTGACATTGGGTTAAACTGATCTTTTTACAGAGTTTGTCCTCATCTGAACCTTAATAACTTGATGCGTCTAATATTAATCAATTACTGTGTCATATTTTAAAGTGAAATGATAAATGAAATCTATTATCAAGTTGCTTTATGACAAAGTCCCTGCTGAGCTCCATACAATGTAACTGTGGGCTTCAGAACAGCTGCATGGCTGAGGATGTATCCACAGCTTCCGTTTCCATCTACTGTGGAAAACAGTTTGGGCTGGACCTTGTCTATTTGGCTCCCGGTCACTTAGATCCTGCTGTTTGATGAGTCCAGCACCATTTGATATTTTATCTTCAACCCCCAGATACATTGCCAATGTTCTTCCCTGGGAGATGAGCTTTAGAGAGTGCAGTCATAATGGTCACAGTGTTGATGGGCTGTCCTGTGGATCAGTCTCAGTCTGGACTCCTGGCTCTCTGTACGTTGGTATTCTGCAGAGGTTGATGGGGAGCAGGTCTGGCAGTGCCTCTGGGGTGGTCTCTGACGGGGTGGTCTTACCACCTCTCCTCAGAGGAAACAGACACTCCTTACGCACTACAAGAGAGAAAAAGAGGAGCATTCTAATGGCCGGGCGTTGCTATTGGCACACAGTTTCTGTTGCGTGTACAAGTTTATGGCTCTCGGCAGTGTGTGTGTGTGTGTGTGTGTATGTGGATGTGGATGCCACTAGACGTTGTGTGCTAACACGAGTGCTGTATTTTTGTTGTGCTGTCAGTGAATAAAAGGACTGCTGTTCCTCCTCCTCTGCAGGGCCAGCATTGTGCAGAAGAGGATCATATACTTCCAGGATGAAGGCTCCCTTACCGTCAGATTGTGTGAGAAAGGTACAGCATATCTGTCCTATACCAATGTTACTTCTCACAGAACAGCCCTTTTGTATGATCTGTTACCATAGATTATAATGGACATTCTGTATGGAGTCATATTCTTCAACTATTCTATTAGACCAACCATTGTTGTCCATTCTTTGTGTGTGTGTGTGCATGTGTATGTGTGTGCCTTTCAGAGGCTGTGTTTGGGGAGACCACAGAAAAGCCCCCTCTGGAATGCTGTGCCTGTGGGACGGCCAAGTACAGAGTCACCTTCTTTGGGAACTGGTCGGAGAAGATTCACCCTAAAGACTACCCCAGTAAGTCCCTCACTGGGGTCATACAGTATATCTACACCCCCACATGACTGTACAACCTCCCACCTGTTGCTCCTCTGTCCGTTTTCTATGGAGTGTGAAAGGATCTGCATTACAGTAATGAAACAAGACATTGTGGTTGGGGAAGAAACACAAGAAGGTGACATTTTACCCTGGACATATTTAGACAGTCTGTTGACTCGAGTAACATGCTTATATTTTAGCAGATACTCTTATCCAGAGTGACTCACAGTAGTGAGTGCATACATTTTTTATACTGGTCCCCCGTGGTAAATGAAACCCACAGTCCTGGCATTGCGAGGGCAACGCCACACAGGACATGCTGCATGTCCTAAAGCAGCACACTGTGGTTTAGAGGATTCCTCTCCAATTCTTTGTGTTTTGTTGGGATTTAAACGAAGAATGTTCAGTCAACGTAGGTCAGTAAAACAGTATCAAAGCTGTTATGACACTGTGACTTGTTGGAGCTGATGATCTGAACCACAGACCCTGTGTATTCCTTGCAGTCAGCGTTATGTAGTCACAGCTTACGAAAGGAATCTCTATAAATAATTTGAGACAGGAAGAGGCTGTTTTGGCAGGAAATAAGAAAACAGGTTTTGGTACATTATAGCACATCACAGGGCTTCGCTATGGGCCTGATGGGTTTAAACAGATTAACTGTATAGTTCGCCTTTCCCTCCAGCGGTATATAGAATCTTTCACAAATAGTAACGTATCATGGAAAAACATAATTACATTCAAGGGTTTCTGAGGAGAGCGCTGAGGGACCATAGTACCAAGCATCAATTGTCTAGAGTTATATATACAGTACCGTACAGTCACGTCCAAAATTATTGGCACCCTTGGTCAAGAGTGTGTGCAACTGGTGAACTGGAGTCAGGTGCAGGAGAGCAGAGACGAGTGAACAGGCACACTTTATTTGGCAGAAGGAAAACAGTCGGACGCCGACTATAGCGAAAACGACACTCCCACCAAAGGCAAAAGCGAATAGCGCACTCGTCACACAAATTATGTACAGCATATAATACCACGGGTTCCAAACCAGACCCGGCGAGAAACCAGCATGAAGTGTCACACATGACACGTAACGAACAATTACACACACAGACATGGGGGGGAACAGAGGATAATATACAATTAGAGTAATGAGGGGATGTAAAACAGGTGTGCGGAAAAACAAGACAAAACAAATGGAAAATGAAAGGTGGAGCGGCGATGGCTAGAAGACCGGTGACGTCGACCGCCGAGCGCCGTCCGAACAAGGAGAGGAGCCGACTTTGGCGGGAGTCATGACACCCTTGATGAAGATGAGCAAAAAGACTGTATAAAATAATACAAATACTGAGCTATGCAAAAAATAATAATACGAATACAATTGCTCACAAAAAAAAATGTAACCACCATGTAACCAATCTAAAAGATTGAGTCAAAATTATTGCCACCTCTGTTGTCTATACCCTTCAATATCTCACCTTGCGACGAGAAGGCCACTGAGCCTTTTTACAAAATGTTTTATGAGATTGAAAAACACATTGGGAGGGAGGGATCTTAGTCTTAGGGATCTTAATTATTTGTTTTGACTTGTTTTTACAAAATGTCTTTCTCTCTTTTTAAATGTTAAGCATACAATATAGTTCAGTATTGTATTATTTTTTATATATATGTGGTGTGACAGGGTCTATTCCAGCCTCAACTCTCTCAGTAATGATGAGGGCTCCAGCAATGGTAGTGCAGGCCTCACATTGTAACTAACAATGACCTTCCAGCCACATGCACAGTCAAAGGCAGGAGCGATCTGTCAGCCTCTACACACGCACGCACACACACACGCGCACACACACACACTTTATTTCTTTGTCAAATTGTCTCTTTGTTTCCCCCCCCTATACAGGACGTGCCAATCATTGGTCAGCCCTCATCGGGGCATCCCACTCCAGGAGCTACGTCCTGTGGGAGTACAGGGGCTTCGCCAGTGAAGGGGTGAAACAGGTGGCAGAGCTGGGGTCTCCTGTTAAGATGGAGGAAGAGATTAGACAGAAGGTGAGCTTGGTGAGACTATAATAGAAGAGAGATGCAGACTGTACAGTCAGGAGGTAAAACCAAACATCACGGATTCAGGCTACAGGAGGCCAGAGGGAGGAGCTATAGGAGAACGGTCTCATTATAATGGCTGGAATGGAATAGATGGAACCTGTGGTTTCCATATGTTTGATGTGTTTGAAACCATTACAATGAGCCCATCCTTTAGAATCTCCTCCCACCAGCCTCCTCTGGTTCAGACCTGTTCATGTACGCTGATCAGCTATATCTCCAATCTCGGATGTCTTGATATTTCTATTCTTTCAGCTGAGTCTTTTCTGTGCAGACCTTCGTAGTCATATCTCCTACCTGTCTCCGCCTCTGAAACAGCATGTCAAAGGTTGATCAGCTAATGGAAGGTCCTCCCTGACATCTTAATGAAACACTTTAGTCCGTATATTGGCTGATCTGCACCACTCTGCTGTTTAACGTTCATTTCCTGCTATTGGGTGACATGGCAACAATAGAGTGTTGAGCCCAGGGACAGATGAGATGCTGAGGGGCATTATGGGATGGCTGTGGATGAGAGGGGGCATAGCTAATGGAGGGAGAAGTGAGAGAGGACGGCCACATCACAGAGAATCTTAAAGAAGAACTGAACTCGAGAACTAACTTCTCTCGTTGAAAGCGGCATATGAGACATTGAAATCAGTCTGAAGCATTTATTCCAGTGCTAGAATTGACCAAAAAAAGTGCAAGTAGGTTCATTTTGGTCATAAAGTCAGTATCTTCCAGAACATAGTTTCTTGAGATTTGAGTAAAAGAGTTCCTCATGACTTATTTGAGGGTTGGGTTTTGAATTCGACAATGCCCACTTGCTCCCACTAACATGGGATAAACAGCTGAGGTGAATATGCTCTCCAGTCGTACAGCAGAACACACTGACAGTGAGACAGACCTGCCCAGCGGCACAGCAGATTGGACTTTGTTTACATACTGTCAGACAGCATGTGGCGCATTTCTTTACGTGAGAAATACTAAAACCTCCTTGGCAAATACATCAAAATGAAATACAGATTCCTTGAATCATCTTAGATTCTGAATATTTTGAGGAAGTGATGCTGGCTTTGTTCCTATGGTGTCTCATGGTGTTACATGCCTCCTTGAAGGAGGGAGGTGCAGGAATCAGGAGCAGGAGAGCAAGGAAGTCCCAGTGGCACAATAGTTTATTAGAAGTCCCAACTCAAACACAACATGGGGGGGAATATGCCCAAACGAGGTCGCCACACAGGGAAATAAACGTCGCACACGGGGGAGAAATCTCTACTCCTAAACACATACCACCCTGTGGTGCAGATACGCATCCCTAATAAACCAACTACAGAAAACCCTGTGGTGCAGATACGCACCCCTAATAAACCAACTACAGAAAACCCTGTGGTGCAGATACGCATCCCTAATAAACCAACTACAGAAAACCCTGTGGTGCAGATACGCACCCCTAATAAACCAACTACAGAAAACCCTGTGGTGCAGATACGCACCCCTAATAAACCAACTACAGAAAACCCTGTGGTGCAGATACGCACCCCTAATAAACCAACTACAGAAAACCCTGTGGTGCAGATACGCACCCCTAATAAACCAACTACAGAAAACCCTGTGGTGCAGATACGCACCCCTAATAAACCAACTACAGAAAACCCTGTGGTGCAGATACGCACCCCTAATAAACCAACTACAGAAAACCCTGTGGTGCAGATACGCACCCCTAATAAACCAACTACAGAAAACCCTGTGGTGCAGATACGCACCCCTAACAAAGCATCTACAGAAAACCCTGTGGTGCAGATACGCACCCCTAACTAAGCATCTACAGAAAACCCTGTGGTGCAGATACACACCCCTAACAAAGCATCTACAGAAAACCCTGTGGTGCAGATACGCACCCCTAACAAAGCATCTACAGAAAACCCTGTGGTGCAGATACGCACCCCTAACTAAGCATCTACAGAAAACCCTGTGGTGCAGATACGCACCCCTAACAAACCAACTACAGAAAACCCTGTGGTGCAGATACGCACCCCTAATAAACCAACTACAGAAAACCCTGTGGTGCAGATACGCACCCCTAATAAACCAACTACAGAAAACCCTGTGGTGCAGATACGCACCCCTAATAAACCAACTACAGAAAACCCTGTGGTGCAGATACGCACCCCTAATAAACCAACTACAGAAAACCCTGTGGTGCAGATACACACCCCTAACAAAGCATCTACAGAAAACCCTGTGGTGCAGATACGCACCCCTAACAAAGCATCTACAGAAAACCCTGTGGTGCAGATACGCACCCCTAACTAAGCATCTACAGAAAACCCTGTGGTGCAGATACGCACCCCTAACAAACCAACTACAGAAAACCCTGTGGTGCAGATACGCACCCCTAATAAACCAACTACAGAAAACCCTGTGGTGCAGATATGCACCCCTAACAAAGCATCTACAGAAAACCCTGTGGTGCAGATACGCACCCCTAACAAAGTAACTACAGAAAACCCTGTGGTGCAGATACGCACCCCTAACAAAGTAACTACAGAAAACCCTGTGGTGCAGATATGCACCCCTAACAAAGCATCTACAGAAAACCCTGTGGTGCAGATACACACCCCTAACAAAGAAACTACAGAAAACCCTGTGGTGCAGATACGCACCCCTAACAAAGTAACTACAGAAAACCCTGTGGTGCAGATACGCACCCCTAACAAAGTAACTACAGAAAACCCTGTGGTGCAGATACGCACCCCTAACAAAGTAACTACAGAAAACCCTGTGGTGCAGATACGCACCCCTAACAAAGCAACTACAGAAAACCCTGTGGTGCAGATACGCACCCCTAACAAAGCAACTACAGAAAACTCTGTGGTGCAGATACGCACCCCTAACAAAGTAACTACAGAAAACCCTGTGGTGCAGATACGCACCCCTAACAAAGCAACTACAGAAAACCCTGTGGTGCAGATACGCACCCCTAACAAAGTAACTACAGAAAACCCTGTGGTGCAGATACCACCCCTAATAAACCAACTACAGAAAACCCTGTGGTGCAGATACGCACCCCTAATAAACCAACTACAGAAAACCCTGTGGTGCAGATACGCACCCCTAACAAAGCATCTACAGAAAACCCTGTGGTGCAGATACGCACCCCTAACTAAGCATCTACAGAAAACCCTGTGGTGCAGATACACACCCCTAACAAAGCATCTACAGAAAACCCTGTGGTGCAGATACGCACCCCTAACTAAGCATCTACAGAAAACCCTGTGGTGCAGATACGCACCCCTAACAAACCAACTACAGAAAGCCCTGTGGTGCAGATACGCACCCCTAATAAACCAACTACAGAAAACCCTGTGGTGCAGATATGCACCCCTAACAAAGCATCTACAGAAAACCCTGTGGTGCAGATACGCACCCCTAACAAAGTAACTACAGAAAACCCTGTGGTGCAGATACGCACCCCTAACAAAGTAACTACAGAAAACCCTGTGGTGCAGATACGCACCCCTAACTAAGCATCTACAGAAAACCCTGTGGTGCAGATACGCACCCCTAACAAACCAACTACAGAAAACCCTGTGGTGCAGATACGCACCCCTAATAAACCAACTACAGAAAACCCTGTGGTGCAGATACGCACCCCTAATAAACCAACTACAGAAAACCCTGTGGTGCAGATACGCACCCCTAATAAACCAACTACAGAAAACCCTGTGGTGCAGATACGCGCCCCTAATAAACCAACTACAGAAAACCCTGTGGTGCAGATACACACCCCTAACAAAGCATCTACAGAAAACCCTGTGGTGCAGATACGCACCCCTAACAAAGCATCTACAGAAAACCCTGTGGTGCAGATACGCACCCCTAACTAAGCATCTACAGAAAACCCTGTGTTGCAGATACGCACCCCTAACAAACCAACTACAGAAAACCCTGTGGTGCAGATACGCACCCCTAATAAACCAACTACAGAAAACCCTGTGGTGCAGATATGCACCCCTAACAAAGCATCTACAGAAAACCCTGTGGTGCAGATACGCACCCCTAACAAAGTAACTACAGAAAACCCTGTGGTGCAGATACGCACCCCTAACAAAGTAACTACAGAAAACCCTGTGGTGCAGATATGCACCCCTAACAAAGCATCTACAGAAAACCCTGTGGTGCAGATACACACCCCTAACAAAGAAACTACAGAAAACCCTGTGGTGCAGATACGCACCCCTAACAAAGTAACTACAGAAAACCCTGTGGTGCAGATACGCACCCCTAACAAAGTAACTACAGAAAACCCTGTGGTGCAGATACGCACCCCTAACAAAGTAACTACAGAAAACCCTGTGGTGCAGATACGCACCCCTAACAAAGCAACTACAGAAAACCCTGTGGTGCAGATACGCACCCCTAACAAAGCAACTACAGAAAACTCTGTGGTGCAGATACGCACCCCTAACAAAGTAACTACAGAAAACCCTGTGGTGCAGATACGCACCCCTAACAAAGCAACTACAGAAAACCCTGTGGTGCAGATACGCACCCCTAACAAAGTAACTACAGAAAACCCTGTGGTGCAGATACCACCCCTAATAAACCAACTACAGAAAACCCTGTGGTGCAGATACGCACCCCTAATAAACCAACTACAGAAAACCCTGTGGTGCAGATACGCACCCCTAACAAAGCATCTACAGAAAACCCTGTGGTGCAGATACGCACCCCTAACTAAGCATCTACAGAAAACCCTGTGGTGCAGATACACACCCCTAACAAAGCATCTACAGAAAACCCTGTGGTGCAGATACGCACCCCTAACTAAGCATCTACAGAAAACCCTGTGGTGCAGATACGCACCCCTAACAAACCAACTACAGAAAGCCCTGTGGTGCAGATACGCACCCCTAATAAACCAACTACAGAAAACCCTGTGGTGCAGATATGCACCCCTAACAAAGCATCTACAGAAAACCCTGTGGTGCAGATACGCACCCCTAACAAAGTAACTACAGAAAACCCTGTGGTGCAGATACGCACCCCTAACAAAGTAACTACAGAAAACCCTGTGGTGCAGATATGCACCCCTAACAAAGCATCTACAGAAAACCCTGTGGTGCAGATACACACCCCTAACAAAGAAACTACAGAAAACCCTGTGGTACAGATACGCACCCCTAACAAAGTAACTACAGAAAACCCTGTGGTGCAGATACGCACCCCTAACAAAGTAACTACAGAAAACCCTGTGGTGCAGATACGCACCCCTAACAAAGTAACTACAGAAAACCCTGTGGTGCAGATACGCACCCCTAACAAAGCAACTACAGAAAACCCTGTGGTGCAGATACGCACCCCTAACAAAGTAACTACAGAAAACCCTGTGGTGCAGATACGCACCCCTAACAAAGCAACTACAGAAAACCCTGTGGTGCAGATACGCACCCCTAACAAAGCAACTACAGAAAACCCTGTGGTGCAGATACGCACCCCTAACAAAGCAACTACAGAAAACCCTGTGGTGCAGATACGCACCCCTAACAAAGTAACTACAGAAAACCCTGTGGTGCAGATACGCACCCCTAACAAAGCATCTACAGAAAACCCTGTGGTGCAGATACGCACCCCTAACAAAGTAACTACAGAAAACCCTGTGGTGCAGATACGCACCCCTAACAAAGCATCTACAGAAAACCCTGTGGTGCAGATACGCACCCCTAACAAAGTAACTACAGAAAACCCTGTGGTGCAGATACGCACTCCTAACAAAGTAACTACAGAAAACCCTGTGGTGCAGATATGCACCCCTAACAAAGCATCTACAGAAAACCCTGTGGTGCAGATACACACCCCTAACAAAGAAACTACAGAAAACCCTGTGGTGCAGATACACACCCCTAATAAAGCAACTACAGAAAACCCTGTGGTGCAGATACGCACCCCTAACAAAGTAACTACAGAAAACCCTGTGGTGCAGATACGCACCCCTAACAAAGCATCTACAGAAAACCCTGTGGTGCAGATACGCACCCCTAACAAAGTAACTACAGAAAACCCTGTGGTGCAGATACGCACCCCTAACAAAGAAACTACAGAAAACAATCCCGCACAAAGACTAGCAGGCAGCGGAGGTAAATAAACCCACCGAAATCAACTACTAGGACCTCTGAGCGCCGCCCAAACAGGGAGAGGAGCCCCCTTTGGTGGAAGTCGTGACACATGGGGGACAAACATCAGTAACTGCTACATCGAACCCCCTGAAACTTGAAACCATTTTATTCTTAATTAGCAACAGAAAAAGAACCATGCAGAATCGGTGTGTTCAGGAAAAAGCTCGTAACCCACATAGGATCCTTTGTCTCTCCTACAATGCTGTGAGGGCTGACAGATCATAGGGAATTTTAACACGTTTCAGACGGATGATAGAGCGCCATGTTCTGTTCGACCTCTGTCACTTGCAAATATATGATTGGTTGTCACATATTCTGGATACGGCCACAATCACCTGTGGCAGTGCTCCCACTTTCAACTCGTCTGTTTTTATGTTTCAAACACTTAAACAAGTTGAATGATTGAATGTTGTTGTTGTAAGACTTGGGTGTAATATCAAAGTATAATTCAAACCACAGGAATGAGCGTAAGTATTACGCTATTAGTATTAAAATCTAAACACTCTTGCAAAAGTTATATTACTCATTGAAATGAGTTATGAAACTAAATAGTGATAGAATTACATTGGACACAGATTAGTAATGGTCTTTACTGTATAGGATGCAGATGCTTCCAGAATTCAAAGAGCAGTCTGGTGGTGGTGTTATGACTGTTGGTGAATGTGACAGTGACCAGTGTTCTCACAGCCCCTGTCATCCATCCACTGCAGTGCACTGGCCTGTCAACACACAGTCTACACCATTCATCACACCTGTCATCCATCCACTGCAGGGCACTGGCCTGTCAACACACAGTCTACACCATTCATCACACCTGTCATCCATCCACTGCAGTGCACTGGCCTGTCATCACACAGTCTACACCATTCATCACACCTGTCATCCATCCACTGCAGTGCACTGGCCTGTCATCACACAGTCTACACCATTCATCACACCTGTCATCCATCCACTGCAGTGCACTGGCCTGTCAACACACAGTCTACACCATTCATCACACCTGTCATCCATCCACTGCAGTGCACTGGCCTGTCAACACACAGTCTACACCATTCATCACACCTGTCATCCATCCACTGCAGTGCACTGGCCTGTCAACACACAGTCTACACCATTCATCACACCTGTCATCCA
This sequence comes from Oncorhynchus kisutch, assembly GCF_002021735.2. Lineage (NCBI taxonomy): Eukaryota > Metazoa > Chordata > Actinopteri > Salmoniformes > Salmonidae > Oncorhynchus > Oncorhynchus kisutch. The sequence goes on along the minus strand of NC_034195.2, from coordinate 42,294,709 downwards.
TCCACTGCAGTGCACTGGCCTGTCAACACACAGTCTACACCATTCATCACACCTGTCATCCATCCACTGCAGTGCACTGGCCTGTCAACACACAGTCTACACCATTCATCACACCTGTCATCCATCCACTGCAGTGCACTGGCCTGTCAACACACAGTCTACACCATTCATCACACCTGTCATCCATCCACTGCAGTGCACTGGCCTGTCAACACACAGTCTACACCATTCATCACACCTGTCATCCATCCACTGCAGTGCACTGGCCTGTCATCACACGATTCCCCACATGGAGGTTTATTATCATTGTTGGTAGCTATCTAGCGATCCAGAATCAACTCGTTCGCATCGTTTTCGTGATGTTGTCAGCTAACCAATGTATATCATACATCAATGTGGCCATCAGAGATCTTGTTTTTTTTTATGTGATCCTACGTAGGCCATTTATATAATGGCTTATATACTGCAAATATCTACCTATACATCCTTATCTATAACACAGCTGGTTTCACCTTGTGTTGAAGTGTCCATTTCTCTCTGAAGATGTGGCCGTAACAGGGAGATATTTAGAGTGAAATCATAGATATGGCAGCAGTGTTTTGGCATCTGTGAGTGTCTCTCTGACAACATGACTGTTTGTGGGTTACCTGTCACTCCTGCTATCTGGGCTTTGGAGCAGCTTTTTCTTGTCAGAGAGATTGTCAGTCTTTTCCACCTGCAGATTTTTATTTTTATCATCAGTATTTTGTATCCTGTGATTTAACAGTCATTGCTAATAGAAAATAGAACGTAAAGTGGCTGCACACACATGCTTCCTTTGTCAAAGCTCACACAATCATTGATCAACTTCCTGATGTTTGCTCTTAAATAGGCAATCTACAGTTTTGGTAAACAGCTAAGGGAGGGGCCTGGGAACAGCGCTCTGGATGCAAGGACTGACCATCCATGGGATAACAAATGACACTTTTAACCATGTTTTGAGACTATGAAGTCTTTGACTACAATTACATTGTTTACAAACAATGGAGTACAACATGCTTCCAGTTGTTTATTAATTATAGTAGCAATAGAGGATTGCCTCTTTAAGACAGCCAGGAATGTTACTGCTGTATAGGGATAAGACAGCCAGGAATGTTACTGCTGTATAGGGATAAGACAGCCAGGAATGTTACTGCTGTATAGGGATAAGACAGCCAGGAATGTTACTGCTGTATAGGGATAAGACAGCCAGGAATGTTACTGCTGTATAGGGATAAGACAGCCAGGAATGTTACTGCTGTATAGGGATAAGACAGCCAGGAATGTTACTGCTGTATAGGGATAAGACAGCCAGGAATGTTACTGCTGTATAGGGATAAGACAGCCAGGAATGTTACTCCTGGATAGGGATAAGACAGCCAGGAATGTTACTGCTGTATAGGGATAAGACAGCCAGGAATGTTACTGCTGTATAGGGATAAGACAGCCAGGAATGTTACTGCTGTATAGGGATAAGACAGCCAGGAATGTTACTGCTGTATAGGGATAAGACAGCCAGGAATGTTACTGCTGTATAGGGATAAGACAGCCAGGAATGTTACTGCTGTATAGGGATAAGACAGCCAGGAATGCTTACTGCTGTATAGGGATAAGACAGCCAGGAATGCTTACTGCTGTATAGGGATAAATGCCGCTCTAAGCCACAGCAATTGCTTCTATTCTGTTGAATTGAGAAACTGGCTATTGGCTGTTGTAGTATGTGCTTTCATTCTCACACGATAAGGGTAGATTATAACATTCAGTGATCATCATTTGACAATGTCGCGGGAAGAAATATTGTCCAGTTTTGGCGGTGATTACATTCTCTAATTCTGCTGCTGACCTTGGGAAATGCTACTGAAGGAGCTCAGAATCCATTTCTAGCCAGGGAAGGGAAAGAGTTTCTGCTGAACACTGAAGCACTGGTACATAACAGTAGACTCAAGATAAGGCAGGGAAAACATGGATTCATCTGAATTAGCAGACACCATAAGACAGGAGCTCGAGGTGAAACTCAGAATGTTAATCTCCATGCTCTGCTATTTACATTAAGTAAAGACAGAATCAAAATAAATGGTTCTAAACACTTCATTACAATGTTACGCTGTACATTTAAATTTGTGTAAATAATAACAGAAGATTATTTCTCAACATAATATCATTCGTTGTTTTTAGTAATGAGCTGTATGAGCAAATTCTGATTTGTATCATTTGTATCGCCTTCTGTACACATAGAACAAATTGTTATTCAGCTGTCCCCATAGGAGAACCCTTTTTGGTTCCTTCTAGGTAGAACCCTTTTTGGTTCCAGGTAGAACTCTTTTGGGTTCCATGTGGAATTCTCTTTGTAAAGGGTTCTACATGGAACCCTAAAGGGTTCTACCTGGAACCAAAGGGTTCTACCTGGAACAAAAAGGGTTCTTCAAAGGGTTATCCTATGTGGATGGCCGAATAACCTGTTTAGGTTCTAGATAGCACCTGTTTTCTAAGAGTGTCCTGTTATTCTGGAAGTTATTTTCAATGTTTATTAATGGTCCCATTCTGGCTCTGGTAGCCATGACTTATACAGGCATTTGTTGAAGTGCTGTGGACTGTGGAGATTGTTGTCCTTGAGCTCAACCAACTGTCATCTTGTATAGAGGGGCTGTGGAACCGATGAGAGGACAATTGAAGAGAGTAAGAGTGTCAAACATGATGATTACATATTGATGAGGTTCAAGTGAGGGGGCCATACTCATAGCATAGGTAGAAAGCAATACAGCATTTCAGTGAAGATGTTATGGAAAAGATTGCCCCTTTAAGTAGTCTGTTGTTTTGAAAAGGTACAGTAGGACCTTGGTACAGATGTATGCTCCTTGCCAAGGATTTGTATTCCAGATATAATTATTATTGGGTGTTTTATGACGATCCCCATCAGGGTAACATGTGTATTGTGCTAACTATTACCAATTGACAGTATGAAGTTAATGACAACTCTGCGTATGCTGTAATGTTGTCCTCTAACCAAGGCGATGTGGTGAGTGCCTTCAGTGTTCTCTGATGGAACAGTGCTGTGAACTTTCCATATCCTCTAACAGTATGGTGCATTCCATGGAATGCCTAACAACACAATCTGTGTGTGTGTGTGTGTGTGTGTGTGTGTGTGTGCGTTGAATCACAAAGCAGCTAACACATTGAGATTAAACATGGGCAACACGCACTGAGTAATTCAACATTTACATGCATTATCAATGGCTGAGATGATACACATTTAATGTCATGTCCGTATTGTAAGGACCCCCACAAACGCAGCAAATTGAAAACATGCAAATTTACAAGGTCACATTTCCAGGCTATAAATTGTGAGGAAATGCTTGCAAGTTCGGAATCAGACTCTAATTAACATTTGACAGGACATCACTGTCATACAGTGTATCCCTCTATATCTCCCTCTGTATCTTCCTCTATATACCCCTCTGTATCCCCCTCTGTATCCCTCTCTATATACCCCTCTGTATCCCCCTCTGTATCCCTCTCTATATACCCCTCTGTATCCCCCTCTATATACCCCTCTGTATCCCCCTCTATATACCCCTCTATATCCCCCCTGTATCCCCCTCTATATCCCCCTCTATATCCAATCTCTGTATCCCCCTCTGTATCCCTCTCTATATCCCCCTCTATATACCCCTCTGTATCCCCCTCTGTATCCCTCTCTATATCCAATCTCTGTATCCCCCTCTGTATCTTCCTCTATATACCCCTCTGTATCCCTCTCTATACCCCCCTCTATATCCCCCTCTGTATCCCCCTCTGTATCCCTCTCTATATCCCCCTCTATATACCCCTCTGTATCCCCCTCTGTATCCCTCTCTATATCCCCCTCTATATACCCCTCTGTATCCCCCTCTGTATCCCTCTCTATATCCCCCTCTATATACCTCTCTGTATCCCCCTCTGTATCCCCCTCTGTATCCCTCTCTATATCCAATCTCTGTATCCCCCTCTGTATCTTCCTCTATATACCCCTCTGTATCCCCCTCTGTATCCCTCTCTATATCCCCCTCTATATCCCCCTCTGTATCCCCCTCTGTATCCCTCTCTATATCCAATCTCTGTATCTCCCTCTGTATCTTCCTCTATATACCCCTCTGTATCCCCCTCTATATCCCCCTCTGTCTCTCCCTCTATATCCCTCTCTATATCCCTCTCTGTATCCCTCTCTATATCCCCCCCTGTATCCCCCTCTATACCCCCCCCCTTATCCCCCCTGTATCCCCCTCTATATCCCCCTCTCTATCTCTCTCTATATGTCCCTCTATATCACCCTCTATATCCCCCTCTATATCCCCCTCTATATCCCTCTATATCCCCCTCTATATCACCCTCTACATCCCCCTCTGTATCTCCCTTTATATATCCCCCTCTCTCTCTATCTCCCTCGCTATATCCTCCTCTCTATATCCCCCTCTATATCCCCCCCTCTCTATATCCCCCTCTATATCCCCCCCTCTCTATATCCCCCTCTATATCTCCCTCTATATCTCCCTCTCTATCTCCCTCTCTATATGTCCCTCTCTATCTCTCTCTATATGTCCCTCTCTATATCCCCCTCTCTATCTCCCTCTATATCCCCCTCTCTATCTCTCTCTATATGTCCCTCTCTATATCCCCCTCTCTATCTCCCTCTATATCCCCCTCTCTATCTCTCTCTATATGTCCCTCTCTATCTCCCTCTATATCCCTCCCTCTCTCTATATGTCCCTCTCTATATCCCCCTCTCTATCTCCCTCTATATCCCCCTCTCTATCTCTCTCTATATGTCCCTCTCTATATCCCCCTCTCTATCTCCCTCTATATCCCCCTCTCTATCTCTCTCTATATGTCCCTCTCTATATCCCCCTCTCTATCTCCCTCTATATCTCCATTTCTGTATCCCCCTCTCTATCTCCCTCTATATCCCCCTCTCTATCTCCCTCTATATCTCCCTCTATATCTCCCTCTCTATATCCCCCTCTATATCCCTCCCCTCTCTATCTCCCTCTCTATATCCCCCTCTCTATCTCTCTCTATATGTCCCGCTCTATATCCCCCTCTCTATCTCTCTCTATATGTCCCTCTCTATATCCCCCTCTCTATCTCTCTCTATATGTCCCTCTCTATATCCCCCTCTCTATCTCTCTTTATATGTCCCTCTCTATATCCCCCTCTCTATCTCCCTCTATATCTCCATTTCTGTATCTCCCTCTCTATATCCCCCTCTCTATCTCTCTCTATATGTCCCTCTCTATATCCCCCTCTCTATCTCTCTTTATATGTCCCTCTCTATATCCCCCTCTCTATCTCCCTCTATATCTCCATTTCTGTATCCCCCTCTCTATCTCCCTCTATATCCCCCTCTCTATCTCCCTCTATATCTCCCTCTATATCTCCCTCTCTATATCCCCCTCTATATCCCTCCCCTCTCTATCTCCCTCTCTATATCCCCCTCTCTATCTCTCTCTATATGTCCCTCTCTGTATCCCCCTCTCTATCTCTCTTTATATGTCCCTCTCTATATCCCCCTCTCTATCTCCCTCTATATCTCCATTTCTGTATCTCCCTCTCTATCTCCCTCTATATCCTCCTCAAGAGGATTGGATCAGCTCAATCTAGAGCTGGGGCAATTTAAAGTAAATGCGATCTCTGGAGAGCTCTGTCTGTCGGCCCTGCCTTTCCACCACGCCTGCTAGCCCTAACAGCCCACACTATTGCCTAATGCTTTTTACAGACATTCTTAAGCTTTCAGGGTTTTGGATGGCCACCACAGGATTCTTCACTGTGTGAATCTTCTGCTCGCTGTGCACGTTCGGGCAGGATTGTTTGAAAGGTGTTCCAGTAGTTTATCGAGGAACAATTGTCTAATTTCAACCAACTGGCAGTTTCTGGTTGCCTGTCAGCTCAGCTTTGTGATTTTTCACAGAGACATCAGTATTTGAAAGACAGGCCTAACCCCTCTCTTGGCTTGTGAGGCTGATCTTACAATAGACTTCCCTGTACAATAAAACCTGGCATAGTCTGATAAACAATGACATGGCTTGAAACTGAATTGAATTGCCTTTTACATTTCTATTCCTTGTTTTATATGAAAGTTTCCTCAACCAGCAATGATTGTTGCTTAGAAAATAGATATAAAACAGTGGATACTGAGGGGAGGATGGCTCATAATAATGGCTGGAACTGAGAAAATGGAATGGCATCAAATACATGGAAACAATGTACTTGATGAATTTGATACCATTCCACTTATTCCACCCCAGCCATTTCCACAAACCTGTCCTCCCCAATTAAGCTGCCACCAACCTCCTGACAAATATTTTATCTAGTTTCTACAGAACTGTGGATCCCACTCATCTGTGTACAGTCTGGCCATAGTGGCTATACACATTCTATTTCAGCTGGTCAAACGTGTTTGTTTGTGCCCTCCACCCACTTGAAATGATTTTTCAGGGGATGAGAGAGGCTTTCCCTCCACTGTTAGGCTGCTGCCTAAGCACCCATGTTTGACTCTGTCCACTCTGCCAGTCTACTCTGTTGAGGCCCGGTGACCACCAATACACCAGAGGAGAAAGCCTGGTCCAGAGGCACACAGTTCATGGGCTCCAGTAAGCCCGGGATTACAGGGGAATCTCAAACATCCAGTGGGGAATTAGCTCTGATAATATGGAGGACAAAGCCCAACATTTCCTAACAAATCTCTAATCCTGGGCATGGAGGAGAGATATGCCTCACAGCACCCATAGGTGTGCATAGGGAAGCAATTTTGCTGGGGTTAATCCGACCGGTACTGTAGCTGGTAGAATACTCAGGTGAATATTGAAAGGAAATGTAGATTGTTTTGGTTGTATAGTTTTGCAGAGCTTGCAGACTTCCTTTAGTGGTAGAGCAGTATTTTAACAGTGTCATATATATGCAAATGTCATAGGCAACATGCACTAGCTATGCACACATAGGGTCTTTCCTTGGACAGAAACCTGTAAATTAGTGTGCAAACATTTCAGACCAATTTTGCTGGAAACAAAGTTTAGAGTTTCTCGTCAGTTATCGTCAATCTGGAAATCGACAAAGTGCATCTGTATCTTTTCCTCTCCAGACAATTCACAGCCTCCCTTTCTTTCGACTGGGATGTCTGTCCTCCGTCTCATAAACACTTCACAGCCTCCCTTCCTTTCGACTGGGATGTCTGTCCTCCGTCTCATAAACACTTCACAGCCTCCCTTCCTTTCGACTGGAATGTCTGTCCTCCGTCTCATAAACACTTCACAGCCTCCCTTCCTTTCGACTGGGATGTCTGTCCTCCGTCTCATAAACACTTCACAGCCTCCCTTCCTTTCGACTGGGATGTCTGTCCTCCGTCTCATAAACACTTCACAGCCTCCCTTCCTTTCGACTGGGATGTCTGTCCTCCGTCTCATAAACACTTCACAGCCTCCCTTCCTTTCGACTGGGATGTCTGTCCTCCGTCTCATAAACACTTCACAGCCTCCCTTCCTTTCGACTGGGATGTCTGTCCGTCTCATAAACACTTCACAGCCTCCCTTCCTTTCGACTGGAATGTCTGTCCTCCGTCTCATAAACACTTCACAGCCTCCCTTCCTTTCGACTGGAATGTCTGTCCTCTGTCTCATAAACACTTCACAGCCTCCCTTCCTTTCGACTGGGATGCCTGTCCTCCGTCTCATAAACACTTCACAGCCTCCCTTCCTTTCGATTGGGATGTCTGTCCTCCGTCTCATAAACACTTCACAGCCTCCCTTCCTTTCGACTGGAATGTCTGTCCTCCGTCTCATAAACACTTCACAGCCTCCCTTCCTTTCGACTGGGATGTCTGTCCTCCGTCTCATAAACACTTCACAGCCTCCCTTCCTTTCGACTGGGATGTCTGTCCGTCTCATAAACACTTCACAGCCTCCCTTCCTTTCGACTGGGATGTCTGTCCTCCGTCTCATAAACACTTCACAGCCTCCCTTCCTTTCGACTGGGATGTCTGTCCTCCGTCTCATAAACACTTCACAGCCTCCCTTCCTTTCGACTGGAATGTCTGTCCTCCGTCTCATAAACACTTCACAGCCTCCCTTCCTTTCGACTGGGATGTCTGTCCTCTGTCTCATAAACACTTCACAGCCTCCCTTCCTTTCGACTGGGATGTCTGTCCTCTGTCTCATAAACACTTCACAGCCTCCCTTCCTTTCGACTGGAATGTCTGTCCTCCGTCTCATAAACACTTCACAGCCTCCCTTCCTTTCGACTGGGATGTCTGTCCTCTGTCTCATAAACACTTCACAGCCTCCCTTCCTTTCGACTGGGATGTCTGTCCTCCGTCTCATAAACACTTCACAGCCTCCCTTCCTTTCGACTGGGATGTCTGTCCTCCGTCTCATAAACACTTCACAGCCTCCCTTCCTTTCGACTGGGATGTCTGTCCTCCGTCTCATAAACACTTCACAGCCTCCCTTCCTTTCGACTGGGATGTCTGTCCTCCGTCTCATAAACACTTCACAGCCTCCCTTCCTTTCGACTGGAATGTCTGTCCTCCGTCTCATAAACACTTCACAGCCTCCCTTCCTTTCGACTGGGATGTCTGTCCTCCGTCTCATAAACACTTCACAGCCTCCCTTCCTTTCGACTGGAATGTCTGTCCTCCGTCTCATAAACACTTCACAGCCTCCCTTCCTTTCGACTGGGATGTCTGTCCTCCGTCTCATAAACACATCCTAAGCGTTTCTCTCTGGCTTTTTGACTGTCTTTTTTTTCTGAAGGCTTAATTTCACTGAGATTGTCAGGGGAGGGTTGGGAGGAAGGGATGAAGGCAGGGGGCATGCCAGCCTGCATAGCTGTCCTTAACTTTCATCTGAATACTCGACTACTTCAGAAGAAATTGCTGCAGGCCTCTCCCACAGCCAAACTCAGCCTTTATTGCCTCCCATACACATCCCAGTGAAGAGGAGGAAACCTGAAGTGTCCAGGCAGGGCCTGACCGCATCTCTTACAATCTGCTCACATCTTCACATTTCTAAAGCACATTAAAATAATGAACTGCTGCTTAGTAGAGCTCTCTTCAAAGCGAATCCCAAGTGTTTGTGCTTTGTCACCTCGTGACGACATCACTGTACTGCTAATGTACAGGGAGCTCGAGACACTTGCAAGAACTGTGCACAACAATAACTGTTGTGTGGCTGACAGTGTGTGCTGAGGGTCAGTGTCCTAGGCTTTTGTAAGGCAGTGAAGGTTCACTTTGTGAGTTTTTGTTGTTCGAAACATTCCTGGTTCTTGGCTTGTTCCCCAGAGGGATTGTTCTGAATGTCTCTGGCTCTAATAGCAGGATAAAATTGTTCCCATATTAAGATTCAGGCTATGTCCCTCTAGCTCCTAAAGTCCTAACACAATAAAGCCACATTATGCTCAGAGCTTCTTTAATTCATGAGGGTCCCCTCATCAATCTGTTTTCAATAACGGCCATGTTTTTCCTATGCAAATGATCCCTGTTATCCAAAGGCCTTGTTGACAGTAATCTGCCCCTAATTTGCTCTGTGGATTCCACCCTCCTGTACCGCAGAGACATGCCTGACAGAATACACACACATTACACACAAAGAAAGATGACAGTCAACACACACACACATACACACACACACAGGTCTGGGTGACAGCCTGGACTTTCTCCCCTAAACACTAGACAATCTCTCCAAGGCAGCTATTGTCCCATGGTACAGTAGGAATGTGAGAGTCCTTAACAAAAGCATTTCCAGGACAGTCTGTGTGGGCTTGTCAAACATTTCATTCCACTGAAAGTGCACAGTTCCTCACTCTCATACTCACCTATTTATGTAGCAATACCGTTGAGAGTGAACATAGTCTATAATACAGTTCATACATTATAATGTGGTTCTGTTTTTTGTTTATCAGATAATAATCAGTGGTAGGAATTGCTACAGTGGCAATAAAAAGTATGTGAACCCTTTGGAAATCACATTTGGTCTGATCTTCATCTAGGTCAACACAATAAACAAACATAGTGTGCTTAAACTAATAACACACAAATTATTGTATTTTTCTAGTCGTTTAAACATTCACAGTATAGGTTGGGAAAAGTATGTGAACCCCTAGGCTAATGACTTCTCAAGTGAATTTTCATATTGTCTTAGAAAATGAGAAAACAAGTACAAACCTTAACTATCAAGTCTAATTTAAGAATACTTCTCACTTCAGTGTTGTTCTTTTTATGTGTTTGTCTGCCTGTTTGTATCCCTAGGTCAACCTCAGACTGTTATTGTGAAAGGCATATGCTGACGATTGAGTAGACTTGTTTCAGAGAGCACTGGTGAGGTGAACTGGAGTAAGATATCACTGACAGAGACATGGGAAAGTGGTTGTGTTGTGTGTGTGTGTGTGTGTGTGTGTGTGTGTGTGTGTGTGTGCGTGCGTGCGTGCGTGCGGGGATGTTGAGAGGGAGGATTTGAGAGAAGCACACACTTCTTAAACATGTGTCAGTGCTGTCTGGGTAATGTATAGAGTGGGGATAGGAGAAAGAGGAGAGAGAACACTGGCCTTCATACAGACCCCTAAGCTACCATCTCACTGACAGATAATGATGAGTTTCCAAAATGAGAGAACATTTGTCTTGCATTTTAATTAGTTTGAATTGACACCGGTTGGCGATTTTGGTGACTTGCGTAAGCTGCAAGTCTTGAACATCATTCTCAGAATGTCTAAAACCGTTACCTAAAGACTCCAGCTATATCTCCTCCTGTTCAGGACACCTTCATGCTGAAATGACAATATTTGCAGGGACGACTATCTCTCAACACACTCCTCTCTGTCACGTCTGATGTCTGATGCCTTTGATAGCACACTTTGTAGTGGGATTCAATCTGACATCAATGCTTAGAGACTCAGACAGGCTCTCCTTGGCCCATGTATCCCTTACTCCTTTGTTCTGGTAGTGGTGAGTGGAGGGTCAAATATTTCACCCATAATACAGATGTAGGATCCTAATTTGAGCCAGTTTGCTACAGCAGGAAAATAATCCTGCAGCAACAGGAAATGTGAATTATTATTTGGATTATAATTAATGTACTAATGTTTGTAGAGGGTTGATACTTTTTTTGTAAGAGTCAATCAAGTGTGACATTTCAAAGTGGAAATAACTAACTTCTGAATTCTTTTCAATCTCAAATACACGACAAGTTTAACATTTTCTGCAACAGGGTGATCAAATTAAGATCCTACATCTGTCCTCTCTTTTAGTTGGCTGCTCTTGAAATACTTGAAGATGGCCTAAAGAGCGGCCATTTGTACTGTATGTATTGTATTGTTGTTTTAAAGAAAACAAATATATATATAAATATTTAAATTAAAAATAAATTTAAAAGATGGCCTATAGATAACTTACAGATATTATTTGCTAATATCAACAGGACTTGCCACCAATCAAGTGTGTATTATTTCTAGGTGTAGCTTCTCTCTTTGATAAAGCACTGTTCAACTGCTGAATACAACCTGATTTCTCTGTTTTCGTAAACACCTGATTTTGATGTCGGAAGAGAAGGTCATGTTATTCATTATCCATATTTAGAATTGATTAGAATTGAAGACAACTAATAAATGTATCCCATTCAAAAGTCTTGAAGCTCCTGAATTTGGAATGAACTTTTTGATGAAAGAGTTTTGCTGCTGCACAGGGTGTCTGTCTGTTGGCCTCACTGAAGGTGAAGCTGAAATCCTCTGTCAGAAAATCATTTGTAAAGATCGGAGCAGGAGGAAGCTCTCTTTATTATGGTAACAGAGACAAGACGTTCTATCTCTTTTCTTATCAGGGTATTATTGGTCTCCACACATCTTTTGTTACAATATATTCTTGAGGAAGCTTGCAATATCAAAACTCTTTTTGGTCGTAGCTGCAGCTCTGTCCTCCTATCAACTAGCCATAAAAGCCCCAATGATTAAAAGGAATATCTTGCCTGACAATGAGGAACAACTATGGTGGAGAAGCAGATGAGCGATTTGATTAGATATCTAAACTGGGCGGTCATTATAAGCCGAAGGATTGTCTTTGCAATGAGATAAACATTCTGAATGTTTATCACACAGCCTAGAAGGTAATTCATAAAAATGCTTTGGTATGTTAAGAATGTATTATTATAACCTCTTGCCTGACTGCCAGCTGAATGATAAGATGCACACAACACCTTGCCTGACTGCCAGCTGAATGATAAGATGCACACAACACCTTGCCTGACTGCCAGCTGAATGATAAGATGCACACAACACCTTCCCTGACTGCCAGCTGAATGATAAGATGCACACAACACCTTGCCTGACTGCCAGCTGAATGATAAGATGCACACAACACCTTGCCTGACTGCCAGCTGAATGATAAGATGCACACAACACCTTGCCTGACTGCCAGCTGAATGATAAGATGCACACAACACCTTGCCTGACTGCCAGCTGAATGATAAGATGCACACAACACCTTGCCTGACTGCCAGCTGAATGATAAGATGCACACAACACCTTGCCTGACTGCCAGCTGAATGATAAGATGCACACAACACCTTGCCTGACTGCCAGCTGAATGATAAGATGCACACAACACCTTGCCTGACTGCCAGCTGAATGATAAGATGCACACAACACCTTGCCTGACTGCCAGCTGAATGATAAGATGCACACAACACCTTGCCTGACTGCCAGCTGAATGATAAGATGCACACAACACCTTGCCTGACTGCCAGCTGAATGATAAGATGCACACAACACCTTGCCTGACTGCCAGCTGAATGATAAGATGCACACAACACCTTGCCTGACTGCCAGCTGAATGATAAGATGCACACAACACCTTGCCTGACTGCCAGCTGAATGATAAGATGCACACAACACCTTGCCTGACTGCCAGCTGAATGATAAGATGCACACAACACCTTGCCTGACTGCCAGCTGAATGATAAGATGCACACAACACCTTGCCTGACTGCCAGCTGAATGATAAGATGCACACAACACCTTGCCTGACTGCCAGCTGAATGATAAGATGTACACAACACCTTGCCTGACTGCCAGCTGAATGATAAGATGCACACAACACCTTGCCTGACTGCCAGCTGAATGATAAGATGCACACAACACCTTGCCTGACTGCCAGCTGAATGATAAGATGCACACAACACCTTGCCTGACTGCCAGCTGAATGATAAGATGCACACAACACCTTGCCTGACTTCCAGCTGAATGATAAGATGCACACAACACCTTGCCTGACTGCCAGCTGAATGATAAGATGCACACAACACCTTGCCTGACTGCCAGCTGAATGATAAGATGCACACAACACCTTGCCTGACTGCCAGCTGAATGATAAGATGCACACAACACCTTGCCTGACTGCCAGCTGAATGATAAGATGCACACAACACCTTGCCTGACTGCCAGCTGAATGATAAGATGCACACAACACCTTGCCTGACTGCCAGCTGAATGATAAGATGCACACAACACCTTGCCTGACTGCCAGCTGAATGATAAGATGCACACAACACCTTCCCTGACTGCCAGCTGAATGATAAGATGCACACAACACCTTGCCTGACTGCCAGCTGAATGATAAGATGCACACAACACCTTGCCTGACTGCCAGCTGAATGATAAGATGCACACAACACCTTCCCTGACTGCCAGCTGAATGATAAGATGCACACAACACCTTGCCTGACTGCCAGCTGAATGATAAGATGCACACAACACCTTGCCTGACTGCCAGCTGAATGATAAGATGCACACAACACCTTGCCTGACTGCCAGCTGAATGATAAGATGCACACAACACCTTGCCTGACTGCCAGCTGAATGATAAGATGCACACAACACCTTGCCTGACTGCCAGCTGAATGATAAGATGCACACAACACCTTGCCTGACTGCCAGCTGAATGATAAGATGCACACAACACCTTGCCTGACTGCCAGCTGAATGATAAGATGCACACAACACCTTGCCTGACTGCCAGCTGAATGATAAGATGCACACAACACCTTGCCTGACTGCCAGCTGAATGATAAGATGCACACAACACCTTGCCTGACTGCCAGCTGAATGATAAGATGCACACAACACCTTCCCTGACTGCCAGCTGAATGATAAGATGCACACAACACCTTGCCTGACTGCCAGCTGAATGATAAGATGCACACAACACCTTGCCTGATTGCCAGCTGAATGATAAGATGCACACAACACCTTGCCTGACTGCCAGCTGAATGATAAGATGCACACAACACCTTGCCTGACTGCCAGCTGAATGATAAGATGCACACAACACCTTGCCTGACTGCCAGCTGAATGATAAGATGCACACAACACCTTCCCTGACTGCCAGCTGAATGATAAGATGCACACAACACCTTGCCTGACTGCCAGCTGAATGATAAGATGCACACAACACCTTCCCTGACTGCCAGCTGAATGATAAGATGCACACAACACCTTGCCTGACTGCCAGCTGAATGATAAGATGCACACAACACCTTGAGTTTGTTCTCTTGACTGTGGCCATTGCTTAGAATGAATAGCCAGACAGAACACAATCAGGTTCATCTGTAACTACAACTAGCTGATGAATCAGTGTGTGAACATATGAACCCTTTAGGGGGGATGGATGGTTGGGCATTTCAACAAAACAAAAATATATTTTTAAATGTGGATATAGATTGTGTTCCGTCCTAATTATTCTCTTGTATAATTGTGTAATCGAAAGAAGGGCCTAAGGTTTTGATGGAGAGGCATTTGATTCAGTTCAGGTTGAGGAACTTTCCATGAAGATGAAAGAGCAGGTAGCTAAACCCTCATGCTTGATGTCGAACAGATACTAATGAACGGCACAACAACAAATGACCAAAGGATTTTGATCTTAGCGCTGTAGCATGTTAGCAATCAATGAACAACGTGTGTGTTACTATAGCCTTCAGGAAGGTTCTGCTCAGGTTCAGGATCTCTACCGTCACATTCATTAATGTAGTTCAGTGTTCCAATCTAGAGAAGACGAGCTCATTACCATTGAGTGGCTTAGGTGGTTATTACTGTCCTAACAGGCTGAATCACACATTCACATTTTACATTTAGCCATCTCCGATGGCGGTAGCTACAGCACCTGAGACCTGAATGTACAGTATGTGGATGGTATGGTAATGCCTTCATCAGCAGTTTTACACTGGAGTAAAACATGTAAAGCATGTCTCTACAGTTAGACTACATGTATTTGACATGTTTCTATGGATAAAAGCATATTTCTTAAAACATTTTTTTTAAGTGCTACAAAAAACTGTGAAAGAAAGTGTCAATCAGACAAGCCTATGACCAGAACCAGATATAATCTTTACTGCGTCTCTTCCTACATTTAAAAGAAAAGTCAGATCCAAGCTTGGCTTATACCTGCATGCATATAATTCAACTCAAGCACAACTAGTGTGTGTGGAGTGTGACAAGTCTGTGTGTAGCACCTCACCCCGGACGATCACTGGGGTCAACATCCCTCCCAGTCAGATGATTCCCTGCCGGCCTGCCTGGCCTGGCTGAGTAAAGTCAACTCAACTGAAGGTCAAAGCTAATAACCAGACTCTCAGTTCCCCTCAACTCCCCCCAACCTCCAGGGGAATGGGAGGGAGGCTGTTTTGGTGTATAACCATTAGAATATGGATGGAACATGCTAGCTGGGTATTTGAATTGTCAAATTGCACCTGAAAGCATGTTTGAAATGTCCATTGCTGGGTCAAAAAATGCTTTGAAAACTGACTTTGAAACTTTCACAACTTTAAAGACAAATATAGGGACACGGTATGTGTATTTCTATTCATGGTAATGTTAAATTGTTTGAAGTATGTTGGAAACATAAGTTTTAAGGAACCAAACATCATCTTAAAAGTATCTGTCGTCTGCAAACTTTCTTCTCATCATTATACAGAAATGTGTTTTCAGTCATTTCTAACATCACAGCACTATGATACCGTATCTGCAATGTTCTTTTTATATTTGTAACGTACGTTGTTTGAAGGAGACCAAGGCGCAGCGTAATTTGTGGTCATATCATATTTATTTAAATGAGAACCAGCAACAAAATAACAAAGTGAAACCAAAACAATCGTACCGTTCCGTAGGCTACAAGAGCTGTACAAAAACAAGATCCCACAACCTAGGTGGGAAAAAGCCTATCTAAGTATGATTCCCAATCAGAGACGACGATAGACGTTGTTTGAAGGAGACCAAGGCGCAGCGTAATTTGTGGCATATCATATTTATTTAAATGAGAACCAGCAACAAAATAACAAAGTGAAACCAGGGACGGCCAACCACACTTGGCCAAACACAAAAAAATACAAAACATAGAATGCCCACCCCACATCACACCCTGACCTCACCAAACAGAGAAATAAAACGTCTCTCTAAGGTCAGGGCATGACAGTACCCCCCCACCCCCCACCCCCCCCCAAAAGGTGCGGACTCCCGGCCACAAACCTGAACCTATAGGGGAGGGTCCTGGTGGGCATTTACCCTTGGCGGCAGCTCCGCTCCACCTCTGGCTCCCCCCACTTTGGTGGCGCCTCTGGTGCGGGGACCCTCGTCGCCGACCCCAGACTGGGGACCCTCTCTGCAGGCCCCGGACTGGGGACCCTCTCTGTAGGCCTCGGACTGGGGACCCTCTCTGCAGGCCCCGGACTGGGGACCCTCGCCGCAGGCCCCGGACTGGGGACCCTCGCTGCAGGCCATGGACTGGGGACCCTCGTTGCTGGCCCCGGACTGGGGACCATCGCCGCAGGCCTCGGACTGGGGACCCTCGCCGCAGGCCCCGGACTGGGGACCCTCGCTGCAGGCCACGGACTGGGGACCCTCGTTGCTGGCCCCGGACCCGGACCCGGAGACCGTCGCTGAAGGCTCAAAACCGGGGACCGTCACTGGAGGCTCCGGACTGGAGAACGTCGCTGGAGGCTCCGGACTGTGGATCAAAGCTGGAGGCTTCGTGCCATGGATCCTCACTGCAGGCTCCGGGCCATCGATCATCACTGGAGGCTCCGTGCCATGGATCATCACTGGAGGCTTCATGCCATGGATCATCACTGGAGGCTTCGTGCCATGGATCATCACTGGAGGCTTCGAACGTGGAGCCGGAACCTACCCCCCCCCCTCGCCGTTCCACTCTAGCTGCTTCTATCTCCTCCCTTGGATGGTGATACTCTCCAGCCTGCGCCCAGGGACCTTTGCCTTCCAGCATCTCCTCCCCATGTCCACTCCTCCAGAAAACACTGCTCTGTCTTTTTGTGGTGGGATCTTCTGTAATGTACGTTGTTTGAAGGAGACCAAGGTGCAGCGTAATTTGTGGTCATATCATATTTATTTAAATGAGACCCAGCAACAAAATAACAAAGTTAATCCAAAACGAACGTACCGTTCCGTAGGCCACAAGAGCTGTACAAAAACAAGATCCCACAACATAGGTGGCAATCATACTTAGGTAGCCTTTTTTCCCACCTATGTTGTGGGATCTTGGTGGCAGGCAGGCAGCTGATCGTAGTCTCCTCCTCTAAACTAAAGTGAACAGTTTGTTTGCAGAGGTATTACCATCTGTATAGCCGCTTTGTGCTCGGATAATTAGAGATTCGTCCAACTAATTTAGAATGTCACAGAAATAAACCAGTGTCTACACAAACTCAGCACTGTCAACTGCGTTTATTTTCAGCAAACTTAACATGTGTAAATATTTGTATGAACATAACAAGATTCAACAACTGAGACATAAACTGAACAAGTTCCACAGACATGTGACTAACAGAAATGGAATAATGTGTCCCTAAACAAAGGGGGGGGTCAAAATCAAAAGTAACAGTCAGTATCTGGTGTGGCCACCAGCTGCATTAAGTACTGCAGTGCATCTCCTCCTCATGGACTGCACCAGATTTGCCAGTTCTTGCTGTGAGATGTTACACCACAATTCCACCAAGGAACCTGCAAGTTCCCGGACATTTCTGTGGGGAATGGCCCTAGCCCTCAACCTCCGATCCAACAGGTCCCAGACGTGCTCAATGGGATTGAGATCAGGGCTCTTCGCTGGCCATGGCAGAACACTGACATTCCTGCCTTGCAGGAAATCACGCACAGAACGAGCAGTATGGCTGGTGGCATCATGCTGGAAGGTCATGTCAGGATTAGCCTGCAGGAAGGGTACCATATGAGGGAGGAGGATGTCTTCCCTGTAACACACAGCTTTGAGATTGCCTGCAATGACAACAAGCTCAGTCCAATGATGCTGTGACACACCGTCCCAGACCATGACGGACCCTCCACCTCCAAATCGATCCCGCTCAAGAGGACAGGCCTCGTTGTAACGCTCATCCCTCCGTCTGAGCACTGATGGAGGGATTGTGCGTTCCTGGTGTAACTTGGGCAGTTGTTGTTGCCATCCTGTACCTGTCCCGCAGCTGTGATGTTCGGATGTATCAATGCTGTGCAGGTGTTGTTACACGTGGGCTGCCACTGAGAAGACGACCAGCTGTCTGTCCTGTCTCTCTGTAGCGGCGTCTCACAGTACAGACATTGTAATTTATTGCCCTGGCCACATCTGCAGTCCTCGTGCCTCCTTGCAGCATGTCTAAGGCAAGTTCACGCAGATGAGCAGAGACCCTGGACATCTTTCTTTTGGTGTTTTTCAGAGTCAGTAGAAAGGCCTCTTTAGTGTCCTAAGGATTCATAACTATGACCTTAATTGCCTAACATCTGTAAGCTGTTAGTGTCTTAACGACCGTTCCACAGGTGCATGTTCGTTAATTGTTTATGGTTCATTGAACAAGCATGGGAAACAGTGTTTAAACCCTTTACAATGAAGATCTGTGAAGTTATTTTCATTTTTATGAATTTATGAACAGGGTCCTGAAAAAGGGTTAATGTAAAAAGATTTTCTTTCAATGATCTGTGGTTAAAAATATAAGGAAAAAGTTCCTAAAAAAACACTTCTCTGTGACATAGCGTGGTATAATTAAAAGTAAGAATATCAGTGATTTCCAAAACCTGCAATGACTTTCTAGCCTGAGGGAGGATATTTTCTTGCTCCCTACTGCAAATCTCATCGTGTTTGAACATCACTTTGGGTAGCTTCAGGCTTCACTGGTATACATTATACAGTGCATTCGGAAAGTATACAGACCCCTTCCCTTTCTCCACATTTTCTTACAGTACAGCCTTATTCTAAAATGGACTGAACAAAAACATCTCCACACAATACCCCATAATGACAAAGCAAAAAATAAAAAAAATAAAAAATAAAATACATTATTTACATAAGGATTCAGACCCTTTTCTATGAGACTCAACATTCCATTGATCATCCTTGAGATGTTTCTACAACTTGATTGGAGTCCACCTGTGATTAATTCAATTGATTGGACATGATTTGCAAAGGTAAGCACACCTGTCTATATAAGGTCCCACAGCTGACAGTGCATGACAGAGCAAAAACAAAGTCATGAGGTCAAAGGAATTGTCTGTTGAGCTCCAAGACAGGATTGTGTTGAGGCACAGATCTGGGGAAGGGTATCAAAACATTTCTGCAGCATTGAAGGTACCCAAGAACACAATGGCTTCAATTTTTCTTAAATAGAAGAAGTTTGGAACCACCAAGACTCTTCCTAGAGCTAGCCGCCAAAAAGCACCTAAATGACTGTCAGACCATGAGAAAGAAGATTATCTGGTCTGATGAAACAAATATTTAACTTTTTGGCCTGAATGCCAAGCGTCACATCCGGAGGAACTGGGAGACTAGTCGTGCAAATGATAAAGGGTGGAAAGATAAAGGGTGGCAAAGTAAAGAGAGGTCCTTGATGAAAACCTGCTCTAGACCGCTCAGGACCTCAGAATTGGGCGAAGGGTCACCTTCCAACAGGACAATGACCCTAAGCACACAGCGAAGACAATGCAGGAGTGGCTTCGGGAAAAGTCTCTGAATGTCCTTGAGTGGCCCAGCCAGAGCCTGGACTTGAACCAGATCGAACATCTCTGGAGAGAACTGAAAATAGCTGTGCAGAGACGCTCCCCATCCGAGCTTGTGAGGATCTGCAGACAAGAATGGGAGAAACTCCCCAAATACAGGTGTTTTTGCTTTGTCATTATGGGGTAATGTGTGTAGATTGATGATGGGGGGAAAAAACGATTTAATCAGTTTTAGATTAAGGCTGTAATGTAACAAAATGTGGAAAACGTCAAAGGGTCTGAATACACTGTATACTATGGGGAAAGGGGACACCTAGTCAGTTGAACAACTGAATGCATTCAACCGAAATGCGTCTTCCGAATTTAACCCAACACCTCTGAATCAGAGATGTGTGAGGGGGGGGGGGGGGCAGCCTTTATTGACGTCCACATCATCAGGAGTTGTTGTTGGGGACTGCCTTGCTCAAGGGCAGAACAGCACATTTTTCAACTTGCCAGCTTGGGGATTTGAACCAGCGACCTTTCGGTTACTGGCCCAACGCTCTTAACCCTAGGTCTCAGACAACTTTATACCATGGTGTCCAGAGGGTCTGCTGATAATGGTCATAGACATACTTTTACCTGTAGATCTATTCTTACTCATTTATTCCCTTGCTTTTAAACCCAAGCCAATACACTGAGATTATTAAATGGTCTGTGATTTACAGTATGTTTGACTCATGTAATCTCTTGTCAAGTAATACATAATGTAAATTCTGACATATGGATGATTTATCACTTGGCCCACCATGAAAACATCCTCCAGCACCCAAACATGACAAATTACCCTTTTCTGAAGCCTGAGATAACTTAGTCTTGATGCTTTTGCTGTTGTCGTAGATGAGAAACACAGACGAATGTCATTGTTGATATCAAAGCTATAATCAATTTACAAATCAGTTCCTTGTTCTTCAAATATGTCACGTGACAGGCGATACTTAACTTGGAAAGTCAATGTATGTAAAGCTTTTCAACCAGCTCATATACTGTAATGTTATATACTGTAATGTTACCTCTTAATTGGTGTGAAATCAAGCAACCTCTATCAACCCACACATAGGATTAGGGGAAGTTACAGTACACTGGTAATCTGGCAATAATGAAATAGGCAGGACACAGGGGATCGGCAGGAAGTCTAATTAAGAACAATGACCTTTTGCCTGTCTCATTTAAGGATTAAAGTTATAATAATTAACAGCAAGTTTTTAAAAATGATTTGCATTGAAATGAAAATTGAAAGGGCAGTTTATTAGAATGTCAGGAGAATGCAGAGGGTTTATTCTTTATTAGGTCTACACAGACTATCCCAGAGGCTCCCAGCTCATTTTACATGATTAACATTTGACAATATTTATCCCGCTGCTGTGCAAAGGATCCCTTGGCAAAGCCAATGTCTTTTGATTGTACTCGGGCACCAGACGGTCGCAACGGCGGCGGTGGCAGGAGTCTGCTGCTGGGTACATTGGGTACTAACAGTGCCTAGCTGGCACTCTAAGTACCCAACACCCACCCGCCGCTGCCTGCCCGCCTGTCTCCGAGAATGATGTGATTGGGCTGAGCAGCGTGGTAAGAGGGGGCTCATGGCCCTGCCACTCAGTTCCTCTCAGCCTGTGGGAGTGACTGACACCTCACTGAAATCAAATCAATTACTGAGCAACACTTTGGCCCAGACTCCTCTGTAGCTGGAGACAGACAGAGAGGGCCGTTTAGGGACTTGGGAGGCTGGACACTGGACAAGACATCACATTGGGTCAGCATATAGGATTAACTTGACAAATCAATAAAAGAGAAAAACATTGTAAAGGGAAAAGATAAGAGTGCTTGATTTTGGGGAGGACAATGGTAAGAGTGAAGACTAAGACATTATTTGTTAAGAGTCCTATTGCTCAGAGAAACTCTGTTAAGAGAGGCTACAAAGAATGTTAAAAAGAAACCTAGCTACACTTTAGCTCTCATTCAGCAATAATGATTAAAAAGTAAATGTGTTTGCTGAGACAAGTTAGAGATGAACTCTGAGTCTCTCGGTTTGTGTAGCAAAACTCCAGTACTTTGAAACTGTGGCATATGGAGAGGTGGTGGGACCAGGGACATTTCCCTCTGCAGCCTCTGACCGTGGCACTGTCTGCCCTGGGCGATGATGTAACCAATAGCCTCTTCTCCTCTTTTCATCCTGTCCTCCATCTTTCTCCCTCTGTACGTAAAGCGGTCAGGGTCAGCATGGCAGGCAGCTGTGTGAAGTGTAAAACATCCCCCTTCGGTGCTGCAGCTGCTGCCTCCCACTGCCTTTTCATCCCCCTCCTCCTCCTCCTCCTCCTCCCTTAATAACACTCACGCCCTCTCCTTCAATAAATCCAATTTACCACTTCAATTATACTCAACAAAAATAGAAACGTAACATGTAAAGTGTTGGTCCCATGTTTCATGAGCTGAAATAAAAGATCACAGAAATTTTCCATACGCACAAAAAGCTTATTTCTCTCCAATTTTGAGCACAATTTTGAGCACACATTTTTTACATCCCTGTTAGTGAGCATTTCTCCTTTGCCAAGATAATCCATCCACCTGACAGGTGTGGCATATCAAGAAGCTGATTAAACAGCATGATCATTACACAGGTGCACCTTGTGCTGGGGACAATAAAAGGCTACTAAAATGTGATTTATTTTCACACAACACAATGTCATTGGCAAGATGGCGCCGACAGACATGGCAGCTCTGCTTCTAGCTCCTAAGCAACTTTGCAGTATTTCTTTTGTGCTGGCAATTGGCATGTTGACTGCAGGAATGTCCATCAGAGCTGTTGCCTTTTCTCTACCATAAGCCGCCTCCAAGGTTGTTATAGAGAATTTGGCAGTACATCCAACCGGCCTCACAACCGAAGACCACGTGTAACCACGCCGTTGTGTGGGTGAGTGGTTTGCTGATGTCAACGATGTGAACAGAGTGCCCCATGGTGGCAGTGGGGTTATGGTATGAGCAGCCATAAACTACGGACAACGAATACAATTGCATTTTATCGATGGCAATTTGAATGCACAGAGATACCGTGACGAGATCCTGAGGCCCAGTGTCGTGCCATTCATCTGCCGCCATCACCTCATGTTTCAACATGATAATGCACAACCCCATGTCGCAAGGATCTGTTCACAATTCCTGGAAGCTGAACATGTCCCACATTCAACAGCCTGATCAACTCTATGCGAAAGAGATGTGTCGTGCTGCATGAGGCAAATGGTGAACATACCAGATACTGACTGGTTTTCTGATCCACGCCCCTACCTTTTTTTAATGGTATTTGTGACCAACAGATGCATATCTGTATTCTCAGTCATGTGAAATCGATAGATTAGGGCCTAATGAATGTATTTCAATTGACTGATTTCCTTATATGAACTGTAATCTTTGAAATTGTGGCATGTTGCGTTTATATTTTTGTTCAGTGTACATATAAGACTGTAGGGACGACTGGATCACAACAAGGTCTATATGGGCTGTATGCTGTATGGCTCTGCCTCTGAATATTCTGCGTATGTGTTTGGATTGAACTATTCACAACACACAAACCTCCATGGAGAATGACATGATTTATCCTACTGTGACTCTCATGAATAACAGTGCTTCTGTTTAGAGTTAGTTCCACATGCAGACATGCAGTTCAACTTATGTGAGTAGATGGACTAACTTATGTCAGTAGATGGACTAACTTATGTGAGTAGATATGGACTCCCTTAGTCCTCGGGATGTGCAAAAAAATCCTCTTCAAGGTGGTTCTGTGAAGTAGAGACACCCGAGAACAGAAAATCAGGCTTGACAGACAGGTGATTATCCTCCCCACCAAGAGACATACAGTTCACATCATCATGATAGACAGCCAGACTGTAGTGTAGAAGGACGGCGACAAACAGAAATCATGGGCATCTGCTTTGAGCTTTTTGCTGGTATGAGACCATAACTATTCTCGCAACACTCACTTATTGAGGAAAAATACTTTGAGCTTTAAATGAAGGCTGTGGGTCTCTTGAGTGTAGCCCAAAACTAGAGAGCTTGAAGAAGTAATTCAGAGGGCAAAAGCTGGTCAGCCCTGAGGTGCTCTGAGTAGAAATGGGAGACAGGCTTGTTTTCTATAGTAAGCCCCAAAAGAGAAGACTTTCAGGGCGATTGTGGAACCATCAGTCAACCATGAAAAAAAGCATTTTTTACAAGCCTGTGGGCCGCGTCCCAAAAAGAGGCTGAGTGTTGCTGTCCCAGAAGGGCACACTCCACTAGTGAGGTAGAAGTGGTTAGATCTTTTCAAAGTAAAAGAGTGTGTCTCATATCTAAACCTGTTTCTGTTTACGAAACGGTACAGTGTGTGTGTGTGTGTGTGTGTGTGTGTGTGTGTGTGTGTGTGTGTGTGTGTGTGTGTGTGTGTCTGCTCTGAAATGTGTGAGAACTGAACAAATCTCTACTGTGCTGTTTTTCCTTTTTTTCATGTCAGACACCAAACTGTCTCATAACGCTACAACAATTCCTACTTAGTTCTACATCAAAGGGGTCTGTTTGCTACTGGCCCTTTAATTTTTCAGCAGGAGGTGACAATGCTGCCATGGTAACACACTGCTCCCCCAGACTGGCCAGCTCAGCTGAACTACTGTGAATTGTGTGATTCACAGTAGTTATCCTCTTGTGGAAAAACAGCCATTATAAAATAGCAGACACTTCTGGTCCCAAGATGCCCATTTTCACAGCTCTCAACTTTGTAAAGTTTTTATATTTCAAAAGAAAGAGCGGAATGAACACTGTTTAGTATCTTTCTGTGTTTTCCAGATTGTTTCTCTTATTTTACAAAAATAATGTATCTCTCTCTCCACAGGGTGATGAAGTTCTGACTGTTATCAAAACCAAGGCGCAGTGGCCAGCATGGCAGCCCCTGAACGTGTGAGTACACAGTGATGTACAAGAGTACCCTCACCTTTCACAAGGTTTATAATGTTAATTGTCTTTCAAAAATATATACTTGTAGAGATGATCATTTGGATAACCATTAATTGAGAATTTAGATGTGAACAGAATATCTCATTCTACTAGGCTTCCTCCCAGCTGCCCACTGCACTGAGGCTAGGTAACACGGTCACCACCAATAAATCTGTGATAATCGAAAACTGCCTCCTTCACTCACGCCGCCAAACTTACCCTAGTAAAACTGACTATCCTACTGATCCTCGACTTCGGTGATATCATCTACAAAATAGCTTCCAATACTCTACTCAGCAAACTGGATGCAGTTTATCACAGTGCCATCCGTTTTGTTACTAAAGCACCTTATACCACCCACCACTGCGACCTGTATTTGGCTCCATCCATCTTCCCATCAATTTTAACCATCTTCCCTGTCCCTGCTGAAGAAAAGCAGGCCCAAACCATGATGCTGCCACCACCATGTTTGACAGTGGGGATGGTGTGTGTTCAGGGTGATGAGCTGTGTTGCTTTTACGCCAAACATAATGTTTTGCATTGTTGCCAAAAAGTTCAATTTTGGTTTCATCTGACCAGAGCACCTTCTTCCACATGTTTGGTGTGTCTCCCAGGTGGCTTGTGGCAAACTTTAAACGACACTTTTTATGGATATCTTTAAGAAATGGCTTTCTTCTTGCCACTCTTCCATAAAGGCCAGATTTGTGCAATCTACGACTGATTGTTGTCCTATGGACAGAGTCTCCCACCTCAGCTGTAGATCTCTGCAGTTCATCCAGAGTGATCATGGGCCTCTTGGCTGCATCTCTGATCAGTCTTCTCCTTGTATGAGCTGAAAGTTTAGAGGGACGGCCAGGTCTTGGTAGATTTGCAGTGGTCTGATACTCCTTCCATTTCAATATTATTGCTTGCACAGTGCTCCTTGGGATGTTTAAAGCTTGGGAAATCTTTTTGTATCCAAATCCGGCTTTAAACTTCTTCACAACAGTATCTCGGACCTGCCTGGTGTGTTCCTTGTTCTTCATGATGCTCTCTGCGCTTTTAACGGACCTCTGAGACTATCACAGTGCAGGTGCATTTATACGGAGACTTGATTACACACAGGTGGATTGTATTTATCATCATTAGTCATTTAGGTCAACATTGGATCATTCAGAGATCCTCACTCAACTTCTGGAGAGAGTTTGCTGCACTGAAAGTAAAGGGGCTGAATAAATTTGCACGCCCAATTTTTCAGTTTTTGATTTGTTAAAAAAGTTTTAAATATCCAATAAATGTCGTTCCACTTCATGATTGTGTCTATGCTAGATAAAGCTCTGCCTTATCTCAGTTCACTGGTCACGATATCAACACCCACCCGTAGCACGCGCTCCAGCAGGTGTATCTCACTGATCATCCCTAAAGCCAACACCTCCTTTGGCCGCCTTTCCTTACAGTTCTCTGCTGTCTGTGACTCGAACGAATTGCAAAAATCACTGAAGTTGGAGACTTTTATCTCCCTCACCAACTTTAAACATCTGCTATCTGAGCAGCTAACCGATCGCTGCAGCTATACATAGTCCATCGGTAAATAGCCCACCCAATTGACCTACCTCATCCCCATACTGTTTTTATTTATTTACTTTTCTGCTCTTTTGCACACCAGTATCTCTACCTGCACATGACCATCTGATCATTATCACTCCAATGTTAATCTGCAAAATTGTAATTATTCGCCTACCTCCTCATGCCTTTT
Source organism: Oncorhynchus kisutch (assembly GCF_002021735.2). Taxonomy (NCBI): domain Eukaryota; kingdom Metazoa; phylum Chordata; class Actinopteri; order Salmoniformes; family Salmonidae; genus Oncorhynchus; species Oncorhynchus kisutch. Next base: position 42,267,975 of record NC_034195.2, on the reverse strand, counting down.
GCACACAATGTATATAGACTCTTTAAAAAAAAATTATACTGTGTTATTGACTTGTTTATTGTTTACTCCATGTGTAACTCTGTGTTGTTGTCTGTTCACGCTGCTATGCTTTATCTTGGCCAGGTCGCAGTTGTAAATGAGAACTTGTTCTCAACTAGCCTACCTGGTTAAATAAAGGTGAAATTAATAAATAACAGGCTAATGGAGGAGATAACCACCTTGGCCTGTGGATGTTTTCTTAAATTCATTCATGATTGTGTACATTTTTCATGAGCTTTTTTGTTTGTGAAAAGAAGGCTCCTGTTTTGATGAGAGATGTGTTCCCTCAGGGTGTTTCTGAGATGAAGGTTAATAGCCTCCCTCCTGCTCCAATATATCAACATGTTTCATTGACCTATTTTCAAATAAGCCTGTCAATTAAGCCAGGGAATGTTTGCTTTGTTGGAGGAGACATATTCATTGTTGATGTTAAAGGGGGTTGGAAAAACATCAACATTATAGATGTCTCAAATTGAAGGAGATAGTTTAAAAATATTGATGTGCATGTGGAATGTGACAATTCTACACTGAACAAAAATATAAACAATTTCAAAGATTTTACTGAGTTACAGTTCAAATCAGGAAATCAGTCGATTTAAATAAATAAACTAGGCCCTAATCTATCGATTTCATATGACTGGGAATACATATATGCATCGGTTGGTAACAGAAACCTTAAAAAAAGGTAGAGATGTGGATCAGAAAACCAGTCAGTATCTGGTGAACCCACAATTTGCATCATGCAGCGCGACACATCTCCTTCACATATAATTGATCAGGGTGTTGATTATGGCCTGTGGAATGTTGTCCCACTCCTCTTCAAAGGCTGTGTGAAGTTGCTGGATAATGGCGGGAACTGGAACACACTGTCGTACACATCGATCCAGAGCATCCCAAACTTGCTCAATGGGTGACATGTCTGGTGAGTATGCAGGCCATGGAAGAACAAGAACAAGCATGCAGATGAGCTTCCGTGAGACGGTTCCTGACAGATTGTGCAGAAATTCTTTGGTTGTGCAAACCCACAGTTTCTTCAGCTGTCCAGGTGGTCTCCGACAATCCCGCAGGTGAGATGTGGTTACACGTGATCTGCGGTTGTGAGGCCGATTGGACGTACTGCCAAATTCTCTATGATGATGTTGGAGGCGGCTTATGGTAGAGAAATGAATATTAGATTCTCTGAAAACAGCTCTGGTGGACATTCCTGCAGTCAGCATGCCAATTGCACGCTCCCTCAAAACTTGAGACATCTGTGGCATTGTGTTATGTGACAAAATGGCACATTTAAGAGTGGCCTATTATTGTCCCAAGCACAAGGTGCACCTGTGTAATCAGATTTTTGATATGCGAAACCTGTCAGTTGGATGGATTATCTTGGCAAAGAACAAACGCTCACTAGGATGTAAAGCTTTTTGTCCGTATCGAACATTTCTGGCACCTTTCTTTTCAGCTCATGTAAAGAGTTTTGTTGTTAATCACTTAATTATATAATATTTCTCCTTCTCATTTTTTATGATCTCTTCACACCTCTTTCTGTAACTATTGAGATGTTACTGGATGTTCTTCTCCTCTTAGTGTTAGTGTAGTGGCAATTAACACATAAATAGAGTCCCAAATGGCATCCTGTTCCCAATTTGTGCACTACCTTTGACCAGGGTCTATAGGGTCTGGTGAAAAGTAGTGCACTATATAGGGAATAGGGAGCTATTTGGGAAGGAATCATAATATCTTTCTTTAGCCTCCACACACATCCTCCAGCCTTAACAACATCTCCAACATAACATCTGTCTCATTAACACTTCTCGAATGCCTTCTGCTGTCTATGATACAACATTATTCCCTCTAATGAGTTCTAAATATAAACAAGTTATTATTTATTAATATGTTGAGTGGTTATGACAGAATGTGTTATACTTCTTTGTTTGGACTTAAGATAGTGTAAGTGTTCATTTTGAATATTTATTGAACTAAACTTTATGAATAGACAGTGTTTTGAAAAAGTATTTGCCCCCTTGTTAATTTTCTCTACTTTTGCATATTTTTGATACTGAATTTTGATACTGAGATCTTCAAGCAAAACTTAATTTTAGATAAAGGGAATCTTAGTGAGCAAATAACACAAAAATGACATAACTTATTTCATAAACAAAGTTATGCAAACACCCAAAGCCCCTGTGTGAAAAAAAGTATTGCCACCTTACACTCAATAACTGGTTATGCCACCTTTAGCTGCAATTACTCCAAACACTTCCTGTAGTTGTTCATCAGTCTCTCGTGTCTCTGTGGAGGTATTTTGGCCCACTCTTCCATGCAGAACTGCTTTAACTCAGCAACGTTTGTGGGGTTTCAAGCATTTCAAGTCCTGCCACACATTTCAATTGTGATTAGGTCTGGACTTTGACTAGGCCATTCCAAAACTTTTTTTTGCCATTTTCATGTAGACATGATTGTGTGTTTTGGATCATTGTCTTGCTGCATGACCCAGCTGCACTAAAGCTTCAGCTCACAGACGGATGACCTGACATTCTCCTGTAGAATTCTCTGATATGGGGCAGAATTCATGGCTCCATCTATTAAGGCGAGTTGTCCAGGTCCTGAAGCATCCCCAAACCATCACACTACCACCACCATGCTTAACCGTTGGTATAATGTTCTTACTGTGGAATGCAGTGTTTGGTTTTCGCCAGGCATAATGGGACCCATGTCGTCCAAAAAGTTATACTTTTGACTCATCTGTCCATAGAACATTCCTCCAAGAGTCTTGATGATCATCCAGGTGCTTTTTGGCAAACTTCAGTCAACTTTTTGGAAGAGTGACTTCAGTCAACTTTTTTGGAAGAGTGGGCCAAAATTCCTCCACAGCGATGTGAGAGACTGATCAACAACTACGGGAAGCTTTTGGTTGCAGTCATTGCACCTAAGGGTGGCACAATCAGTTAAAGTATTGATTGTGAGGGGGGCAATTACTTTAATAAAGTAACACAATAAAATGACATAACAATAAAAAGGCTATATACAGGGAATACCAGTACCGAGAAACACTTAAAGCACTTAATTGGTGTATGCACTGCATCTACATTAACACCACAGTTGTATATTGTATTAGCCTTCACCAGTCTTTAACATTGCCAATATTGTCAACCCTCTCTATCTATCAATACTAATGTATACATATTTATCTCATACTGTACTTGTAGAGCTTGCCACTTATGGAGCTGGCTGTCTCATGGAGCTATGTTGATCAATAAGATCAATCTGCACATTGGGGAGCATACGGTACATGTCTGTATATCACTTTGTCTTTCCAGGCGGGCAGCTCCCTCGGCTGAGTTCTCAGTGGACCGTACGCGTCACCTCATGTCCTTTCTGAGCATGCTGGGGCCCAGCCCTGACTGGAACGTGGGGCTGTCTGCAGAGGACCTCTGCACCAAGGAGTGTGGCTGGGTCCAGAGGCTGGACCAAGACCTCATCCCCTGGGACGCAGGCACTGACAGTGGAGTCACCTATGAGGTGAGGGTCCTGGGCCCCCCAGACAAGGGGTCAATATTTTATAAATGGCTCTGGTTTCTTGGTCTGGTTCAGTTAACTAGTAAAATACCTCTGCCTTTCTGACTTTCAAAACCAGGCCTCTGTATTTTTCCATGAATCTGGAATGAAAGCTTTTGATCTATTTTCATTAATAGTGCAGGAGATTAGCTTTTTTATTTTTAGTTTATGGCTCATGAATATACAAATGACCCAACCTTGGCTGAAAAACGCACGAAACAGATTCAGCGAAAAACCTACTGCTAACATAAAGCAGCACATTCACTCTGTAGTCATTTTATTGAGGCGTGCCTATTTACCCAAGAGGCTGCCTCACAGACTAGTTGTCTCTACACTGTAAATATGTCCCCAACAAATCCTGCCCTAGAACTTATAATGACATTTTCTGCTGGCTTCAAAAGACACTGGGGGAACGAAATGGAAAGACACTGCCATCTATAGGCCAGAAAAGACACTGAAGATAAAACCAGACTTCAATGTAGACCCACACAGCATACCATATGTAAATCCACAATCTGTAAATACCATTTTAAGTTTTCTTTGTAAAGAAAGCAGATGACAAATACATTCATCTACTCCATACGTGATTTAGTAATTTAGTTTCTGGCTACTTTTGGCTGCAGTACCAATGAATATATATAAAAACTAAAACTAGATTCCCTGAAGTTAAAGTAGAAATGGCTTTTGTAGTTTTCTCTTCCCTGAAGTAACTGTTTTGGAACCGAATCATGAAAGGTGATTTACAAAGCACCTAGCAGGAAACATAAACATAAATCACTCATAAAATAAATATTACACATTTGATCAATTATGCATATTGAGATCAAACACTGAGTCCCCTAACAGATGGCAGCTGAACATGATGAGGTGCTCGCTCTCACACTGTTTCACTAGCGCCCCTCCCTGTGCCCACACTACCCTGTGTTACAGTTACTATCAGCCCTGTGCCCCAATGGCGATCTGTGCCAATTAAGATGAGGGAGGATGATTAAATAAAATTCATAAGCCTTATTTCTATTACAGCATTTTGGATGACTGTCATTCATATTTCATTCACCCAACTCAATGTAACATCAATAGGTTTTAGATAATACGTGATACTGAAATTTTCCCTGTACCCATCATGTGGGTGCTACAATCTAGCCTATGAATGAAAAGGTACAATGTAGGTGCACAGGTTGAGAGATTTTTGAGTAATCAAGGTGACAGACAGGGACGCACACTTTTGCCTGCATCTAGCTGATCTAGGGTGTAATCGTTAGTCCAACAGTTGCAAATGAGAGTTTCTATTCGACAAATTCAGGTAAATTTGTCCCAATTTCGTTCCGTTTGCCTCCGTTTGCCTCCGTTCAGCACAATGAACACACCCCTGATCACATGCAAACACAGTTAACTTTCATACCAGACACGTACAAGCAGCTCGTGTAATATATAATTCCTTCTCGCATCAATCTATGTGCTCTCTTCCGCTCACCTTTTCCCTTCGCTTGTGGACTTCAGTGCAGAAAACATCAGTGGTTTGTGACCAGGTGGAAAAACCTTTCCAATCCAAACCTTCATATCATGACTGCTAACTGCTACACACAGCCTACAACGTTGTCACGTCATAGTCAACATAGGCATAGCAATCAGTTTAGCAGTTACACCGGCTGGCTACATTGGCAAAAATTAATAAAGCCAAAAGATTACCTTTACTTGAAAGAGTTCTAGTGTTGGATAGCCATAGCCAGCTAGCTAACATAGCATCCCTCTCTGTTTGAGTAGGCTGCCTGCATTTGACACTAGCTAAGTAAGGGAGAGTGAGAAAAATATATACTATAAAATATAGCTAGCTCTCTCTCTCGCTCTTACTTCTCCTTAATTTTGGAAGAAATTAATTTGTTCAAAACTGTTCAACTATTGCCTTTCTCTTTCTTTGTGTCAACTTCTCACCACAGTTTATGCACTGCAGTGCTAGCTAGCTGTAGCTTATGCTTTCAGTACTAGATTCATTCTCTGATAGCATGTCAGTTCATTCTGCAATAGCTCTGACAGGTTGGAGGATGTCCTCCGGAAGTCGTCATAATTACTGTGTAAGTCTATGGAAGGGGGTGAGAACCATGAGCCTCTTAGGTTTTGAATTGAAGTCAATTTACCCAAAGGAGGACAGAAGCTAGCTGTCTTCCAGCTACACCATAGTGCTACCCTACAGAGTGCTTCTATCTTCATTGCAAAACAGTTTTAATAAACTATTTGGTAACATTAATATATTTTGTATAGTTTCATCAAATTATAACTTTTTTAATGTTCAACTATTTTATTTTTATGAAATTCACTGAGGAGGATGGTCCTCCCCTTACTCCTCTGAGGAGCCTCCACTGGCGTCCCCATACTACCCTGTGTTAGTTATTACTGTACCAGCCCTGTTCCCATACTACCCTGTGTTACAGTTACTCCCAACCCTGTGCCCATACTAACTCCTGTTACTCCTGTTACTCCTCCTGTCCCTTCCATGGACCTATATTACCCTGTGTTACAGTTACTCCTGGCCCTATGCCCATGTTGTATCACTCATACTCCACCCTGTACCTTTACCATTCCAGTCTCCCAACAAGCCCACAATACCTCAGGAGAGGATCCGGTCCCTGACCAGCCTGGACCACCCCCAGAGCCCCTTCTATGACACAGAGGGAGGCCCTATCACAGCCTTGGCCCGGGTAGTTGTGGAGAGGATAGCCCGAAAGGTAACTATAGCATATGCCTCATTCATTCAGCTCTCTGTCTGTGTCTGCTCCCTCTGAAGAGATGTGAATGTTCATGCAACATAACTCTCCTCACAGTCGCTATACATGTAATGTTGCTTTGGATACATAGCTCTTTGAATTGGCAGTATATTGCCATAGTAATCATAGCAAGTCTTTGAAAAACACAGAGAAAATTAACAGTGTGGTTGTCTCCTGACAACTGATGCAAAAAAAAAAAAAACGAAATCTCTTTTAATCCAAAAACCAGATGTCATATTGACCTAAACTCCATTTTACTGAAGATTGCCTAGAAAATAAATACCCTTGTCTCCGATGAGAATATATGATATTAGATGGTAAATGTAACATTTTATCAGTGTTTGTGATGTTGAATCATGTTTCTTGCCCACAGGGAGAGCAGTGCAATATTGTCCCGGACACGGTGGACGATATCGTGGCAGATATTGGCCAGGAGGAGAAGGAGGAAGGTGAGTAATCACTTTATCTCAAACCAATTTGGGATGTTCAATTTAAAAGCCACACACTGTATCTGCTGGAGTCTTTAATGAAGTGTTTGCCTGGCAGCCTGTTTAAACCTCCAGATGTCTGTCTGCTGAAAAACATGAACACGGCCAAGCAGCAGAAATGAACCTGATGGGGTTTCTAACCACACCCTGCAATTACATTCCAATACTACCTTTGAACCTCAAACAAATGATTTGTTCTCTCTACTCTCATTCTGTTGAGCACGACACTGTCTGTTTCCTAAACAGGACGGTCTCCAGTACATTACAATACACGTACTGTGGGTATTGTACAGTAACTATACACTGTGGTTAGAGCAAGAGATGAACTGTATGAACTTGCATAGACTTTTATAGGCAATTAGTGCTTACCTATACAGCCCCAACACATTCTAAACCAGTGAAAATATAGGGTTACATACATGAACAGTGCATATGAATCCCCCCCCTTCCCACCAACATGGTCTCATTAGAATATGCCAAAATAGTGACATTTAACCAATGCAGTTATTGTCACCCAATTTCTCCGTCCAGACGACACTCCAGAGACGTGCATCTACTCCAACTGGTCTCCGTGGTCAGCCTGCAGCTCAGCCAGCTGTGACAAGGGCCGGAGGATGAGACAGAGGATGCTGAAGGCCCAGCTGGACCTCAGTGTGCCCTGCCCTCATACCCAGGACTTCAAGCCCTGCATGGGGCCTGGCTGCAGCGAGGAGGGTGAGGACAGTGTCACAGTCGGGGTCTCTAACTCTACTGTTTAGAGTTAGAATAGTAAAATACATAAGGTGCATGTTGTAAACATGGCCAAATACCGACTGGGCACGCAGGGCATCTCCCTGGGGCCCTGACCTCCAGGGGGCCCCCATTGATTTTGTTCATCACTCTCACTCAGATATCATATTAACATGGCATAAGTCATGGCAAATAGTTAGAATTGCAGGAAATTTGCTGTAAAACTGCAAAAACAAAATGTATCTGCCCCATGGCAAAATGTGTAGAATTGCAGGAAATATATTTTTTATCTACGCCTTCAAGACGGGGGCCAGTTAAATGTTTTTCCCACCATGTGGGTGGGCCCCCAACCAAATTTTTCTTAGGTCCCCCAAATGCATTTACAGAACCCTTGACTTTTTCCACAATTTGTTAGGTTACAGCCCCGTCCTAAATTGATTAAATCTACACACAATATCCCATAATGACAAAGCAAAAATATATGTTTTTGATTTTTTTTACATAAGTATTCAGACCCTTTACTCAGTACTTTGTTGAAGCACCTTTGGCAGCGATTACAGCCTCAGGTCTTCTTGGGTATGACGCAACAAGTTTGGCACACCTGTATTTGGAGAGTTTCACGCATTCTTCTCTGCAGATCCTCTCAAGCTCTGTCAGGTTGGATGGGGAGCGTTGCTGTACAGCTATTTTCAGGTCTTTTCAGAGATGTTCGATCGGGTTGAAGTCCGGGCTCTGGCTGGGCCACTCAAGGACATTCAGAGACTTGTCCCGAAGCCACTCCTGCGTTGTGTTGGCTGTGTGCTAAGGGTCGTTGTCCTGTTGGAAGGTGAACCTTTCACCCCGGTCTGAGGTCCTGGGCTCTCTGGAGCGGGTTTTAATCAAGGATCTTTGTACTTTGCTCCATTCATCTTTGCCTCGATCCTGACTAGTCTCCCAGTCCCTGCCGCTGAAAAACATCCCCACAACATGATGCTGCCTTTGCCATGCTTCACCATAGCGATGGTGCCAGATTTCCTCCAGAAGTGACTCTTGGCATTCAGGCAAAAGAGTTCAATCTTGGTTTCATCAGACCAGAGTCACTCCGTAGAAAAATGCTTATTGAAATGATTGATTATCGTAGTTTAATCGGTGGTGATATTGTTTCCTACCCTCACATATCCATGTGCAATCAGACTGAACTAAGGCCTAACATGGGAGAGGTCCTGTGTTCATGAGAACAGGAATTTGGGTTGAGATGGTGTCATGCTCCTCCTCCAACTTCTTAGCCAAGCACAAGGAAGTAGGTCTTTATCAATAAAACATCACAATAAGGTGCAGAGTGTTGGATTAGCCTGCTGGTGGGCAAGGAGACCCCTGCTCTGCTAAAACCATTTACAACTGTGTGATGTTTTCAAGGGATTGTTAAGTAAATGTTAACTATTTGGTTGTAATATCATCACCTCAGCACATTTAGCAGAGTTTTACAGCAGGTAACTGCATGCTTTTCATGAGCAGTAAAAATACGTTGATCATGTAATTCTTAGCCTCACAATATCTCTAAATATTGGCCACCAATAATTGGATATTTGAGTGATTCAATTAATGTACTTTCTTCTCCAACCAATGTAAGCCTACCTAGAAAAGTTAGCTAACATCCTCTTTTCAACATTGTTTTTAAGAGTGTTTCATCACGATTGCTGCTAACAGACATGGTTACATTGATTGATGGATCACGTCTAATTGACTAGCTAGCTAATAACAGATCAGGTCAATATGGCTAGTTAACAAGCTAACTTTCAGGGGATAAACTAGATGGCTATATGTAAATATTGTTTGATTTGCTTGCCATCTAGTGGTAATGACAGTATTCCGACTGATAACTTTATCAGGACGAGGACTTGCCGATGTCAAGCTCTTTCCAAAAGCCTAATCTCTGATGAAGCAAGCTAAATGACACTACATGCCAAATGGATAGGCTACCCTCACGTATCTGAAATTACATGATCAATTGATGTGTACTGATCATGAAAAGCATGCAGTTACTTGCTGTATAACTCTGATGATGCTCTGATGATGACTATGCTCTTCACGAGGTGATAATATTGAAACCAGCATTTATTTAAAACATTTATTTTCCCTTGAAAATGGCACGTAGTTGTCAATGGTTTCAGTGGAGCTGGGGGTCTCCGGACCCTCCAGCAGTCAAATCGAACGCTCTAAACCGTATTATTGATAACGACCTATATGGTGTTGGCATTGTTTTCCCTTTCACGGTTTACGTGCTACCGAAGATGCATAATTAACACTGTTTTGTCCTTGGCATTCAAACACAAGAAGCAAAGCTAGGACTTTGGAGTCTCATCAACTGCCGTAACCGGGTAGAGATCAAAACACATATGATTTTCAACAAGCACTTCTTCCTCCAGTAAAAAGGGAGGTCTGAAGGCTGTTCTATTCAGTCAGATTGGCATTAACTTTCTTTATCAGGAAGTAACTGACTCTTTGTCCAATTCTCATCAAAGTTGTCAATTAGGACCACTCTTCTTAAAGTCACATGATCAGTCATGCAGAGGTGTCTCTCTCTTTCTCCTTCCTCCCTACTTCCTACTATCTTTCTCTCTCCTACTTCCATTAATCTCTCTCGGGGCCCCAAATCTCAGCTTTGTCAGAGCTTGATGAGTGGGTTTGAATTGTTCAAGTCTATCTTTTCGCTCTAATGCACACTATTGATTAATAATACTGGCATTGCAAGCTTTTCCTCCTACACCTTACTCCTTTGTTTTAATTTATCGCTCCGTCAACAGCCCGTAGTTGATTGATATTCCTGAAGCTGAACAGGGCCTCATCGGGGCCACATTTGTTTACAGCTCTTATTAATGATTCACTTAGTTCTGCTTTATTAAGCTACACTCACCACTGCTCCCAATCTGCAGCCAGGCAGTGGGGGGGACCAGATGAGAGACAAATCCATGTTAAAGTTCCCAAAAGTTCATCCATCCTCTCTGAAAAATATCTATTTACAAACTCTGTTCCCAGATAATTGAAGAGAGCAGAGTGGATCATTTATGTTGGGTGTGTTACTTGTTACCAGATGAAGGGCGGTGGAATTCAGGTGTCAGCTATTAGTGATGTTTGTATGACTTGTCAATGACCCTGCCCGTCTTTGCTAGCCTGGTTAAACCAGACTGAACCCTGCACTCACCATGACACAATGGTTATCACAGAGTTCGGTCTGGTTTATCCAGGCTATGTCCTTGACTCTTGTTGTTCCCAGACGTGTCTACCTGTATGATGTCAGAGTGGATCAGCTGGTCTCCATGCAGTGAGTCCTGTGGGATGGGGATGAGGTATCGGGAGCGTTACATCAAACAGTTCCCCGAGGATGGATCCATCTGCTCTCTGAACACTGAGGAGACGGAAAAGTGTGTGGTCAACGACGACTGCTGTGAGTCTCAGTGAAACATGGAGATGATCCAAATTGTGACATCAGGATCATGTTGTGGGTTCAGGCCTTTTGTGTTAAAGACTAAAATATTATGTTTTGTCTATAATATGATGACATATAGTTTTTTAAAAAACAACCACAAATCCTATGTTGAAAAGCTGCTATATGCCACAAGGCTTAATATTCAGTCAGTGTGTTAATGGAACATGGTTTCTCAAGTAAATGTTAACAACAGTAATCGCAAGCTGCTATAACAAAGTCCCATCCCTGTGGATGAGTGTATATCTGTCCATGTAAATCCATCAGCCCCCAGTAGCTGTGTGGTGACAGAGTGGGGCGAGTGGGATCCCTGCAGCACCACCTGTGGGCTGGGTATGAAGCGGCGTGAGCGCATGGTGAAGATGCCCCCCTCAGACGGTTCCATGTGCAAGGCGGAGGTGGCAGAGGTGGAGAAGTGCATGACGCTTGAGTGCAGTGAGTAATTCCTCCAACACCCACTCAACAACTGCCTCAGCACTGTGACAGGTAGCCTTGTTCAGCCATCTGCCAAGGGGCCTTGTAGTTTGTACCTATCTAGATCCAACCGGCTAGATACACACTCAAATCAACAGATCTCTCAGAGGAGCGCATGCATGAGAATATATTCAAACAATAAGATCATTTCAAGTCCATTCAGCTATGAAAAAACAGTAGCTGAAGATGGCGGAAATGAATGTTGTCATGTATGTTGAAACTATTGTTCTGAACAGCAGGGGACATTATTATGTATCATGTATTATGCCTGCTTGGTATATCCCTGTAGACACCATCCTGTGCATGCTGTCTCCGTGGTCGGACTGGAGCGTCTGTAGTGTAACGTGTGGGAAGGGCGTGAGGGCACGCCAGCGAATGCTCAAGTCTCCGGACCTAGGGGAGTGTACAGAGGAGCTGGAACAGGTGGAGCGGTGTATGCAGCCTGAGTGTCGTAAGTGTCCTCATCGGATGTTGCCGTACTCTTTACCACTACCATCACCCCTAAATCACAGTCTGGCCACTGGGAACTTAATGCATAATACTTTAAATTCATATGCTTTTTTAGCACTATCATAGCTGGTCCCAGATATGTTTGTGCTGTATAGCTGACTCCTAGGGCTCTATTTGCAGCTGGCGTGAAGCCAGCGCAATTGTCAAACATACACTCTTTTGAAATATCGAACTGTTAAACCCTAACCCTCATCGCCAAACCCACTGGCTCCAGGTCATCTATAAGTCTTTGCTAGGTAAAGCCCCACCTTATCTCAGCTCACTGGTCACCATAGCAACGCCCACCCGTAGCATGCGCTCCAGCAGGTGTATTTCACTGGTCATCCCCAAAGCCAACACTTCCTTTGGCCGCCTTTCCTTCCGGTTCTCTGCTGCCAATGACTGGAACAAATAGCAAAAATCACTGAAGCTGGAGTCTTATATCTCCATCTCTAACTTTAAGCATCAGCTGTGAGAGCAGCTTAACGATCACTGTACCTGTACACAGCCAATCTGTAAATAGCCCACCCAACTACCTCATCCCCATATTGTTATATATCTTCTTGCTCTTTTGCACCCCAGTATCTCTACTTGCACATCATCATCTGTACATCTATCACTCCAGTGTTAATGCTAAGTTGTAATTATTTTGCCTCTATGTTCAATTTATTGCCTTACCTCCCTAATCTTCTACATTGCACACACTGTACATAGATTTTTCTATTGTGTTATAGACTGTACGTTTGTTTATGTGTAACTCTGTGTTATTGTTTTTGTCGCAAATAAAATCAAATCAAATCAAATGTATTTATATAGCCCTTTGTACATCAGCTGATATCTCAAAGTGCTGTAGAGAAACCCAGCCTAAAACCCCAAACAGCAAGCAATGCAGGTGTAGAAGCACGGTGGCTAGGAAAAACTCCCTAGAAAGGCCAAAACCTAGGAAGAAACCTAGAGAGGAACCAGGCTATGTGGGTTGGCCAGTCCTCTTCTGGCTGTGCCGGGTGGAGATTATAACAGAACATGTCCAAGATGTTCAAATGTTCATAAATGACCAGCATGGTCCAATAATAATAAGGCAGAACAGTTGAAACTGGAGCAGCAGCACGGCCAGGTGGACTGGGGACAGCAAGGAGTCATCATGTCAGGTAGTCCTGAGGCATGGTCCTAGGGCTCAGGTCCTCCGAGAGAGAGAAAGAAAGAGAGAAAGAGAGAATTAGAGAGAGCACACTTAAATCACACTGCTTTGCTTTATCTTGACCAGGTCGCAGTTGTAAATGAGAACTTGTTCTCAACTGGCCTACCTGGTTAAATAAAGGTGAAATAAAATGTATATAAATTAATAAATCTGACGCTCTTCTATTTTCAAATCTTATAAATTGGTAATTTACCTGTCTTAAATGAGCTTGCTTGCATTGAGGTGGGAGGGGTGGCAATATCTGAGGTGTGTCCTTAACAATGTGCTTGCTTCAAAATGCCAATTTCAGTATGTGTTGATGGGGATATTTAAGACCAACCGAAAGCTAGTCTTAAACTGTAACGCGACGGTAGCACAGCCTATCCAGCTGTGACGCACAGTGCCCATATGCACATGGAACCAGAGAGATGTGCTTTTTGTGCCTGTAAACCTCGTATTTAGAAACAAAACAAACAAATGTTTTTTCCCATTTCGTTACATTTGATTAAATCCCCTCCTCTTAATGATGGAAGTCTTGTTTGTCCAATACATTCACAAAGTAGACTATCAATACAGGGTTTGGCTCATGAGACCTCTTTGAAATAAATCTTAAATCACCACAGCTTTATTAAAAGGTAAAGTTTGGCAGCAGCAAAACAGTGAGCGGACATCTCCTATTTATCAATGTAGACTATTACATTATTTTAGCCAGCTCCTGTTATTATTGTGGATGTGCGTAAAACCCCTCCATGTAGGCTACAGTTGAAGTCGGAGGTTTACATACACCTTAGCCAAATACATTTAAACTAAATTTTTCACAATTCCTGACATTTAATCCTAGTAAAAATTCCTTCTTAGGTCAGTTAGGATCACCACTACATTTTAAGAATGTGAAATGTCAGAATAATAATAGAGAAAATTATTTCTTTCAGCTTTTATTTCTTTCATCACATTCCCAGTGGGTCAGACATTTACATACCCTCAATTAGTATTTGGTAGCATTGCCTTTAAATTGTTTAACTTGGGTCAAACGTTTCGGGTAGCCTTCCACAAGCTTCCCACAATAAGTTGGGTGAATTTTCGCCCATTCCTCCTGACAGCTGGTGTAACTGAGTCAGGTTTGTAGGCCTTCTTGCTCGCACACACTTTTTCAGTTCTGCCCAAAAATGTTCTATAGGATTGAGGGCAGGGCTTTGTGATGCCCACTCCAATACCTTGACTTCATTGTTCTTAAGCCATTTTGCCACAACTTTGGAAGTATGCTTGGGGTCATTGTCAAGTTTGAACTTCCTGACTGATGTCTTGAGATGTTGCTTCAATATATCCACATAATTTCCCTACATCATGATGCCATCTATTTTGTGAAGTGCACCAGTCCCTCCTGCAGCAAAGCACCCCCACAACATGATGCTGCCATCCCCGTGCGTCACGGTTGGGATGGTGTTCTTCGGCTTGCAAGCCTCCCCCTTTTTCCTCCAAACATAACGATGGTCATTATGGCCAAGCAGTTCTATTTTTGTTTCATCAGACCAGAGGACATTTCTCCAAGAAGTACAATCTTTGTCCCCATGTGCAGTTGCAAACCGTAGTCTGGCTTCTTTATGGTGGTTTTGGAGCAGTGGCTTCTTCCTTGCTAAGCGGCCTTTTGTGGATATAGATACTTTTGTACGTGTTTCCTCCAGCATCTTCCCAAGGCCCTTTGCTGTTGTTCTGGGATTGATTTGCACTTTTCGCACCAAAGTACGTTCATCTCTAGGAGTACGTTCATCTCCTTGCTGAGTGGTATGACAGCTACGTGGTCCCATGAAGTTTATACTTGCGTACTATTGTTTGTACAGAAAAATGTGGTACCTTCAGGCATTTGGAAATTACTCCCAAGGATGAACCAGACTTGTGGAGGTCTACAATTTTTACTGAGGTCTTGGCTGATTTCTTTAGATTTTCAGTAGAGGTTATTCTTTAACCATCTTAAATAAGCATGCTCCATTAAATTTTTTGAAAACTAGGAATAGATATAGCCCTTGGTTCACTCCAGACCTCTCTGCCCTTGACCAGCACAAAAACATCCTGTGGCCTTCTGCATTTGCATCAAATAGCCCCTGTGATATGCAACTTTAAAAAAAATGTTTTACCCCATTTTCATGGTATCCAATTGTTTAGTAGCTACTGTCTTGTCGCTACGACTCCCTTACAGGCTTGGGAGAGATGAAGGTTGAAAGTCATGCGTCCTCCGATACACAACCCAGCCAAGCCGCACTGCTTCTTAACACAGCGCGCATCCAACCCGGAAGGCAGCCGCACCAATGTGTCGGAGGAAACACCGTGCACATGGCGCCCGGCCCACCACAGGAGTCGCTGGTGCGCGATGAGACAAGGATATCCCTACCGGCCAACCCCTCCCTAACCCAGACGACACTAGGCCAAATGTGCGTCACCCCACGGACCTCCCGGTTGTGGCCGGTTACGACAGAGCCTGGGCGCGAACCCAGAGTCTCTGGTGGCACAGCTGGCACTGCAGTACAGCGCCCTTAACCACTGCGCCACCCGGGAGGCCCGATATGCAACTTTTTAGGAAAGTTAGGAACCAATATATACAGGCAGTTAGGACAGCTAAGGCTAGCTTTTTCATACAGAAATGTGCATCCCGTAGTACAAACTCAAACAAGTTCTGGGACACTGTAAAGTCCATGGAGAATAAGAGCACCTCCTTTCAATAAGCATTTTTCTACGGCTACCCCTACCCCGGTCAAAAGCCCTGCACTCCCCACAGCAACTCGCCCAAACCTCCCGAACTTCTCCTTCACCCAAATCCAGATAGCTGATGTTCTGAAAGAGCTGCAAAATCTGGACCCCTACAAATCAGCCGAGCTAGACAATCTGGACTCTCTCTTTCTAAAATGATCTGCTGAAATTATTGCAACCCCTATAACTATCCTGTTCAACCTCTCTTTCGTATCGTCTGAGATTCCCATAGATTGAAAAGCTGCCGCAGTCATCCCCCTCTTCAAAGGGGGAGACACTCTAGACCCAAACTGCTACAGACCTATATCTATTCTACCCTGCCTTTCTAAGGTCTTTGAAAGCCAAGTTAACAAACAGATCACCAACCATTTCGAATCTCACCGTACCTTCTCCGCTATGCAATCTGGTTTCAGAGCTGGTCATGGGTGCACCTCAGCCACGCTCAAGGTCCTAAATGATATCATAACTGCCATCGATAAGAGACATTACTGTGCAGCCGTATTCATCGACCTGGCTAAGGCTTTCGACTCTGTCAATCACAACATTATTATTGGCAGACTCAACAGCCTTGGTTTCTTTAAATTACATTTAAAAAACAGATTAAACAATAACTCATGGAACGGCGGGGACTATGAGGGGACACACACAAACACAAGCACACACAGACACACTAACACACATTATGTGTTATGTATTTTTGTTGTTGTAGTGTTTGTATATCGTTGTCTTTTAAATGTGTGTGACTGTCTTGTCTCAGTGTTTTTCTACTTGTCATGTTTTGTGTTTTTTTGGACCCCAGGAAGAGTAGCTTCCACTTCTGCAAAAGCTAATGGGGATCTGAATAAACAAATAAGGACAGAGTCAGTTACTTACACTTCATTCCCCCCCCCCCCCCCCCGATCTCTCCCCAGCTATGGACTGCATGGTGTCAGAGTGGACGGAGTGGTCCGAGTGTAATAAGTCCTGCGGCAAAGGCCACACCATCAGGACGCGCATGGTGAAGCTAGAGCCCCAGTTTGGAGGGGAGCCCTGCTCTGAGACGGTCCAGAGGAAGAAGTGTAAGATCAGGAAGTGCAAACGGGGCTCCAGGGCCAGCGAGGAGAAGAAGAAACGGCGGGGGGGAGAGGTGGGCGGCGGGAAGGAGAAGAGGAGGGGAAAACAGCAAGGACGGGACGCAGCAGTGGAGGAACAGCCAGGTCAGTCATCATCATCACCTGTGTGGCATAAATACTGTATATACACATGTTATATCTTCATCATCATCACCTGTGTGGCAAATATACTGTATATACACATTTTATATCTTCATCATCATCACCTGTGTGGCAAATATACTGTATATATACATTTTATATCATCATCATCATCATCGCCTGTGTGGCAAATATACTGTATATACACATTTTATATCATCATCGCCTGTGTGGCAAATATACTGTATATACACATTTTATATCTTCATCACCATCACCTGTGTGGCAAATATACTGTATATACACATTTTATATCATCATCATCATCGCCTGTGTGGCAAATGTACTGTATATACACATTTTATATCTTCATCATCATCGCCTGTGTGGCAAATATACTGTATATACACATTTTATATCTTCATCACCATCACCTGTGTGGCAAATATACTGTATATACACATTTTATATCATCATCATCATCGCCTGTGTGGCATAAATACTGTATATAGACATTTTATATCTTCATCATCATCACCTGTGTGGTATATATACTGTATATACACATGTTATATCTTCATCATTATCATCACCTGTGTGGCATAAATACTGTATATACACATTTTATATCTTCATCATCATCACCTGTGTGGTATATATACTGTATATACACATTTTATATCTTCATCATTATCACCTCTTTGATTCATATCATTGATACATGCTTTATCCACCACCTTGATGTGTCCTTTATGTCCCAAATATAGGGTTAAATCGGGCTTGTCACTAACAATGATTTCCCAGTCACTCATTATTCATTTGGATTTCCCATAAGTCCTGCTGAGGTATTGTTTGTATCTCAGAATGTAAATCAAATCAAATCAAATGTTATTTGTCACAGTTGCCAAATACCACAGGTGTAGATCTTAGCGTGAAATGCTTACAAGCCCTTAACCAACAATGCAGTGTTAAGAAGAAGAGTTAAGAAAAATATTTACTAAATAAACAAAAGTAAACAAAAGTATATAAGAGCAACAATAAAATAACAATAATGTGGCTATATACAGGGGGTACTGGTACAGAGTCAATGTGCGGGGGTACAGGTTAGTCAATGTAATTGAGGTAATATGTACATGTTGGTAGGGGTAAAGTGACTATGCATAGATAATAGATAATAAACAGCGAGTAGCACCAGTGTATAAAAAAGGGGGAGGCGGGGTCAATGCAAATAGTCTGGGTAGCCATTTGATTAGCTGTTCAGGAGTCTTATAGCTTGGGGGTAGAAGCTGTTAAGAAGCCTTTTGGACCTAGACTTGGCGCTCTGGTACCACTTGCCGTGCGGTAGCAAAGAGAACAGTCTATGACTAGGGTGGCTGTAGTCTTTGGCAATTTTTAGGGCCTTCATCTGACATGCCTGATATAGAGGTCCTGGATGGCAGGAAGCTTGGCCCCAGTGATATACTGGGCCATATGCACTACCCTCTGTAGCACCTTGCCGTCTGAGGCCAAGCAGTTGCCATACCAGGCGGTGATGCAACCATGCTCTCAATGGTCCAGCTGTAGAACTTTTTGAGGATCTGAGGACCCATGCCAAATCTTTTCAGTCTCCTGAGGGGGAATAGGTGGTGTCATGCCCTCTTCATGACTGTCTTGGTGTGTTTGGACCATGATAATTTGTTGGTGATGTGGACACCAAGGAACTTGAAGCTCTCAACCTGCTCCACTACTGCCCTGTCAATGAGAATGAGGACGTGCCCTGCCCTCCTTTTCCTGTAGTCCATGATCATCTCCTTTGTTTTGATCATGATGAGGGAGAGTTTGTTGTCCTGGCACCACACTTCCAGGTCTCTGACCTCCACCCTATAGGCTGTCTCCTCGTTGTCGGTGATCAGGACTACCACTGTTGTGTAGTTGACAAACTTAATGATGGTGTTGGAGTTGTGCTTGGCCACACAGTCATGGGTGAACAGGGAGTACAGGAGGGGACTAAGCACACACCCCTGAGGAGCCCCCATGTTGAGAATCAGCGTGGCAGATATGTTGTTGTCTACCCTTACCACCTGGCGGGCGGCCCGTCAGGAAATTCAGGATCCTGTTGCAGAGGGAGGTGTTTAGTCACAGGGTACTTAGCTTAATGATGAGCTTTGAGGGCACTATGGTGTTGAACGCTGAGCTGTAGTCAATGAACAGCATTCTCACATAGGTGTTCCTTTTGTCCAGGTGGGAAGGGGCAGTGTTGAGTGCAATAGAGATTGTGTCATCTGTGGATCTGTTGGGGCGGTATGCAAATTGGTGTGGGTCTAAGGTTTCTGGGATGATGGTGTTGATGTGAGCCATGACCTGCCTTTCAAAGCACTTTATGGCTACAGACGTGAGTGCTATGGGTCAGTGGTCATTTAGGCAGGTTACCTTGGTGTTCTTGAGCCCTGGGACTATGATGGTCTGCTTGAAACATATACAGTGCCTGGCAAAAGTATTCATCCCCCTTGGCGTTTTTCCTATTTTGTTGCATTAAAACCTGTCATTTAACTTGATTTTTATTTGTATTTCATGTAATGGACATACACAAAATAGTCAAAATTAGTGAAGTGAAATATAAAAAAATTCAAACAATTCGAAAAAAAACCGAGGGAAAAAAAAACCACTTTGCTATGAAGCCCCTAAATACGATCTGGTGCAACCAATTACCTTCAGAAGTCACATAATTAGTTAAAGTCCACCTGTGTGCAATCTAAGTGTCACATGATCTCAGTATATATACGCCTGTTCTGAAAGGCCCCAGAGTCTGCAACACCACTAAGCAATGGGCACCACCAAGCAACCGGCACCATGAAGACCAAGGAGCTCTCCACACAGATCAGGGACAAAGTTGTGGAGAAGTACAGATCTCTACAACTTGATGTACAGTTGGGTTATGAAAAATAT
Source organism: Oncorhynchus kisutch (assembly GCF_002021735.2). Lineage (NCBI taxonomy): Eukaryota > Metazoa > Chordata > Actinopteri > Salmoniformes > Salmonidae > Oncorhynchus > Oncorhynchus kisutch. Next base: position 42,247,948 of record NC_034195.2, on the reverse strand, counting down.
TTCAAAACTTTGAACATCCCACGGAGCACCATTAAATCCATTATTAAACATTTTTAAGAATATGGCACCACAACAAACCTGCCAAGAGAGGGCCGCCCACCAAAACTCACAGACCAGGCAAGGAGGGCATTAATCAGAGAGGCAAAAGAGAGCAAAGATAACCATAGAGTAGCTGCAAAGTTCCACAGCAGAGATTGGAGTATCTGTCCAGAGGACCACTTTAAACCTTACACTCCACAGAGCTGGGCTTTACAGAAGAGTGGCCAGAAAAAAGCCATTGCTTAAAGAAAAAAATAAGTAAACACGTTTGGTGTTCCCCAAAAGGCATGTGGGAGTACTCTGGTCAGATGAGACTAAAATGTAGCTTTTTGGCCATCAAGGAACATGCCATGTCTGGCGCAAACCCAACACCTCACATCACCCCGAGAACAACACCCCCACAGTGAAGCATGGTGGTGGCAGCATCAAGCTGTGGGGATGTTTTTTATCGGCAGGGACTGGGAAACTGGTCAGAATTGAAGGAATGATGGATGGTGCTAAATACAGGGAAATTCTTGAGGGAAACCTGTTTCAGTCTTCCAGAGATTTGAGACTGGGACAGAGGTTCACCTTCCAGCAGGACAATTACCCTAAGCATACTGCTAAAGCAACACTTGAGTGGTTTAAGGGGAAACATTTAAATGTCTTGGAATGGCCTAGTCAAAGCCCAGACCTCAATCCAATTGAGAATCTGTGGTATGACTTAAAGATTGCTGTACACCAGCGGAACCCATCCAACTTGAAGGGGCTGGAGAAGTTTTTCCTTGAAGAATGGACAAAAATCCAAGTGGCTAGATGTGCCAAGCTTATAGAGACATACCCCAAGAGACTTGCAGCTGTAATTGCTGCAAAAGGTGGCTCTACAAAGTATTGATTTTGGGGGGGTGAAAAGTTATATGCAAGTTTTCTGTTTTTTTGTCTTATTTCTTGTTTGTTTCACCAAAAAATATATTTTGCATCTTCAAAGTGGTAGGAATGTTGTATGAATCAAATGATACAAACCCCCCCAAAATTTATTTTAATTCCAGGTTGTAAGGTAACAAAATAGGAAAAATGCCAAGGGGGGTCAATAGTTTCGCAAGCCACTGTAGGTATTACAGACTCAACCTTCCAGCTCACTCTAAATCCATCCGCCAAAGTCCTGAGATGATCAATGCTGCCCTCTCCTCCCTCCCTCCCTCTCTCCCTGCCTGGCTGGCTGTGTTAAAGCTGCTACACACAGTGCTGATCAGCCCTGTCAGGTTGATAAAGTGACTGGGCCTGCTCACAGATGGCCGTCATGATGCTCCCAGCGGGTAGAGGCAGAGCAGTCAGGGTGGGCTTTGGACTGTTGCCTCCCCACAGAGACAGGTTTCTTTAACCCGTGGCTAATGAGCTGGTGACGGTGACAAATACCCCCACAGATCTGGCTGGGGCTGGGAAGAATACCCCTCCCCCTCCACCACCACAACTCACACCACCCACCAATCATCATCACTAATTAAGAGCGGTAGGGAGCGGACCGGGTCTCCATGCTCTCTGGAGCATGGATGATTGTTCCGTCTAATGTAAGGCTAAACATTATTGATCATGAAATTAAGGTTTGAACATTGTACATTTGATATGTCTCACTTGTGCTTGCTCACATTAATTAATATGTCGTAATCAAGTAAAATATTTGGTGCATGATTGATTTGGCTTACTAAGTAAAGCCACCTGAAACTCAACCTGGTCTCAGAGCATTTTGTATTATTCTAACCCCCCTCTCTCGTCTCATTGACTTGTTCCCACAGGTTGTAAGATGAAGCCCTGGTCCAGTTGGACGGACTGTTCCAAGTACTGCGGTGGGGGGATCCAGGAGCGCTTAATGGCTGTGAAGAAGAGAGCCAAGAGTGCCCCTGCACAGGTCACCAGCTGCAAGGACAGGAAGGAGATCCGTGCCTGTAATGTCCAGCCCTGCTAGGGGGCTCTGCTGTCTATCTGTGTTTATCTTTGTTAGGGCTGGGGGGAGGAAAGAGAAGCAGACTGTCAGTGTTGATTTAGCCTGGGTTGGCAGTCAGTGTGATGGATACAGCACCTGTGTGTTGGAGGGAGATGAGATAATCTCCAGAGACTCCATTACTGTGGATCACTGGGCTGAGGACGAGACCAGCGTCAGTCATTAGTCTTATAGTAGCCTCCTCACTCAGCAGGCCAATGTATTACTATGTAACCAACACTATACAGTACACCACAACTTCACAATCACACACATGTTTTTTTACAATGTTATTTTTGTCTTTATACTACAGTTGTATTGGCTTTACTAGCTAGCACTGATAACACTCTTTCACTCTTGCATGTCTAACGTTTCTCAGTCAGAAGACTTCACTGGTAGTGACCCTAGACTTCAAAATGTGGCCAAATGATGATGATAACCATGTTTTAAAGGGCACTTGCAGATCTTAGAAAGAGCCACTTCAGTCCAGGCCTCCAGTCTAGGGCATCAAAAGTAATTTGCATTTGGCATTTTTCCTGCCCCCAATTTCTTTATCCGCATCAGAGAGTTGAGTTTCACTCCAGCATTCATGTATCATTAAGGCAGGTCTCCAAACTTCACTCTCCAGTTGATTTGAGCATTGTAACCCTGCTGGTTGAACCACAATACTCCATACAGGTTGTACAAAGTAGCTCCGTATACACAGTAACACTTTTTTGGAAAATCAGTGTTAATTGTTTTGAAACATTATTGAATGAAAATACCAACCAAGTAATTTATAGAAAATATTTTATCCTGTGTTTAGTTTGTTAATTTGACAATTATATTCCAAGACAAAGCACAGGTGAACAATCATTCCAAGTTTTTGTATGCCTCAATACATTATTATTTTCAAGACACGAATCTGTTGTGACTTTTTATTCCATTGAAAGACATGTAGAGTCTTAAACACGCCTCGTTGAGTGTGCATAATTACATATTTTGTTTCTTTTGTCGTTGTATTTTGATAAGAATGTCAGACAAGACTCTTTCCAAAGTCATATGTAGATATTCTCTCTGTCATTTTATTAGTCCTCTCTTTCTTCTTTTGCCTCTACACCATATTACTATTTTGGAATAAATCACCTTTACCATAAAAGTAAACGTGATAAATAATTTTGTGAATGTCTTTTTGCTCATCTCCCACCGTTTCTATAGACATGTACTGTCTTGTCCTGTCCAATGATTTGCCCACTTGTATAAAATGATCTAGTTCAATCATAAAACACTTCTAGATGATTGTAGAAGCCATTGTTTCATATAGCTCTCAACAAAATAATCATTGAGTATGAAAGTGAGTATCCAGCTCCAGGTTTAGAGAGACGAGCCACCTCCAAGCTCCAGGTTTAGAGAGATGAGCCACCTCCGAGCTCCAGATTTAGAGAGATGAGCCACCCAGCTCCAGGTTTAGAGAGACGAGCAACCTCCAAACTCCAGGTTTAGAGAGATGAGCCACCCAGCTCCAGGTTTAGAGAGACAAGCCACCTCCAAGCTCCAGGTTTAGAGAGATGAGCCACCTCCCAGCTCCAGGTTTAGAGAGATGAGCCACCCAGCTCCCGGTTTAGAGAGATGAGCCACCCAGCTCCAGGTTTAGAGAGACGAGCCACCCAGCTCCAGGTTTAGAGAGATGAGCCACCCAGCTCCAGGTTTAGAGAGACGAGCCACCTCCCAGCTCCAGGTTTAGAGAGACAAGCCACCTCCCAGCTCCAGGTTTAGAGAGATGAGCCACCTCCCAGCTCCAGGTTTAGAGAGATGAGCCACCTCCCAGCTCCAGGTTTAGAGAGACGAGCCACCTCCCAGCTCCAGGTTTAGAGAGATGAGCCACCCAGCTCCAGGTTTAGAGAGACGAGCCACCTCCAAGCTCCAGGTTTAGAGAGATGAGCCACCCAGCTCCAGGTTTAGAGAGACGAGCCACCTCCAAGCTCCAGGTTTAGAGAGATGAGCCACACAGCTCCAGGTTTAGAGAAATGAGCCACCTCCCAGCTCCAGGTTTAGAGAGATGAGCCACCCAGCTCAAGGTTTAGAGAGACGAGCCACCTCCCAGCTCCAGGTTTAGAGAGATGAGCCACACAGCTCCAGGTTTAGAGAGACGAGTCACCTCCCAGCTCCAGGCTTAGAGAGATGAGCCACCCAGCTCCAGGTTTAGAGAGATGAGCCATCCAGCTCCAGGTTTAGAGAGATGAGCCACCCAGCTCCAGGTTTAGAGAGACGAGCCACCTCCCAGCTCCAGGTTTAGAGAGATGAGCCACCTCCCAGCTCCAGGCTTAGAGAGATGAGCCACCCAGCTCCAGGTTTAGAGAGATGAGCCACCCAGCTCCAGGTTTAGAGAGATGAGCCACCCAGCTCCAGGTTTAGAGAGACGAGCCACCGAGCTCCAGGTTTAGAGAGACGAGCCACCTCCCAGCTCCAGGTTTAGAGAGACGAGCCACCTCCCAGCTCCAGGTTTAGAGAGATGAGCCACCTCCCAGCTCCAGGTTTAGAGAGATGAGCCACCCAGCTCCAGGTTTAGAGAGATGAGCCACCTCCCAGCTCCAGGTTTAGAGAGACGAGCCACCCAGCTCCAGGTTTAGGGAGATGAGCCACCTCCCAGCTCCAGGTTTAGAGGGATGAGCCACCCTGTTCCAGGTTTAGAGAGACGAGCCACCTCCCAGCTCCAGGTTTAGAGAGATGAGCCACCTCCCAGCTCCAGGTTTAGAGAGATGAGCCACCCAGCTCCAGGTTTAGAAAGATGAGCCACCCAGATCCAGGTTTAGAGAGATGAGCCTCCCAGCTCCAGGTTTAGAGAGCTGAGCCACCCAGCTCCAGGTTTAGAGAGATGAGCTACCTCCCAGCTCCAGGTTTAGAGAGACGAGCCACCCAGCTCCAGGTTTAGAGAGATGAGCCACCCAGCTCCAGGTTTAGAGAGATGAGCCACCCAGCTCCCGGTTTAGAGAGATGAGCCACCCAGCTCCAGGTTTAGAGAGACGAGCCACCCAGCTCCAGGTTTAGAGAGATGAGCCACCCAGCTCCAGGTTTAGAGAGACGAGCCACCTCCCAGCTCCAGGTTTAGAGAGATGAGCCACCCAGCTCCAGGTTTAGAGAGACGAGCCACCTCCAAGCTCCAGGTTTAGAGAGATGAGCCACACAGCTCCAGGTTTAGAGAGATGAGCCACCTCCCAGCTCCAGGTTTAGAGAGATGAGCCACCCAGCTCAAGGTTTAGAGAGACGAGCCACCTCCCAGCTCCAGGTTTAGAGAGATGAGCCACACAGCTCCAGGTTTAGAGAGATGAGCCACCTCCCAGCTCCAGGTTTAGAGAGATGAGCCACCTCCCAGCTCCAGGTTTAGAGAGATGAGCCACCTCCCAGCTCCAGGTTTAGAGAGACGAGACACCCAGCTCCAGGTTTAGAGAGACGAGTCACCTCCCAGCTCCAGGTTTAGAGAGATGAGCCACCTCCCAGCTCCAGGCTTAGAGAGACAAGCCACCTCCCAGCTCCAGGTTTAGAGAGACAAGCCACCTCCCAGCTCCAGGTTTAGAGAGATGAGCCACCTCCCAGCTCCAGGTTTAGAGAGATGAGCCACCCAGCTCCAGGTTTAGAGAGATGAGCCACCTCCCAGCTCCAGGTTTAGAGAGACGAGCCACCCAGCTCCAGGTTTAGAGAGATGAGCCACCTCCCAGCTCCAGGTTTAGAGAGACGAGCCACCCAGCTCCAGGTTTAGAGAGATGAGCCACCTCCCAGCTCCAGGTTTAGAGAGATGAGCCATCCTGTTCCAGGTTTAGAGAGACGAGCCACCTCCCAGCTCCAGGTTTAGAGAGTTGAGCCACCCAGCTCCAGGTTTAGAAAGATGAGCCACCCAGATCCAGGTTTAGAGAGATGAGCCTCCCAGCTCCAGGTTTAGAGAGATGAGCCACCCAGCTCCTGGTTTAGAGAGATGAGCCACCTCCCAGCTCCAGGTTTAGAGAGACGAGCCACCCAGCTCCACGTTTAGAGAGATGAGCCACCCAGCTCCAGGTTTAGAGAGACAAGCCACCTCCCAGCTCCAGGCTTAGAGAGATGAGCCACCCAGCTCCAGGTTTAGAGAGATGAGCCACCTCCCAGCTCCAGGTTTAGAGAGACGAGCCACCCAGCTCCAGGTTTAGAGAGACAAGCCACCTCCCAGCTCCAGGTTTAGAGAGATGAGCCACCTCCCAGCTCCAGGTTTAGAGAGATGAGCCACCCAGCTCCAGGTTTAGAGAGATGAGCCACCCAGCTCCAGGTTTAGAGAGACGAGCCACCGAGCTCCAGGTTTAGAGAGATGAGCCACCCAGCTCCAGGTTTAGAGAGATGAGCCACCCAGCTCCAGGTTTAGAAAGATGAGCCACCCAGCTCCAGGCTTAGAGAGATGAGCCACCTCCCAGCTCCAGGCTTAGAGAGATGAGCCACCTCCCAGCTCAAGGTTTAGAGAGATGAGCCACCTCCCAGCTCCAGGTTTAGAGAGATGAGCCACCGAGCTCCAGGTTTAGAGAGACGAGCCACCCAGCTCCAGGTTTAGAGAGATGAGCCACCCAGCTCCAGGTTTAGGGAGATGAGCCACCCAGCTCCAGGTTTAGGGAGATGAGCCACCCAGCTCCAGGCTTAGAGAGATGAGCCTCCCAGCTCCAGGTTTAGAGAGATGAGCCACCTCCCAGCACCAGGTTTAGAGAGATGAGCCACCGAGCTCCAGGTTTAGAGAGACGAGCCACCCAGCTCCAGGTTTAGAGAGACAAGCCACCCAGCTCCAGGTTTAGAGAGATGAGCCACCCAGCTCCAGGTTTAGAGAGATGAGCCACCCAGCTCAAGGTTTAGAGAGATGAGCCACCTCCCAGCTCCAGGTTTAGAGAGATGAGCCACCTCCCAGCTCCAGGTTTAGAGAGATGAGCCACCTCCCAGCTCCAGGCTTAGAGAGATGAGCCACCTCCCAGCTCCAAGTTTTGAGAGATGAGCCACCTCCCAGCTCCAGGTTTAGAGAGATGGGCCACCTTCCCTGCTCCAGGCTTAGAGAGATGAGCCACCTCCCAGCTCCAGGTTTAGAGAGATGAGCCACCACCCAGCTCCAGGTTTAGAGAGATGAGCCACCTCCCAGCTCCAGGCTTAGAGAGATGAGCCACCTCCCAGCTCCAGGTTTAGAGAGATGAGCCACCCAGCTCCAGGTTTAGAGAGACGAGCCACCCAGCTCCCGGTTTAGAGAGATGAGCCACCCAGCTCCAGGTTTAGAGAGATGAGCCACCCAGCTCCCGGTTTAGAGAGATGAGCCACCCAGCTCCAGGTTTAGAGAGACGAGCCACCCAGCTCCAGGTTTAGAGAGATGAGCCACCCAGCTCCAGGTTTAGAGAGACGAGCCACCTCCCAGCTCCAGGTTTAGAGAGATGAGCCACCCAGCTCCAGGTTTAGAGAGACGAGCCATCTCCAAGCTCCAGGTTTAGAGAGATGAGCCACACAGCTCCAGGTTTAGAGAGATGAGCCACCTCCCAGCTCCAGGTTTAGAGAGATGAGCCACCCAGCTCAAGGTTTAGAGAGACGAGCCACCTCCCAGCTCCAGGTTTAGAGAGATGAGCCACACAGCTCCAGGTTTAGAGAGATGAGCCACCTCCCAGCTCCAGGTTTAGAGAGATGAGCCACCTCCCAGCTCCAGGTTTAGAGAGATGAGCCACCCAGCTCCAGGTTTAGAGAGATGAGCCACCCAGCTCCAGGTTTAGAGAGACGAGCCACCGAGCTCCAGGTTTAGAGAGATGAGCCACCCAGATCCAGGTTTAGAGAGATGAGCCTCCCAGCTCCAGGTTTAGAGAGATGAGCCACCCAGCTCCTGGTTTAGAGAGATGAGCCACCTCCCAGCTCCAGGTTTAGAGAGACGAGCCACCCAGCTCCACGTTTAGAGAGATGAGCCACCCAGCTCCAGGTTTAGAGAGACAAGCCACCTCCCAGCTCCAGGCTTAGAGAGATGAGCCACCCAGCTCCAGGTTTAGAGAGATGAGCCACCTCCCAGCTCCAGGTTTAGAGAGACGAGCCACCCAGCTCCAGGTTTAGAGAGACAAGCCACCTCCCAGCTCCAGGTTTAGAGAGATGAGCCACCTCCCAGCTCCAGGTTTAGAGAGATGAGCCACCCAGCTCCAGGTTTAGAGAGATGAGCCACCCAGCTCCAGGTTTAGAGAGACGAGCCACCGAGCTCCAGGTTTAGAGAGATGAGCCACCCAGCTCCAGGTTTAGAGAGATGAGCCACCCAGCTCCAGGTTTAGAAAGATGAGCCACCCAGCTCCAGGCTTAGAGAGATGAGCCACCTCCCAGCTCCAGGCTTAGAGAGATGAGCCACCTCCCAGCTCAAGGTTTAGAGAGATGAGCCACCTCCCAGCTCCAGGTTTAGAGAGATGAGCCACCGAGCTCCAGGTTTAGAGAGACGAGCCACCCAGCTCCAGGTTTAGAGAGATGAGCCACCCAGCTCCAGGTTTAGGGAGATGAGCCACCCAGCTCCAGGTTTAGGGAGATGAGCCACCCAGCTCCAGGCTTAGAGAGATGAGCCTCCCAGCTCCAGGTTTAGAGAGATGAGCCACCTCCCAGCACCAGGTTTAGAGAGATGAGCCACCGAGCTCCAGGTTTAGAGAGACGAGCCACCCAGCTCCAGGTTTAGAGAGACAAGCCACCCAGCTCCAGGTTTAGAGAGATGAGCCACCCAGCTCCAGGTTTAGAGAGATGAGCCACCCAGCTCAAGGTTTAGAGAGATGAGCCACCTCCCAGCTCCAGGTTTAGAGAGATGAGCCACCTCCCAGCTCCAGGTTTAGAGAGATGAGCCACCTCCCAGCTCCAGGCTTAGAGAGATGAGCCACCTCCCAGCTCCAAGTTTTGAGAGATGAGCCACCTCCCAGCTCCAGGTTTAGAGAGATGGGCCACCTTCCCTGCTCCAGGCTTAGAGAGATGAGCCACCTCCCAGCTCCAGGTTTAGAGAGATGAGCCACCACCCAGCTCCAGGTTTAGAGAGATGAGCCACCTCCCAGCTCCAGGCTTAGAGAGATGAGCCACCTCCCAGCTCCAGGTTTAGAGAGATGAGCCACCCAGCTCCAGGTTTAGAGAGACGAGCCACCCAGCTCCCGGTTTAGAGAGATGAGCCACCCAGCTCCAGGTTTAGAGAGATGAGCCACCCAGCTCCCGGTTTAGAGAGATGAGCCACCCAGCTCCAGGTTTAGAGAGACGAGCCACCCAGCTCCAGGTTTAGAGAGATGAGCCACCCAGCTCCAGGTTTAGAGAGACGAGCCACCTCCCAGCTCCAGGTTTAGAGAGATGAGCCACCCAGCTCCAGGTTTAGAGAGACGAGCCATCTCCAAGCTCCAGGTTTAGAGAGATGAGCCACACAGCTCCAGGTTTAGAGAGATGAGCCACCTCCCAGCTCCAGGTTTAGAGAGATGAGCCACCCAGCTCAAGGTTTAGAGAGACGAGCCACCTCCCAGCTCCAGGTTTAGAGAGATGAGCCACACAGCTCCAGGTTTAGAGAGATGAGCCACCTCCCAGCTCCAGGTTTAGAGAGATGAGCCACCTCCCAGCTCCAGGTTTAGAGAGATGAGCCACCTCCCAGCTCCAGGTTTAGAGAGACGAGACACCCAGCTCCAGGTTTAGAGAGACGAGTCACCTCCCAGCTCCAGGTTTAGAGAGATGAGCCACCTCCCTGCTCCAGGCTTAGAGAGATGAGCCACCCAGCTCCAGGTTTAGAGAGATGAGCCACCCAGCTCCAGGTTTAGAGAGACAAGCCACCTCCCAGCTCCAGGTTTAGAGAGACAAGCCACCTCCCAGCTCCAGGTTTAGAGAGATGAGCCACCTCCCAGCTCCAGGTTTAGAGAGATGAGCCACCCAGCTCCTGGTTTAGAGAGATGAGCCACCTCCCAGCTCCAGGTTTAGAGAGACGAGCCACCCAGCTCCACGTTTAGAGAGATGAGCCACCCAGCTCCAGGTTTAGAGAGACAAGCCACCTCCCAGCTCCAGGCTTAGAGAGATGAGCCACCCAGCTCCAGGTTTAGAGAGATGAGCCACCTCCCAGCTCCAGGTTTAGAGAGACGAGCCACCCAGCTCCAGGTTTAGAGAGACAAGCCACCTCCCAGCTCCAGGTTTAGAGAGATGAGCCACCTCCCAGCTCCAGGTTTAGAGAGATGAGCCACCCAGCTCCAGGTTTAGAGAGATGAGCCACCCAGCTCCAGGTTTAGAGAGACGAGCCACCGAGCTCCAGGTTTAGAGAGATGAGCCACCCAGCTCCAGGTTTAGAGAGATGAGCCACCCAGCTCCAGGTTTAGAAAGATGAGCCACCCAGCTCCAGGCTTAGAGAGATGAGCCACCTCCCAGCTCCAGGCTTAGAGAGATGAGCCACCTCCCAGCTCAAGGTTTAGAGAGATGAGCCACCTCCCAGCTCCAGGTTTAGAGAGATGAGCCACCGAGCTCCAGGTTTAGAGAGACGAGCCACCCAGCTCCAGGTTTAGAGAGATGAGCCACCCAGCTCCAGGTTTAGGGAGATGAGCCACCCAGCTCCAGGTTTAGGGAGATGAGCCACCCAGCTCCAGGCTTAGAGAGATGAGCCTCCCAGCTCCAGGTTTAGAGAGATGAGCCACCTCCCAGCACCAGGTTTAGAGAGATGAGCCACCGAGCTCCAGGTTTAGAGAGACGAGCCACCCAGCTCCAGGTTTAGAGAGACAAGCCACCCAGCTCCAGGTTTAGAGAGATGAGCCACCCAGCTCCAGGTTTAGAGAGATGAGCCACCCAGCTCAAGGTTTAGAGAGATGAGCCACCTCCCAGCTCCAGGTTTAGAGAGATGAGCCACCTCCCAGCTCCAGGTTTAGAGAGATGAGCCACCTCCCAGCTCCAGGCTTAGAGAGATGAGCCACCTCCCAGCTCCAAGTTTTGAGAGATGAGCCACCTCCCAGCTCCAGGTTTAGAGAGATGGGCCACCTTCCCTGCTCCAGGCTTAGAGAGATGAGCCACCTCCCAGCTCCAGGTTTAGAGAGATGAGCCACCACCCAGCTCCAGGTTTAGAGAGATGAGCCACCTCCCAGCTCCAGGCTTAGAGAGATGAGCCACCTCCCAGCTCCAGGTTTAGAGAGATGAGCCACCCAGCTCCAGGTTTAGAGAGACGAGCCACCCAGCTCCCGGTTTAGAGAGATGAGCCACCCAGCTCCAGGTTTAGAGAGATGAGCCACCCAGCTCCCGGTTTAGAGAGATGAGCCACCCAGCTCCAGGTTTAGAGAGACGAGCCACCCAGCTCCAGGTTTAGAGAGATGAGCCACCCAGCTCCAGGTTTAGAGAGACGAGCCACCTCCCAGCTCCAGGTTTAGAGAGATGAGCCACCCAGCTCCAGGTTTAGAGAGACGAGCCATCTCCAAGCTCCAGGTTTAGAGAGATGAGCCACACAGCTCCAGGTTTAGAGAGATGAGCCACCTCCCAGCTCCAGGTTTAGAGAGATGAGCCACCCAGCTCAAGGTTTAGAGAGACGAGCCACCTCCCAGCTCCAGGTTTAGAGAGATGAGCCACACAGCTCCAGGTTTAGAGAGATGAGCCACCTCCCAGCTCCAGGTTTAGAGAGATGAGCCACCTCCCAGCTCCAGGTTTAGAGAGATGAGCCACCTCCCAGCTCCAGGTTTAGAGAGACGAGACACCCAGCTCCAGGTTTAGAGAGACGAGTCACCTCCCAGCTCCAGGTTTAGAGAGATGAGCCACCTCCCAGCTCCAGGCTTAGAGAGATGAGCCACCCAGCTCCAGGTTTAGAGAGATGAGCCACCCAGCTCCAGGTTTAGAGAGACAAGCCACCTCCCAGCTCCAGGTTTAGAGAGACAAGCCACCTCCCAGCTCCAGGTTTAGAGAGATGAGCCACCTCCCAGCTCCAGGTTTAGAGAGATGAGCCACCCAGCTCCAGGTTTAGAGAGATGAGCCACCTCCCAGCTCCAGGTTTAGAGAGACGAGCCACCCAGCTCCAGGTTTAGAGAGATGAGCCACCTCCCAGCTCCAGGTTTAGAGAGACGAGCCACCCAGCTCCAGGTTTAGAGAGATGAGCCACCTCCCAGCTCCAGGTTTAGAGAGATGAGCCATCCTGTTCCAGGTTTAGAGAGACGAGCCACCTCCCAGCTCCAGGTTTAGAGAGTTGAGCCACCCAGCTCCAGGTTTAGAAAGATGAGCCACCCAGATCCAGGTTTAGAGAGATGAGCCCTCCCAGCTCCAGGTTTAGAGAGATGAGGCGCACCCAGCTTCCTGTTTAGAGAGATGAAGGGCCCACTCCCAGCTCCAGGTTTAGAGAGGACGAGCAAACCCCAGCTCCCACGATTAGGAGATGAGGCCACCCAGCTCCAGGTTTAGAGAGACAAGTCACACGCTCCCCAGCTCCAAAGGCCCCCCCCTTAGAGAGATGAGCCACTCGCAGCTCCAGGTTTAGGAAGAGATGAAGGCCGCCTACCAGCTCCAGGTTTAGAGAGTGACGAGCCACCCAGCTCGGCCAGGTTAGAGAGACAAGCCACCTCCCACGCTCCAGGTTTAGAGAGACCAAGGCCACAGTCCCAGCTCCAGCACTTACAACAGAGATCTGAGCCACCGTCCCAGCTCCAGGCCTTATGAGAGATGCGCTCACCCCAGCTCCAGGTTTAGAGAGATGAGCCCCCAGCTCCAGGTTATAGAGAGAACGAGCCAGCCCAGCTCGCCAGGTTTAGAGAGACGAGCTACCCAGCCTTCCAGGTTTAGAGAGATGAGCCAACTTCCCAGCTCCAGGTTTAGAGAGATGTAGCCACCTCGCCAGGCTCCAGGTTTAGAGAGATGAGCCACCCAGCTCCAGGGTTTAGCAGAGATGAGCCACCACAGGCTCCAGGTTTAGAGAGACGAGCCCAGTGCGAGCCTCCAGGGTTAGAGAGATGAGCACCCCAGCTCCAGGGTTTAGAGAGAACGAGCGCAGCCCAAGCTCCAGGTTTAGAAAGATGAGCCACCCAGCTCCAGGCTTAGAGGAATGAGCCACCTCCCAGCTCCAGGTTTAGAGAGATGAGCCACCTCCCAGCACCAGGTTTAGAGAGATGAGCCACCGAGCTCCAGGTTTAGAGAGACGAGCCACCCAGCTCCAGGTTTAGAGAGACAAGCCACCCAGCTCCAGGTTTAGAGAGATGAGCCACCCAGCTCCAGGTTTAGAGAGATGAGCCACCCAGCTCAAGGTTTAGAGAGATGAGCCACCTCCCAGCTCCAGGTTTAGAGAGATGAGCCACCTCCCAGCTCCAGGTTTAGAGAGATGAGCCACCTCCCAGCTCCAGGCTTAGAGAGATGAGCCACCTCCCAGCTCCAAGTTTTGAGAGATGAGCCACCTCCCAGCTCCAGGTTTAGAGAGATGGGCCACCTTCCCTGCTCCAGGCTTAGAGAGATGAGCCACCTCCCAGCTCCAGGTTTAGAGAGATGAGCCACCACCCAGCTCCAGGTTTAGAGAGATGAGCCACCTCCCAGCTCCAGGCTTAGAGAGATGAGCCACCTCCCAGCTCCAGGTTTAGAGAGATGAGCCACCCCGCTCCAGGTTTAGAGCGACGAGCCACCCAGCTCCGGTTTAGAGAGATGAGCCACCCATGCTCCAGGTTTAGAGAGAAGAGCCACCCAGCTCCAGGTTTAGAGAGATGAGCCACCCAGCTCCAGGTTTAGGGAGATGAGCCACCCAGCTCCAGGCTTAGAGAGATGAGCCTCCCAGCTCCAGGTTTAGAGAGATGAGCCACCTCCCAGCACCAGCTCCAGGTTTAGAGAGACAAGCCACCCAGCTCCAGGTTTAGAGAGATGAGCCACCCAGCTCCAGGTTTAGAGAGATGAGCCACCCAGCTCCAGGTTTAGAGAGATGAGCCACCTCCCAGCTCCAGGTTTAGAGAGATGAGCCACCTCCCAGCTCCAGGTTTAGAGAGATGAGCCACCTCCCAGCTCCAGGTTTAGAGAGATGAGCCACCCAGCTCCAGGTTTAGAGAGATGAGCCACCTCCCAGCTCCAGGTTTAGAGAGATGAGCCATCCTGCTCCAGGTTTAGAGAGATGAGCCACCTCCCAGCACCAGGTTTTAGAGAGATGAGCCACCGAGCTCCAGGTTTAGAGAGACGAGCCACCCAGCTCCAGGTTTAGAGAGACAAGCCACCCAGCTCCAGGTTTAGAGAGATGAGCCACCCAGCTCCAGGTTTAGAGAGATGAGCCACCCCAGCTCAAGGTTTAGAGAGATGAGCCACCTCCCAGCTCCAGGTTTAGAGAGATGAGCCACCTCCCAGCTCCAGGTTTAGAGAGATGAGCCACCTCCCAGCTCCAGGCTTAGAGAGATGAGCCACCTCCCAGCTCCAAGTTTTGAGAGATGAGCCACCTCCCAGCTCCAGGTTTAGAGAGATGGGCCACCTTCCCTGCTCCAGGCTTAGAGAGATGAGCCACCTCCCAGCTCCAGGTTTAGAGAGATGAGCCACCACCCAGCTCCAGGTTTAGAGAGATGAGCCACCTCCCAGCTCCAGGCTTAGAGAGATGAGCCACCTCCCAGCTCCAGGTTAGAGAGACGAGCCACCCAGCTTCCCGGTTTAGAGAGATGAGCCACCCAGCTCCAGGTGTAGAGAGACGAGCCACCCAGCTCCAGGTTTAGAGAGATGAGCCACCCAGCTCCAGGTTAGGGAGATGAGCCACCAGCTCCAGGCTTAGAGAGATGAGCCTCCCAGCTCCAGGTTTAGAGAGATGAGCCACCTCCCAGCACCAGGTTTAGAGAGACAAGCCACCCAGCTCCAGGTTTAGAGAGACAAGCCACCCAGCTCCAGGTTTAGAGAGATGAGCCACCCAGCTCCAGGTTTAGAGAGATGAGCCACCCAGCTCCAGTTTAGAGAGATGAAGCCACTCCCAGCTCCAGGTTTAGAGAGATGAGCCACCTCCCCAGCTCCAGGTTTAGAGAGATGAGCCACCTCCCCAGCTCCAGGTTTAGAGAGACGAGCCACCCAGCTCCAGGTTTAGAGAGATGAGCCACCTCCCAGCTCCAGGTTTAGAGAGATGAGCCATCCTGCTCCAGGTTTAGAGAGACGAGCCACCTCCCAGCTCCAGGTTTAGAGAGATGAGCCACCTCCCCAGCTCCAGGTTTAGAGAGACGAGCCACCCAGCTCCAGGTTTAGAGAGACGAGCCACCCAGCTCCAGGTTTAGAGAGACAAGCCACCTCCCAGCTCCAGGTTTAGAGAGATGAGCCACCTCCCCAGCTCCAGGTTCAGAGAGATGAGCCACCCAGCTCCAGGTTTAGAGAGATGAGCCACCCAGCTCCAGGTTTAGAAAGATGAGCCACCCAGCTCCAGGCTTAGAGAGATGAGCCACCTCCCAGCTCCAGGCTTAGAGAGATGAGCCACCTCCCAGTTCAAGGTTTAGAGAGATGAGCCACCTCCCAGCTCCAGGTTTAGAGAGATGAGCCACCGAGCTCCAGGTTTAGAGAGACGAGCCACCCAGCTCCAGGTTTAGAGAGATGAGCCACCCAGCTCCAGGTTTAGGGAGATGAGCCACCCAGCTCCAGGCTTAGAGAGATGAGCCTCCCAGCTCCAGGTTTAGAGAGATGAGCCACCTCCCAGCACCAGGTTTAGAGAGATGAGCCACCGAGCTCCAGGTTTAGAGAGACGAGCCACCCAGCTCCAGGTTTAGAGAGACAAGCCACCCAGCTCCAGGTTTAGAGAGATGAGCCACCCAGCTCCAGGTTTAGAGAGATGAGCCACCCAGCTCCAGGTTTAGAGAGATGAGCCACCTCCCAGCTCCAGGTTTAGAGAGATGAGCCACCTCCCAGCTCCAGGTTTAGAGAGATGAGCCACCTCCCAGCTCCAGTCTTAGAGAGATGAGCCACCTCCCAGCTCCAAGTTTTGAGAGATGAGCCACCTCCCAGCTCCAGGTTTAGAGAGATTGGCCACCTCCCAGCTCCAGGCTTAGAGAGATGAGCCACCTCCCAGCTCCAGGTTTAGAGAGATGAGCCACCTCCCAGCTCCAGGTCCAGGTTTAGAGAGATGAGCCACCTCCCAGCTCCAGGCTTAGAGAGATGAGCCACCTCCCAGCTCCAGGTTTAGAGAGATGAGCCACCTCCCAGCACCAGGTTAGAGAGATGAGCCACCGAGCTCCAGGTTTAGAGAGACGAGCCACCCAGCTCCAGGTTTAGAGAGACAAGCCACCCAGCTCCAGGTTTAGAGAGATGAGCCACCCAGCTCCAGGTTTAGAGAGATGAGCCACCCAGCTCCAGGTTTAGAGAGATGAGCCACCTTCCAGCTCCAGGTTTAGAGAGATGAGCCACCTCCCAGCTCCAGGTTTAGAGAGATGAGCCACCTCCCAGCTCCAGTCTTAGAGAGATGAGCCACCTCCCAGCTCCAAGTTTTGAGAGATGAGCCACCTCCCAGCTCCAGGTTTAGAGAGATGGGCCACCTCCCAGCTCCAGGCTTAGAGAGATGAGCCACCTCCCAGCTCCAGGTTTAGAGAGATGAGCCACCTCCCAGCTCCAGGTTTAGAGAGATGAGCCACCTCCCAGCTCCAGGCTTAGAGAGATGAGCCACCTCCCAGCTCCAGGTTTAGAGAGAAGAGCCACCTCCCAGCTCCAGGTTTAGAGAGATGAGCCACCTCCCAGCTCCAGGTTTAGAGAGACGAGCCATCCAGCTCCAGGTTTAGAGAGATGAGCCACCCAGCTCCAGGTTTAGAGAGACGAGCCACCCAGCTCCCGGTTTAGAGAGATGAGCCACCCAGCTCCAGGTCTAGAGAGACGAGCCACCCAGCTCCAGGTTTAGAGAGATGAGCCACCCAGCTCCAGGTTTAGGGAGATGAGCCACCCAGCTCCAGGCTTAGAGAGATGAGCCTCCCAGCTCCAGGTTTAGAGAGATGAGCCACCTCCCAGCACCAGGTTTAGAGAGATGAGCCACCGAGCTCCAGGTTTAGAGAGACAAGCCACCCAGCTCCAGGTTTAGAGAGACAAGCCACCCAGCTCCAGGTTTAGAGAGATGAGCCACCCAGCTCCAGGTTTAGAGAGATGAGCCACCCAGCTCCAGGTTTAGAGAGATGAGCCACCCAGCTCCAGGTTTAGAGAGATGAGCCACCTCCCAGCTCCAGGTTTAGAGAGATGAGCCACCTCCCAGCTCCAGGTTTAGAGAGACGAGCCACCCAGCTCCAGGTTTAGAGAGATGAGCCACCTCCCAGCTCCAGGTTTAGAGAGATGAGCCATCCTGTTCCAGGTTTAGAGAGACGAGCCACCTCCCAGCTCCAGGTTTAGAGAGATGAGCCACCTCCCAGCTCCAGGTTTAGAGAGTTGAGCCACCCAGCTCCAGGTTTAGAAAGATGAGCCACCCAGATCCAGGTTTAGAGAGATGAGCCTCCCAGCTCCAGGTTTAGAGAGATCAGCCACCCAGCTCCTGGTTTAGAGAGATGAGCCACCTCCCAGCTCCAGGTTTAGAGAGACGAGCCACCCAGCTCCACGTTTAGAGAGATGAGCCACCCAGCTCCAGGTTTAGAGAGATGAGCCACCTCCCAGCTCCAGGTTTAGAGAGATGAGCCACACAGCTCCAGGTTTAGAGAGACGAGCCATCTCCAAGCTCCAGGTTTAGAGAGATGAGCCACACAGCTCCAGGTTTAGAGAGATGAGCCACCTCCCAGCTCCAGGTTTAGAGAGATGAGCCACCCAGCTCAAGGTTTAGAGAGACGAGCCACCTCCCAGCTCCAGGTTTAGAGAGATGAGCCACACAGCTCCAGGTTTAGAGAGATGAGCCACCTCCCAGCTCCAGGTTTAGAGAGATGAGCCACCTCCCAGCTCCAGGTTTAGAGAGATGAGCCACCTCCCAGCTCCAGGTTTAGAGAGACGAGACACCCAGCTCCAGGTTTAGAGAGACGAGTCACCTCCCAGCTCCAGGTTTAGAGAGATGAGCCACCTCCCAGCTCCAGGCTTAGAGAGATGAGCCACCCAGCTCCAGGTTTAGAGAGATGAGCCACCCAGCTCCAGGTTTAGAGAGACAAGCCACCTCCCAGCTCCAGGTTTAGAGAGACAAGCCACCTCCCAGCTCCAGGTTTAGAGAGATGAGCCACCTCCCAGCTCCAGGTTTAGAGAGATGAGCCACCCAGCTCCAGGTTTAGAGAGATGAGCCACCTCCCAGCTCCAGGTTTAGAGAGACGAGCCACCCAGCTCCAGGTTTAGAGAGATGAGCCACCTCCCAGCTCCAGGTTTAGAGAGACGAGCCACCCAGCTCCAGGTTTAGAGAGATGAGCCACCTCCCAGCTCCAGGTTTAGAGAGATGAGCCATCCTGTTCCAGGTTTAGAGAGACGAGCCACCTCCCAGCTCCAGGTTTAGAGAGTTGAGCCACCCAGCTCCAGGTTTAGAAAGATGAGCCACCCAGATCCAGGTTTAGAGAGATGAGCCTCCCAGCTCCAGGTTTAGAGAGATGAGCCACCCAGCTCCTGGTTTAGAGAGATGAGCCACCTCCCAGCTCCAGGTTTAGAGAGACGAGCCACCCAGCTCCACGATTAGAGAGATGAGCCACCCAGCTCCAGGTTTAGAGAGACAAGCCACCTCCCAGCTCCAGGCTTAGAGAGATGAGCCACCCAGCTCCAGGTTTAGAGAGATGAGCCACCTCCCAGCTCCAGGTTTAGAGAGACGAGCCACCCAGCTCCAGGTTTAGAGAGACAAGCCACCTCCCAGCTCCAGGTTTAGAGAGACAAGCCACATCCCAGCTCCAGGTTTACAGAGATGAGCCACCTCCCAGCTCCAGGCTTAGAGAGATGAGCCACCCAGCTCCAGGTTTAGAGAGATGAGCCACCCAGCTCCAGGTTTAGAGAGACGAGCCACCCAGCTCCAGGTTTAGAGAGACGAGCTACCCAGCTCCAGGTTTAGAGAGATGAGCCAACTCCCAGCTCCAGGTTTAGAGAGATGAGCCACCTCCCAGCTCCAGGTTTAGAGAGATGAGCCACCCAGCTCCAGGTTTAGAGAGATGAGCCACCCAGCTCCAGGTTTAGAGAGACGAGCCAGCGAGCTCCAGGTTTAGAGAGATGAGCCACCCAGCTCCAGGTTTAGAGAGACGAGCCACCCAGCTCCAGGTTTAGAAAGATGAGCCACCCAGCTCCAGGCTTAGAGAGATGAGCCACCTCCCAGCTCCAGGCTTAGAGAGATGAGCCACCTCCCAGTTCAAGGTTTAGAGAGATGAGCCACCTCCCAGCTCCAGGTTTAGAGAGATGAGCCACCGAGCTCCAGGTTTAGAGAGACGAGCCACCCAGCTCCAGGTTTAGAGAGATGAACCACCCAGCTCCAGGTTTAGGGAGATGAGCCACCCAGCTCCAGGTTTAGGGAGATGAGCCACCCAGCTCCAGGCTTAGAGAGATGAGCCTCCCAGCTCCAGGTTTAGAGAGATGAGCCACCTCCCAGCACCAGGTTTAGAGAGATGAGCCACCGAGCTCCAGGTTTAGAGAGACGAGCCACCCAGCTCCAGGTTTAGAGAGACAAGCCACCCAGCTCCAGGTTTAGAGAGATGAGCCACCCAGCTCCAGGTTTAGAGAGATGAGCCACCCAGCTCAAGGTTTAGAGAGATGAGCCACCTCCCAGCTCCAGGTTTAGAGAGATGAGCCACCTCCCAGCTCCAGGTTTAGAGAGATGAGCCACCTCCCAGCTCCAGGCTTAGAGAGATGAGCCACCTCCCAGCTCCAAGTTTTGAGAGATGAGCCACCTCCCAGCTCCAGGTTTAGAGAGATGGGCCACCTTCCCTGCTCCAGGCTTAGAGAGATGAGCCACCTCCCAGCTCCAGGTTTAGAGAGATGAGCCACCACCCAGCTCCAGGTTTAGAGAGATGAGCCACCTCCCAGCTCCAGGCTTAGAGAGATGAGCCACCTCCCAGCTCCAGGTTTAGAGAGATGAGCCACCCAGCTCCAGGTTTAGAGAGACGAGCCACCCAGCTCCCGGTTTAGAGAGATGAGCCACCCAGCTCCAGGTTTAGAGAGACGAGCCACCCAGCTCCAGGTTTAGAGAGATGAGCCACCCAGCTCCAGGTTTAGGGAGATGAGCCACCCAGCTCCAGGCTTAGAGAGATGAGCCTCCCAGCTCCAGGTTTAGAGAGATGAGCCACCTCCCAGCACCAGGTTTAGAGAGACAAGCCACCCAGCTCCAGGTTTAGAGAGACAAGCCACCCAGCTCCAGGTTTAGAGAGATGAGCCACCCAGCTCCAGGTTTAGAGAGATGAGCCACCCAGCTCCAGGTTTAGAGAGATGAGCCACCTCCCAGCTCCAGGTTTAGAGAGATGAGCCACCTCCCAGCTCCAGGTTTAGAGAGATGAGCCACCTCCCCAGCTCCAGGTTTAGAGAGACGAGCCACCCAGCTCCAGGTTTAGAGAGATGAGCCACCTCCCAGCTCCAGGTTTAGAGAGATGAGCCATCCTGCTCCAGGTTTAGAGAGATGAGCCACCTCCCAGCACCAGGTTTAGAGAGATGAGCCACCGAGCTCCAGGTTTAGAGAGACGAGCCACCCAGCTCCAGGTTTAGAGAGACAAGCCACCCAGCTCCAGGTTTAGAGAGATGAGCCACCCAGCTCCAGGTTTAGAGAGATGAGCCACCCAGCTCAAGGTTTAGAGAGATGAGCCACCTCCCAGCTCCAGGTTTAGAGAGATGAGCCACCTCCCAGCTCCAGGTTTAGAGAGATGAGCCACCTCCCAGCTCCAGGCTTAGAGAGATGAGCCACCTCCCAGCTCCAAGTTTTGAGAGATGAGCCACCTCCCAGCTCCAGGTTTAGAGAGATGGGCCACCTTCCCTGCTCCAGGCTTAGAGAGATGAGCCACCTCCCAGCTCCAGGTTTAGAGAGATGAGCCACCACCCAGCTCCAGGTTTAGAGAGATGAGCCACCTCCCAGCTCCAGGCTTAGAGAGATGAGCCACCTCCCAGCTCCAGGTTTAGAGAGATGAGCCACCCAGCTCCAGGTTTAGAGAGACGAGCCACCCAGCTCCCGGTTTAGAGAGATGAGCCACCCAGCTCCAGGTTTAGAGAGACGAGCCACCCAGCTCCAGGTTTAGAGAGATGAGCCACCCAGCTCCAGGTTTAGGGAGATGAGCCACCCAGCTCCAGGCTTAGAGAGATGAGCCTCCCAGCTCCAGGTTTAGAGAGATGAGCCACCTCCCAGCACCAGGTTTAGAGAGACAAGCCACCCAGCTCCAGGTTTAGAGAGACAAGCCACCCAGCTCCAGGTTTAGAGAGATGAGCCACCCAGCTCCAGGTTTAGAGAGATGAGCCACCCAGCTCCAGGTTTAGAGAGATGAGCCACCTCCCAGCTCCAGGTTTAGAGAGATGAGCCACCTCCCAGCTCCAGGTTTAGAGAGATGAGCCACCTCCCCAGCTCCAGGTTTAGAGAGACGAGCCACCCAGCTCCAGGTTTAGAGAGATGAGCCACCTCCCAGCTCCAGGTTTAGAGAGATGAGCCATCCTGCTCCAGGTTTAGAGAGACGAGCCACCTCCCAGCTCCAGGTTTAGAGAGATGAGCCACCTCCCCAGCTCCAGGTTTAGAGAGACGAGCCACCCAGCTCCAGGTTTAGAGAGACGAGCCACCCAGCTCCAGGTTTAGAGAGACAAGCCACCTCCCAGCTCCAGGTTTAGAGAGATGAGCCACCTCCCCAGCTCCAGGTTCAGAGAGATGAGCCACCCAGCTCCAGGTTTAGAGAGATGAGCCACCCAGCTCCAGGTTTAGAAAGATGAGCCACCCAGCTCCAGGCTTAGAGAGATGAGCCACCTCCCAGCTCCAGGCTTAGAGAGATGAGCCACCTCCCAGTTCAAGGTTTAGAGAGATGAGCCACCTCCCAGCTCCAGGTTTAGAGAGATGAGCCACCGAGCTCCAGGTTTAGAGAGACGAGCCACCCAGCTCCAGGTTTAGAGAGATGAGCCACCCAGCTCCAGGTTTAGGGAGATGAGCCACCCAGCTCCAGGCTTAGAGAGATGAGCCTCCCAGCTCCAGGTTTAGAGAGATGAGCCACCTCCCAGCACCAGGTTTAGAGAGATGAGCCACCGAGCTCCAGGTTTAGAGAGACGAGCCACCCAGCTCCAGGTTTAGAGAGACAAGCCACCCAGCTCCAGGTTTAGAGAGATGAGCCACCCAGCTCCAGGTTTAGAGAGATGAGCCACCCAGCTCCAGGTTTAGAGAGATGAGCCACCTCCCAGCTCCAGGTTTAGAGAGATGAGCCACCTCCCAGCTCCAGGTTTAGAGAGATGAGCCACCTCCCAGCTCCAGTCTTAGAGAGATGAGCCACCTCCCAGCTCCAAGTTTTGAGAGATGAGCCACCTCCCAGCTCCAGGTTTAGAGAGATGGGCCACCTCCCAGCTCCAGGCTTAGAGAGATGAGCCACCTCCCAGCTCCAGGTTTAGAGAGATGAGCCACCTCCCAGCTCCAGGTTTAGAGAGATGAGCCACCTCCCAGCTCCAGGTTTAGAGAGATGAGCCACCTCCCAGCTCCAGGCTTAGAGAGATGAGCCACCTCCCAGGCACCAGGTTTAGAGAGATGAGCCACCGAGCTCCAGGTTTAGAGAGACGAGCCACCCAGCTCCAGGTTTAGAGAGACAAGCCACCCAGCTCCAGGTTTAGAGAGATGAGCCACCCAGCTCCAGGTTTAGAGAGATGAGCCACCCAGCTCCAGGTTTAGAGAGATGAGCCACCTCCAGCTCCAGGTTTAGAGAGATGAGCCACCTCCCAGCTCCAGGTTTAGAGAGATGAGCCACCTCCCAGCTCCAGTCTTAGAGAGATGAGCCACCTCCCAGCTCCAAGTTTTGAGAGATGAGCCACCTCCCAGCTCCAGGTTTAGAGAGATGGGCCACCTCCCAGCTCCAGGCTTAGAGAGATGAGCCACCTCCCAGCTCCAGGTTTAGAGAGATGAGCCACCTCCCAGCTCCAGGTTTAGAGAGATGAGCCACCTCCCAGCTCCAGGCTTAGAGAGATGAGCCACCTCCCAGCTCCAGGTTTAGAGAGATGAGCCACCTCCCAGCTCCAGGTTTAGAGAGATGAGCCACCTCCCAGCTCCAGGTTTAGAGAGACGAGCCATCCAGCTCCAGGTTTAGAGAGATGAGCCACCCAGCTCCAGGTTTAGAGAGACGAGCCACCCAGCTCCCGGTTTAGAGAGATGAGCCACCCAGCTCCAGGTCTAGAGAGACGAGCCACCCAGCTCCAGGTTTAGAGAGATGAGCCACCCAGCTCCAGGTTTAGGGAGATGAGCCACCCAGCTCCAGGCTTAGAGAGATGAGCCTCCCAGCTCCAGGTTTAGAGAGATGAGCCACCTCCCAGCACCAGGTTTAGAGAGATGAGCCACCGAGCTCCAGGTTTAGAGAGACAAGCCACCCAGCTCCAGGTTTAGAGAGACAAGCCACCCAGCTCCAGGTTTAGAGAGATGAGCCACCCAGCTCCAGGTTTAGAGAGATGAGCCACCCAGCTCCAGGTTTAGAGAGATGAGCCACCCAGCTCCAGGTTTAGAGAGATGAGCCACCTCCCAGCTCCAGGTTTAGAGAGATGAGCCACCTCCCAGCTCCAGGTTTAGAGAGACGAGCCACCCAGCTCCAGGTTTAGAGAGATGAGCCACCTCCCAGCTCCAGGTTTAGAGAGATGAGCCATCCTGTTCCAGGTTTAGAGAGACGAGCCACCTCCCAGCTCCAGGTTTAGAGAGATGAGCCACCTCCCAGCTCCAGGTTTAGAGAGTTGAGCCACCCAGCTCCAGGTTTAGAAAGATGAGCCACCCAGATCCAGGTTTAGAGAGATGAGCCTCCCAGCTCCAGGTTTAGAGAGATCAGCCACCCAGCTCCTGGTTTAGAGAGATGAGCCACCTCCCAGCTCCAGGTTTAGAGAGACGAGCCACCCAGCTCCACGTTTAGAGAGATGAGCCACCCAGCTCCAGGTTTAGAGAGATGAGCCACCTCCCAGCTCCAGGTTTAGAGAGATGAGCCACCTCCCAGCTCCAGGTTTAGAGAGATGAGCCACCTCCCAGCTCCAGGCTTAGAGAGATGAGCCACCTCCCAGCTCCAAGTTTTGAGAGATGAGCCACCTCCCAGCTCCAGGTTTAGAGAGATGGGCCACCTCCCAGCTCCAGGCTTAGAGAGATGAGCCACCTCCCAGCTCCAGGTTTAGAGAGATGAGCCACCTCCCAGCTCCAGGTTTAGAGAGATGAGCCACCTCCCAGCTCCAGGCTTAGAGAGATGAGCCACCTCCCAGCTCCAGGTTTAGAGAGATGAGCCACCTCCCAGCTCCAGGTTTAGAGAGATGAGCCACCTCCCAGCTCCAGGTTTAGAGAGACGAGCCACCCAGCTCCAGGTTTAGAGAGATGAGCCACCCAGCTCCAGGTTTAGAGAGACGAGCCACCCAGCTCCCGGTTTAGAGAGATGAGCCACCCAGCTCCAGGTCTAGAGAGACGAGCCACCCAGCTCCAGGTTTAGAGAGATGAGCCACCCAGCTCCAGGTTTAGGGAGATGAGCCACCCAGCTCCAGGCTTAGAGAGATGAGCCTCCCAGCTCCAGGTTTAGAGAGATGAGCCACCTCCCAGCACCAGGTTTAGAGAGATGAGCCACCGAGCTCCAGGTTTAGAGAGACAAGCCACCCAGCTCCAGGTTTAGAGAGACAAGCCACCCAGCTCCAGGTTTAGAGAGATGAGCCACCCAGCTCCAGGTTTAGAGAGATGAGCCACCCAGCTCCAGGTTTAGAGAGATGAGCCACCTCCCAGCTCCAGGTTTAGAGAGATGAGCCACCTCCCAGCTCCAGGTTTAGAGAGATGAGCCACCTCCCCAGCTCCAGGTTTAGAGAGACGAGCCACCCAGCTCCAGGTTTAGAGAGATGAGCCACCTCCCAGCTCCAGGTTTAGAGAGATGAGCCATCCTGTTCCAGGTTTAGAGAGACGAGCCACCTCCCAGCTCCAGGTTTAGAGAGATGAGCCACCTCCCAGCTCCAGGTTTAGAGAGATGAGCCACCCAGCTCCAGGTTTAGAGAGATGAGCCACCCAGCTCCAGGTTTAGAGAGACGAGCCAGCGAGCTCCAGGTTTAGAGAGATGAGCCACCCAGCTCCAGGTTTAGAGAGATGAGCCACCCAGCTCCAGGTTTAGAAAGATGAGCCACCCAGCTCCAGGCTTAGAGAGATGAGCCACCTCCCAGCTCCAGGCTTAGAGAGATGAGCCACCTCCCAGTTCAAGGTTTAGAGAGATGAGCCACCTCCCAGCTCCAGGTTTAGAGAGATGAGCCACCGAGCTCCAGGTTTAGAGAGACGAGCCACCCAGCTCCAGGTTTAGAGAGATGAGCCACCCAGCTCCAGGTTTAGGGAGATGAGCCACCCAGCTCCAGGTTTAGAGAGATGAGCCACCTCCCAGCTCCAGGTTTAGAGAGATGAGCCACCTCCCAGCTCCAGTCTTAGAGAGATGAGCCACCTCCCAGCTCCAAGTTTTGAGAGATGAGCCACCTCCAGCTCCAGGTTTAGAGAGATGGGCCACCTCCCAGCTCCAGGCTTAGAGAGATGAGCCACCTCCCAGCTCCAGGTTTAGAGAGATGAGCCACCTCCCAGCTCCAGGTTTAGAGAGATGAGCCACCTCCCAGCTCCAGGCTTAGAGAGATGAGCCACCTCCCAGCTCCAGGTTTAGAGAGATGAGCCACCTCCCAGCTCCAGGTTTAGAGAGATGAGCCACCTCCAGCTCCAGGTTTAGAGAGACGAGCCACCCAGCTCCAGGTTTAGAGAGATGAGCCACCCAGCTCCAGGTTTAGAGAGACGAGCCACCCAGCTCCGGTTTAGAGAGATGAGCCACCCAGCTCCAGGTCTAGAGAGACGAGCCACCCAGCTCCAGGTTTAGAGAGATGAGCCACCCAGCTCCAGGTTTAGGGAGATGAGCCACCCAGCTCCAGGCTTAGAGAGATGAGCCTCCCAGCTCCAGGTTTAGAGAGATGAGCCACCTCCCAGCACCAGGTTTAGAGAGATGAGCCACCGAGCTCCAGGTTTAGAGAGGACAAGCCACCCAGCTCCAGGTTTAGAGAGACAAGCCACCCAGCTCCAGGTTAGAGAGATGAGCCACCCGCTCCAGGTTTAGAGAGATGAGCCACCCAGCTCCAGGTTTAGAGAGATGAGCCACCTCCCAGCTCCAGGTTTAGAGAGATGAGCCACCTCCCAGCTCCAGGTTTAGAGAGACGAGCCACCCAGCTCCAGGTTTAGAGAGATGAGCCACCTCCCAGCTCCAAGTTTAGAGAGATGAGCCATCCTGTTCCAGGTTTAGAGAGACGAGCCACCTCCCAGCTCCAGGTTTAGAGAGATGAGCCACCTCCCAGCTCCAGGTTTAGAGAGTTGAGCCACCCAGCTCCAGGTTAGAAAGATGAGCCACCCAGATCCAGGTTTAGAGAGATGAGCCTCCCAGCTCCAGGTTTAGAGAGATCAGCCACCCAGCTCCTGGTTTAGAGAGATGAGCCACCTCCCAGCTCCAGGTTTAGAGAGACGAGCCACCCAGCTCCACGTTTAGAGAGATGAGCCACCCAGCTCCAGGTTTAGAGAGATGAGCCACCTCCCAGCTCCAGGTTTAGAGAGATGAGCCACCTCCCAGCTCCAGGTTTAGAGAGATGAGCCACCTCCCAGCTCCAGGCTTAGAGAGATGAGCCACCTCCCAGCTCCAAGTTTTGAGAGATGAGCCACCTCCCAGCTCCAGGTTTAGAGAGATGGGCCACCTCCCAGCTCCAGGCTTAGAGAGATGAGCCACCTCCCAGCTCCAGGTTTAGAGAGATGAGCCACCTCCCAGCTCCAGGTTTAGAGAGATGAGCCACCTCCCAGCTCCAGGCTTAGAGAGATGAGCCACCTCCCAGCTCCAGGTTTAGAGAGATGAGCCACCTCCCAGCTCCAGGTTTAGAGAGATGAGCCACCTCCCAGCTCCAGGTTTAGAGAGACGAGCCACCCAGCTCCAGGTTTAGAGAGATGAGCCACCCAGCTCCAGGTTTAGAGAGACGGAGCCACCCAGCTCCCGGTTTAGAGAGATGAGCCACCCAGCTCCAGGTCTAGAGAGACGAGCCACCCAGCTCCAGGTTTAGAGAGATGAGCCACCCAGCTCCAGGTTTAGGGAGATGAGCCACCCAGCTCCAGGCTTAGAGAGATGAGCCTCCCAGCTCCAGGTTTAGAGAGATGAGCCACCTCCCAGCACCAGGTTTAGAGAGATGAGCCACCGAGCTCCAGGTTTAGAGAGACAAGCCACCCAGCTCCAGGTTTAGAGAGACAAGCCACCCAGCTCCAGGTTTAGAGAGATGAGCCACCCAGCTCCAGGTTTAGAGAGATGAGCCACCCAGCTCCAGGTTTAGAGAGATGAGCCACCTCCCAGCTCCAGGTTTAGAGAGATGAGCCACCTCCCAGCTCCAGGTTTAGAGAGATGAGCCACCTCCCCAGCTCCAGGTTTAGAGAGACGAGCCACCCAGCTCCAGGTTTAGAGAGATGAGCCACCTCCCAGCTCCAGGTTTAGAGAGATGAGCCATCCTGTTCCAGGTTTAGAGAGACGAGCCACCTCCCAGCTCCAGGTTTAGAGAGATGAGCCACCTCCCAGCTCCAGGTTAGAGAGATGAGCCACCCAGCTCCAGGTTTAGAGAGATGAGCCACCCAGCTCCAGGTTTAGAGAGACGAGCCAGCGAGCTCCAGGTTTAGAGAGATGAGCCACCCAGCTCCAGGTTTAGAGAGATGAGCCACCCAGCTCCAGGTTTAGAAAGATGAGCCACCCAGCTCCAGGCTTAGAGAGATGAGCCACCTCCCAGCTCCAGGCTTAGAGAGATGAGCCACCTCCCAGTTCAAGGTTTAGAGAGATGAGCCACCTCCCAGCTCCAGGTTTTGAGAGATGAGCCACCGAGCTCCAGGTTTAGAGAGACGAGCCACCCAGCTCCAGGTTTAGAGAGATGAGCCACCCAGCTCCAGGTTTAGGGAGATGAGCCACCCAGCTCCAGGTTTAGGGAGATGAGCCACCCAGCTCCAGGCTTAGAGAGATGAGCCTCCCAGCTCCAGGTTTAGAGAGATGAGCCACCTCCCAGCACCAGGTTTAGAGAGATGAGCCACCGAGCTCCAGGTTTAGAGAGACGAGCCACCCAGCTCCAGGTTTAGAGAGACAAGCCACCCAGCTCCAGGTTTAGAGAGATGAGCCACCCAGCTCCAGGTTTAGAGAGATGAGCCACCCAGCTCAAGGTTTAGAGAGATGAGCCACCTCCCAGCTCCAGGTTTAGAGAGATGAGCCACCTCCCAGCTCCAGGTTTAGAGAGATGAGCCACCTCCCAGCTCCAGGCTTAGAGAGATGAGCCACCTCCCAGCTCCAAGTTTTGAGAGATGAGCCACCTCCCAGCTCCAGGTTTAGAGAGATGGGCCACCTTCCCTGCTCCAGGCTTAGAGAGATGAGCCACCTCCCAGCTCCAGGTTTAGAGAGATGAGCCACCACCCAGCTCCAAGTTTAGAGAGATGAGCCACCTCCCAGCTCCAGGTTTAGAGAGATGAGCCACCCAGCTCCAGGTTTAGAGAGACGAGCCACCCAGCTCCCGGTTTAGAGAGATGAGCCACCCAGCTCCAGGTTTAGAGAGACGAGCCACCCAGCTCCAGGTTTAGAGAGATGAGCCACCCAGCTCCAGGTTTAGGGAGATGAGCCACCCAGCTCCAGGCTTAGAGAGATGAGCCTCCCAGCTCCAGGTTTAGAGAGATGAGCCACCTCCCAGCACCAGGTTTAGAGAGATGAGCCACCGAGCTCCAGGTTTAGAGAGACAAGCCACCCAGCTCCAGGTTTAGAGAGACAAGCCACCCAGCTCCAGGTTTAGAGAGATGAGCCACCCAGCTCCAGGTTTAGAGAGATGAGCCACCCAGCTCCAGGTTTAGAGAGATGAGCCACCTCCCAGCTCCAGGTTTAGAGAGATGAGCCACCTCCCAGCTCCAGGTTTAGAGAGATGAGCCACCTCCCCAGCTCCAGGTTTAGAGAGACGAGCCACCCAGCTCCAGGTTTAGAGAGATGAGCCACCTCCCAGCTCCAGGTTTAGAGAGATGAGCCATCCTGCTCCAGGTTTAGAGAGACGAGCCACCTCCCAGCTCCAGGTTTAGAGAGATGAGCCACCTCCCCAGCTCCAGGTTTAGAGAGACGAGCCACCCAGCTCCAGGTTTAGAGAGACGAGCCACCCAGCTCCAGGTTTAGAGAGACAAGCCACCTCCCAGCTCCAGGTTTAGAGAGATGAGCCACCTCCCCAGCTCCAGGTTTAGAGAGATGAGCCACCCAGCTCCAGGTTTAGAGAGATGAGCCACCCAGCTCCAGGTTTAGAAAGATGAGCCACCCAGCTCCAGGCTTAGAGAGATGAGCCACCTCCCAGCTCCAGGCTTAGAGAGATGAGCCACCTCCCAGTTCAAGGTTTAGAGAGATGAGCCACCTCCCAGCTCCAGGTTTAGAGAGATGAGCCACCGAGCTCCAGGGGAGACGAGCCACCCAGCTCCAGGTTTAGAGAGATGAGCCACCCAGCTCCAGGTTTAGGGAGATGAGCCACCCAGCTCCAGGCTTAGAGAGATGAGCCTCCCAGCTCCAGGTTTAGAGAGATGAGCCACCTCCCAGCACCAGGTTTAGAGAGATGAGCCACCGAGCTCCAGGTTTAGAGAGACGAGCCACCCAGCTCCAGGTTTAGAGAGACAAGCCACCCAGCTCCAGGTTTAGAGAGATGAGCCACCCAGCTCCAGGTTTAGAGAGATGAGCCACCCAGCTCCAGGTTTAGAGAGATGAGCCACCTCCCTGCTCCAGGTTTAGAGAGATGAGCCACCTCCCAGCTCCAGGTTTAGAGAGATGAGCCACCTCCCAGCTCCAGTCTTAGAGAGATGAGCCACCTCCCAGCTCCAAGTTTTGAGAGATGAGCCACCTCCCAGCTCCAGGTTTAGAGAGATGGGCCACCTCCCAGCTCCAGGCTTAGAGAGATGAGCCACCTCCCAGCTCCAGGTTTAGAGAGATGAGCCACCTCCCAGCTCCAGGTTTAGAGAGATGAGCCACCTCCCAGCTCCAGGCTTAGAGAGATGAGCCACCTCCCAGCTCCAGGTTTAGAGAGACGAGCCACCCAGCTCCAGGTTTAGAGAGACAAGCCACCTCCCAGCTCCAGGTTTAGAGAGATGAGCCACCTCCCCAGCTCCAGGTTTAGAGAGATGAGCCACCCAGCTCCAGGTTTAGAGAGATGAGCCACCCAGCTCCAGGTTTAGAAAGATGAGCCACCCAGCTCCAGGCTTAGAGAGATGAGCCACCTCCCAGCTCCAGGCTTAGAGAGATGAGCCACCTCCCAGTTCAAGGTTTAGAGAGATGAGCCACCTCCCAGCTCCAGGTTTAGAGAGATGAGCCACCGAGCTCCAGGTTTAGAGAGACGAGCCACCCAGCTCCAGGTTTAGAGAGATGAGCCACCCAGCTCCAGGTTTAGGGAGATGAGCCACCCAGCTCCAGGCTTAGAGAGATGAGCCTCCCAGCTCCAGGTTTAGAGAGATGAGCCACCTCCCAGCACCAGGTTTAGAGAGATGAGCCACCGAGCTCCAGGTTTAGAGAGACGAGCCACCCAGCTCCAGGTTTAGAGAGACAAGCCACCCAGCTCCAGGTTTAGAGAGATGAGCCACCCAGCTCCAGGTTTAGAGAGATGAGCCACCCAGCTCCAGGTTTAGAGAGATGAGCCACCTCCCAGCTCCAGGTTTAGAGAGATGAGCCACCTCCCAGCTCCAGGTTTAGAGAGATGAGCCACCTCCCAGCTCCAGTCTTAGAGAGATGAGCCACCTCCCAGCTCCAAGTTTTGAGAGATGAGCCACCTCCCAGCTCCAGGTTTAGAGAGATGGGCCACCTCCCAGCTCCAGGCTTAGAGAGATGAGCCACCTCCCAGCTCCAGGTTTAGAGAGATGAGCCACCTCCCAGCTCCAGGTTTAGAGAGATGAGCCACCTCCCAGCTCCAGGCTTAGAGAGATGAGCCACCTCCCAGCTCCAGGTTTAGAGAGATGAGCCACCTCCCAGCTCCAGGTTTAGAGAGATGAGCCACCTCCCAGCTCCAGGTTTAGAGAGACGAGCCACCCAGCTCCAGGTTTAGAGAGATGAGCCACCCAGCTCCAGGTTTAGAGAGACGAGCCACCCAGCTCCCGGTTTAGAGAGATGAGCCACCCAGCTCCAGGTCTAGAGAGACGAGCCACCCAGCTCCAGGTTTAGAGAGATGAGCCACCCAGCTCCAGGTTTAGGGAGATGAGCCACCCAGCTCCAGGCTTAGAGAGATGAGCCTCCCAGCTCCAGGTTTAGAGAGATGAGCCACCTCCCAGCACCAGGTTTAGAGAGATGAGCCACCGAGCTCCAGGTTTAGAGAGACAAGCCACCCAGCTCCAGGTTTAGAGAGACAAGCCACCCAGCTCCAGGTTTAGAGAGATGAGCCACCCAGCTCCAGGTTTAGAGAGATGAGCCACCCAGCTCCAGGTTTAGAGAGATGAGCCACCTCCCAGCTCCAGGTTTAGAGAGATGAGCCACCTCCCCAGCTCCAGGTTTAGAGAGACGAGCCACCCAGCTCCAGGTTTAGAGAGATGAGCCACCTCCCAGCTCCAGGTTTAGAGAGATGAGCCATCCTGTTCCAGGTTTAGAGAGACGAGCCACCTCCCAGCTCCAGGTTTAGAGAGATGAGCCACCTCCCAGCTCCAGGTTTAGAGAGTTGAGCCACCCAGCTCCAGGTTTAGAAAGATGAGCCACCCAGATCCAGGTTTAGAGAGATGCGCCTCAAAGCTCCAGGTTTAGAGAGATCAGCCACCCAGCTCCTGGTTTAGAGAGATGAGCCACCTCCCAGCTCCAGGTTTAGAGAGACGAGCCAACCCAGCTCCACGTTTAGAGAGATGAGCCACCCAGCTCCAGGTTTAGAGAGATGAGCCACCTCCCAGCTCCAGGTTTAGAGAGATGAGCCACCTCCCAGCTCCAGGTTTAGAGAGATGAGCCACCTCCCAGCTCCAGGCTTAGAGAGATGAGCCACCTCCCAGCTCCAAGTTTTGAGAGATGAGCCACCTCCCAGCTCCAGGTTTAGAGAGATGGGCCACCTCCCAGCTCCAGGCTTAGAGAGATGAGCCACCCAGCTCCAGGTTTAGAGAGACGAGCCACCCAGCTCCCGGTTTAGAGAGATGAGCCACCCAGCTCCAGGTCTAGAGAGACGAGCCACCCAGCTCCAGGTTTAGGGAGGTGAGCCACCCAGCTCCAGGTTTAGGGAGGTGAGCCACCCAGCTCCAGGTTTAGAGAGATGAGCCTCCCAGCTCCAGGTTTAGAGAGATGAGCCACCTCCCAGCACCAGGTTTAGAGAGATGAGCCACCGAGCTCCAGGTTTAGAGAGACAAGCCACCCAGCTCCAGGTTTAGAGAGACAAGCCACCCAGCTCCAGGTTTAGAGAGATGAGCCACCCAGCTCCAGGTTTAGAGAGATGAGCCACCCAGCTCCAGGTTTAGAGAGATGAGCCACCTCCCAGCTCCAGGTTTAGAGAGATGAGCCACCTCCCAGCTCCAGGTTTAGAGAGATGAGCCACCTCCCCAGCTCCAGGTTTAGAGAGACGAGACACCCAGCTCCAGGTTTAGAGAGATGAGCCACCTCCCAGCTCCAGGTTTAGAGAGATGAGCCATCCTGTTCCAGGTTTAGAGAGACGAGCCACCTCCCAGCTCCAGGTTTAGAGAGATGAGCCACCTCCCAGCTCCAGGTTTAGAGAGTTGAGCCACCCAGCTCCAGGTTTAGAAAGATGAGCCACCCAGATCCAGGTTTAGAGAGATGAGCCTCCCAGCTCCAGGTTTAGAGAGATCAGCCACCCAGCTCCTGGTTTAGAGAGATGAGCCACCTCCCAGCTCCAGGTTTAGAGAGACGAGCCACCCAGCTCCAGGTTTAGAGAGACAAGCCACCCAGCTCCAGGTTTAGAGAGATGAGCCACCCAGCTCCAGGTTTAGAGATAAGCCACCCAGCTCCAGGTTTAGAGAGATGAGCCACCTCCCAGCTCCAGGTTTAGAGAGATGAGCCACCTCCCCAGCTCCAGGTTTAGAGAGACGAGCCACCCAGCTCCAGGTTTAGAGAGATGAGCCACCTCCCAGCTCCAGGTTTAGAGAGATGAGCCATCCTGTTCCAGGTTTAGAGAGACGAGCCACCTCCCAGCTCCAGGTTTAGAGAGATGAGCCACCTCCCAGCTCCAGGTTTAGAGAGTTGAGCCACCCAGCTCCAGGTTTAGAAAGATGAGCCACCCAGATCCAGGTTTAGAGAGATGAGCCTCCCAGCTCCAGGTTTAGAGAGATCAGCCACCCAGCTCCTGGTTTAGAGAGATGAGCCACCTCCCAGCTCCAGGTTTAGAGAGACGAGCCACCCAGCTCCACGTTTAGAGAGATGAGCCACCCAGCTCCAGGTTTAGAGAGATGAGCCACCTCCCAGCTCCAGGTTTAGAGAGATGAGCCACCTCCCAGCTCCAGGTTTAGAGAGATGAGCCACCTCCCAGCTCCAGGCTTAGAGAGATGAGCCACCTCCCAGCTCCAAGTTTTGAGAGATGAGCCACCTCCCAGCTCCAGGTTTAGAGAGATGGGCCACCTCCCAGCTCCAGGCTTAGAGAGATGAGCCACCTCCCAGCTCCAGGTTTAGAGAGATGAGCCACCTCCCAGCTCCAGGTTTAGAGAGATGAGCCACCTCCCAGCTCCAGGCTTAGAGAGATGAGCCACCTCCCAGCTCCAGGTTTAGAGAGATGAGCCACCTCCCAGCTCCAGGTTTAGAGAGATGAGCCACCTCCCAGCTCCAGGTTTAGAGAGACGAGCCACCCAGCTCCAGGTTTAGAGAGATGAGCCACCCAGCTCCAGGTTTAGAGAGACGAGCCACCCAGCTCCCGGTTTAGAGAGATGAGCCACCCAGCTCCAGGTCTAGAGAGACGAGCCACCCAGCTCCAGGTTTAGAGAGATGAGCCACCCAGCTCCAGGTTTAGGGAGATGAGCCACCCAGCTCCAGGCTTAGAGAGATGAGCCTCCCAGCTCCAGGTTTAGAGAGATGAGCCACCTCCCAGCACCAGGTTTAGAGAGATGAGCCACCGAGCTCCAGGTTTAGAGAGACAAGCCACCCAGCTCCAGGTTTAGAGAGACAAGCCACCCAGCTCCAGGTTTAGAGAGATGAGCCACCCAGCTCCAGGTTTAGAGAGATGAGCCACCCAGCTCCAGGTTTAGAGAGATGAGCCACCTCCCAGCTCCAGGTTTAGAGAGATGAGCCACCTCCCAGCTCCAGGTTTAGAGAGATGAGCCACCTCCCCAGCTCCAGGTTTAGAGAGACGAGCCACCCAGCTCCAGGTTTAGAGAGATGAGCCACCTCCCAGCTCCAGGTTTAGAGAGATGAGCCATCCTGTTCCAGGTTTAGAGAGACGAGCCACCTCCCAGCTCCAGGTTTAGAGAGATGAGCCACCTCCCAGCTCCAGGTTTAGAGAGTTGAGCCACCCAGCTCCAGGTTTAGAAAGATGAGCCACCCAGATCCAGGTTTAGAGAGATGAGCCTCCCAGCTCCAGGTTTAGAGAGATCAGCCACCCAGCTCCTGGTTTAGAGAGATGAGCCACCTCCCAGCTCCAGGTTTAGAGAGACGAGCCACCCAGCTCCACGTTTAGAGAGATGAGCCACCCAGCTCCAGGTTTAGAGAGATGAGCCACCTCCCAGCTCCAGGTTTAGAGAGATGAGCCACCTCCCAGCTCCAGGTTTAGAGAGATGAGCCACCTCCCAGCTCCAGGTTTAGAGAGATGAGCCACCTCCCAGCTCCAGGTTTAGAGAGACGAGCCACCCAGCTCCAGGTTTAGAGAGATGAGCCACCCAGCTCCAGGTTTAGAGAGACGAGCCACCCAGCTCCCGGTTTAGAGAGATGAGCCACCCAGCTCCAGGTTTAGAGAGACGAGCCACCCAGCTCCAGGTTTAGAGAGATGAGCCACCCAGCTCCAGGTTTAGGGAGATGAGCCACCCAGCTCCAGGCTTAGAGAGATGAGCCTCCCAGCTCCAGGTTTAGAGAGATGAGCCACCTCCCAGCACCAGGTTTAGAGAGATGAGCCACCGAGCTCCAGGTTTAGAGAGACAAGCCACCCAGCTCCAGGTTTAGAGAGACAAGCCACCCAGCTCCAGGTTTAGAGAGATGAGCCACCCAGCTCCAGGTTTAGAGAGATGAGCCACCCAGCTCCAGGTTTAGAGAGATGAGCCACCTCCCAGCTCCAGGTTTAGAGAGATGAGCCACCTCCCCAGCTCCAGGTTTAGAGAGACGAGCCACCCAGCTCCAGGTTTAGAGAGATGAGCCACCTCCCAGCTCCAGGTTTAGAGAGATGAGCCATCCTGTTCCAGGTTTAGAGAGATGAGCCACCTCCCAGCTCCAGGTTTAGAGAGACGAGCCACCCAGCTCCACGTTTAGAGAGATGAGCCACCCAGCTCCAGTTTTAGAGAGACAAGCCACCTCCCAGCTCCAGGCTTAGAGAGATGAGCCACCCAGCTCCAGGTTTAGAGAGATGAGCCACCTCCCAGCTCCAGGTTTAGAGAGACGAGCCACCCAGCTCCAGGTTTAGAGAGACAAGCCACCTCCCAGCTCCAGGTTTAGAGAGACAAGCCACATCCCAGCTCCAGGTTTACAGAGATGAGCCACCTCCCAGCTCCAGGCTTAGAGAGATGAGCCACCCAGCTCCAGGTTTAGAGAGATGAGCCACCCAGCTCCAGGTTTAGAGAGACGAGCCACCCAGCTCCAGGTTTAGAGAGACGAGCTACCCAGCTCCAGGTTTAGAGAGATGAGCCACCTCCCAGCTCCAGGTTTAGAGAGATGAGCCACCTCCCAGCTCCAGGTTTAGAGAGATGAGCCACCCAGCTCCAGGTTTAGAGAGATGAGCCACCGAGCTCCAGGTTTAGAGAGACGAGCCACCGAGCTCCAGGTTTAGAGAGATGAGCCACCCAGCTCCAGGTTTAGAGAGATGAGCCACCCAGCTCCAGGTTTAGAAAGATGAGCCACCCAGCTCCAGGCTTAGAGAGATGAGCCACCTCCCAGCTCCAGGCTTAGAGAGATGAGCCACCTCCCAGCTCAAGGTTTAGAGAGATGAGCCACCTCCCAGCTCCAGGTTTAGAGAGATGAGCCACCGAGCTCCAGGTTTAGAGAGACGAGCCACCCAGCTCCAGGTTTAGAGAGATGAGCCACCCAGCTCCAGGTTTAGGGAGATGAGCCACCCAGCTCCAGGCTTAGAGAGATGAGCCTCCCAGCTCCAGGTTTAGAGAGATGAGCCACCTCCCAGCACCAGGTTTAGAGAGATGAGCCACCGAGCTCCAGGTTTAGAGAGACGAGCCACCCAGCTCCAGGTTTAGAGAGACAAGCCACCCAGCTCCAGGTTTAGAGAGATGAGCCACCAAGCTCCAGGTTTAGAGAGATGAGCCACCCAGCTCCAGGTTTAGAGAGATGAGCCACCTCCCAGCTCCAGGTTTAGAGAGATGAGCCACCTCCCAGCTCCAGGTTTAGAGAGATGAGCCACCTCCCAGCTCCAGGCTTAGAGAGATGAGCCACCTCCCAGCTCCAAGTTTTGAGAGATGAGCCACCTCCTAGCTCCAGGTTTAGAGAGATGGGCCACCTCCCAGCTCCAGGCTTAGAGAGATGAGCCACCTCCCAGCTCCAGGTTTAGAGAGATGGGCCACCTCCCAGCTCCAGGCTTAGAGAGATGAGCCACCTCCCAGCTCCAGGTTTAGAGAGATGAGCCACCTCCCAGCTCCAGGTTTAGAGAGATGAGCCACCTCCCAGCTCCAGGCTTAGAGAGATGAGCCACCTCCCAGCTCCAGGTTTAGAGAGATGAGCCACCTCCCAGCTCCAGGTTTAGAGAGATGAGCCACCTCCCAGCTCCAGGTTTAGAGAGACGAGCCACCCAGCTCCAGGTTTAGAGAGATGAGCCACCCAGCTCCAGGTTTAGAGAGACGAGCCACCCAGCTCCCGGTTTAGAGAGATGAGCCACCCAGCTCCAGGTTTAGAGAGACGAGCCACCCAGCTCCAGGTTTAGAGAGATGAGCCACCCAGCTCCAGGTTTAGAGAGACGAGCCACCTCCCAGCTCCAGGTTTAGAGAGACGAGCCACCTCCAAGCTCCAGGTTTAGAGAGATGAGCCACCTCCCAGCTCCAGGTTTAGAGAGATGAGCCACCCAGCTCCAGGTTTAGAGAGACGAGCCACCCAGCTCCAGGTTTAGAGAGACGAGCCACCCAGCTCCAGGTTTAGAGAGATGAGCCACCCAGCTCCAGGTTTAGAGAGACGAGCCACCTCCCAGCTCCAGGTTTAGAGAGACAAGCCACCTCCCAGCTCCAGGTTTAGAGAGATGAGCCACCTCCCAGCTCCAGGTTTAGAGAGATGAGCCACCTCCCAGCTCCAGGTTTAGAGAGATGAGCCACCTCCCAGCTCCAGGTTTAGAGAGATGAGCCACCCAGCTCCAGGTTTAGAGAGACGAGCCACCTCCAAGCTCCAGGTTTAGAGAGATGAGCCACCCAGCTCCAGGTTTAGAGAGACGAGCCACCTCCAAGCTCCAGGTTTAGAGAGATGAACCACACAGCTCCAGGTTTAGAGAGATGAGCCACCTCCCAGCTCCAGGTTTAGAGAGATGAGCCACCCAGCTCAAGGTTTAGAGAGACGAGCCACCCAGCTCCAGGTTTAGAGAGATGAGCCACCCAGCTCCAGGTTTAGAGAGATGAGCCACCCTGCTCCAGGTTTAGAGAGACGAGCCACCCAGCTCCAGGTTTAGAGAGATGAGCCACCCAGCTCCAGGTTTAGAGAGACGAGCCACCTCCCAGCTCCAGGTTTAGAGAGACAAGCCACCTCCAAGCTCCAGGTTTAGAGAGATGAGCCACCTCCCAGCTCCAGGTTTAGAGAGATGAGCCACCCAGCTCCAGGTTTAGAGAGATGAGCCACCCAGCTCCAGGTTTAGAGAGACGAGCCACCCAGCTCCAGGTTTAGAGAGACGAGCCACCCAGCTCCAGGTTTAGAGAGATGAGCCACCCAGCTGCAGGTTTAGAGAGACGAGCCATCTCCCAGCTCCAGGTTTAGAGAGACAAGCCACCTCCCAGCTCCAGGTTTAGAGAGATGAGCCACCTCCCAGCTCCAGGTTTAGAGAGATGAGCCACCTCCCAGCTCCAGGTTTAGAGAGATGAGCCACCCAGCTCCAGGTTTAGAGAGACGAGCCACGTTCAAGCTCCAGGTTTAGAGAGATGAGCCACCCAGCTCCAGGTTTAGAGAGACGAGCCACCTCCAAGCTCCAGGTTTAGAGAGATGAGCCACACAGCTCCAGGTTTAGAGAGATGAGCCACCTCCCAGCTCCAGGTTTAGAGAGATGAGCCACCCAGCTCAAGGTTTAGAGAGACGAGCCACCTCCCAGCTCCAGGTTCAGAGAGACAAACCACCTCCCAGCTCCAGGTTTAGAGAGATGAGCCACCCCCCAGCTCCAGGCTTAGAGAGATGAGCCACCCAGCTCCAGGTTTAGAGAGACGAGCCACCCAGCTCCAGGTTTAGAGAGATGAGCCACCCAGCTCCAGGTTTAGAGAGATGAGCCACCCAGCTCCAGGTTTAGAGAGATGAGCCACCCAGCTCCAGGTTTAGAGAGATGAGCCACCCAGCTCCAGGTTTAGAGAGATGAGCCACCCAGCTCCAGGTTTAGAGAGACGAGCCACCGAGCTCCAGGTTTAGAGAGACGAGCCACCTCCCAGCTCCAGGTTTAGAGAGATGAGCCACACAGCTCCAGGTTTAGAGAGATGAGCCACCTCCCAGCTCCAGGTTTAGAGAGATGAGCCACCTCCCAGCTCCAGGTTTAGAGAGATGAGCCACCTCCCAGCTCCAGGTTTAGAGAGACGAGACACCCAGCTCCAGGTTTAGAGAGACGAGTCACCTCCCAGCTCCAGGCTTAGAGAGATGAGCCACCCAGCTCCAGGTTTAGAGAGATGAGCCATCCAGCTCCAGGTTTAGAGAGACGAGCCACCCAGCTCCAGGTTTAGAGAGACGAGCTACCCAGCTACAGGTTTAGAGAGATGAGCCACCTCCCAGCTCCAGGTTTAGAGAGATGAGCCACCCAGCTCCAGGTTTATAGAGATGAGCCACCCAGCTCCAGGTTTAGAGAGACGAGCCACCGAGCTCCAGGTTTAGAGAGATGAGCCACCCAGCTCCAGGTTTAGAGAGATGAGCCACCCAGCTCCAGGTTTAGAAAGATGAGCTACCCAGCTCCAGGTTTAGAGAGATGAGCCATCCAGCTCCAGGTTTAGAGAGACGAGCCACCCAGCTCCAGGTTTAGAGAGACGAGCTACCCAGCTACAGGTTTAGAGAGATGAGCCACCTCCCAGCTCCAGGTTTAGAGAGATGAGCCACCCAGCTCCAGGTTTAGAGAGACGAGCCACCCAGCTCCAGGTTTAGAGAGACGAGCCACCCAGCTCCAGGTTTAGAGAGACGAGCCACCCAGCTCCAGGTTTAGAGAGATGAGCCACCCAGCTCCAGGTTTAGAGAGATGAGCCACCCAGCTCCAGGTTTAGAGAGATGAGCCACCCAGCTCCAGGTTTAGAGAGATGAGCCACCCAGCTCCAGGTTTAGAGAGATGAGCCACCCAGCTCCAGGTTTAGAGAGACGAGCCACCGAGCTCCAGGTTTAGAGAGACGAGCCACCTCCCAGCTCCAGGTTTAGAGAGATGAGCCACACAGCTCCAGGTTTAGAGAGATGAGCCACCTCCCAGCTCCAGGTTTAGAGAGATGAGCCACCTCCCAGCTCCAGGTTTAGAGAGATGAGCCACCTCCCAGCTCCAGGTTTAGAGAGACGAGACACCCAGCTCCAGGTTTAGAGAGACGAGTCACCTCCCAGCTCCAGGCTTAGAGAGATGAGCCACCCAGCTCCAGGTTTAGAGAGATGAGCCATCCAGCTCCAGGTTTAGAGAGACGAGCCACCCAGCTCCAGGTTTAGAGAGACGAGCTACCCAGCTACAGGTTTAGAGAGATGAGCCACCTCCCAGCTCCAGGTTTAGAGAGATGAGCCACCCAGCTCCAGGTTTATAGAGATGAGCCACCCAGCTCCAGGTTTAGAGAGACGAGCCACCGAGCTCCAGGTTTAGTGAGATGAGCCACCCAGCTCCAGGTTTAGAGAGATGAGCCACCCAGCTCCAGGTTTAGAAAGATGAGCTACCCAGCTCCAGGTTTAGAGAGATGAGCCATCCAGCTCCAGGTTTAGAGAGACGAGCCACCCAGCTCCAGGTTTAGAGAGACGAGCTACCCAGCTACAGGTTTAGAGAGATGAGCCACCTCCCAGCTCCAGGTTTAGAGAGATGAGCCACCCAGTTCCAGGTTTAGAGAGATGAGCCACCCAGCTCCAGGTTTAGAGAGACGAGCCACCCAGCTCCAGGTTTAGAGAGACGAGCTACCCAGCTACAGGTTTAGAGAGATGAGCCACCTCCCAGCTCCAGGTTTAGAGAGATGAGCCACCCAGCTCCAGGTTTATAGAGATGAGCCACCCAGCTCCAGGTTTAGAGAGACGAGCCACCGAGCTCCAGGTTTAGAGAGATGAGCCACCCAGCTCCAGGTTTAGAGAGATGAGCCACCCAGCTCCAGGTTTAGAGAGATGAGCCACCCAGCTCCAGGTTTATAGAGATGAGCCACCCAGCTCCAGGTTTAGAGAGACGAGCCACCG
This sequence comes from Oncorhynchus kisutch, assembly GCF_002021735.2. Taxonomy (NCBI): domain Eukaryota; kingdom Metazoa; phylum Chordata; class Actinopteri; order Salmoniformes; family Salmonidae; genus Oncorhynchus; species Oncorhynchus kisutch. The sequence continues at coordinate 42,207,364 of NC_034195.2, read as the reverse complement.
AGCTCCAGGTTTAGAGAGATGAGCCACCCAGCTCCAGGTTTAGAGAGATGAGCCACCCAGCTCCAGGTTTAGAAAGATGAGCAACCCAGCTCCAGGTTTAGAGAGATGAGCCACCTCCCAGCTCCAGGTTTAGAGAGATGAGCCACCGAGCTCCAGGTTTAGAGAGACGAGCCACCCAGCTCCAGGTTTAGAGAGATGAGCCACCCAGCTCCAGGTTTAGAGAGATGAGCCACCCAGCTCCAGGCTTAGAGAGATGAGCCTCCCAGCTCCAGGTTTAGAGAGATGAGCCACCTCCCAGCACCAGGTTTAGAGAGATGAGCCACCTCCCAGCTCCAGGTTTATAGAGATGAGCCACCGAGCTCCAGGTTTAGAGAGACAAGCCACCCAGCTCCAGGTTTAGAGAGACAAGCCACCCAGCTCCAGGTTTAGAGAGATGAGCCACCCAGCTCCAGGTTTAGAGAGATGAGCCACCCAGCTCCAGGTTTAGAGAGATGAGCCACCTCCCAGCTCCAGGTTTAGAGAGATGAGCCACCTCCCAGCTCCAGGCTTAGAGAGATGAGCCACCTCCCAGCTCCAGGTTTAGAGAGATGAGCCACCTCCCAGCTCCAGGCTTAGAGAGATGAGCCAGCTCCAAGTTTTGAGAGATGAGCCACCTCCCAGCTCCAGGTTTAGAGAGATGAGCCACCTCCCAGCTCCAGGTTTAGAGAGATGAGCCACCTCCCAGCTCGAGGTTTAGAGAGATGGGCCACCTCCCAGCTCCAGGTTTAGAGAGATGGGCCACCTCCCACCTCTAGCTAGGTGGCTAACATTAGTGCCCGGGAGACCCATGGGGTGGTGCACGATTGGCCCAGTGTCGTCCGGGTTAGGGGAGGGTTTGGCCGGCAGGGATGTCCTTGACCCATTGCACACTAGTGACACCTATAGCGGGCCTGGCGCAGTGCACACTGACACGATTGCCACGTGTACGGTGTTTCGTCCGACACATTGGTGCGGCTGGCTTCCGGGTTAAGTGGGAATTGTGTCAAGAAGCAGTGCAGCTTGGTTGGGTTGTGTTTCGGAGGACGCACGGTTCTCGACCTTCGCCTCTCCCGAGTCCGTACGAGAGTTGCAGTGATGAGACAAGACCGTAACTACCAATTGGATCCCACAAAATTGGGGATAAATAGGGGTAAAAAATACATTTTAAAATGACATTATCTGGGTTAGGGTTAAGTTTAGGAGAAGGGTAGTTTAAAAGTTGTTTGTGATGAGATTCGAACAAGCAACCTGTTAGACGTTTGCGTTATATGCCCACCCATCTAACCCAACCACACCAAACTTAACATACCGTCTCATACTAACTTAGTTGTTCTGGATGTACTTTTACTATGTTACGTCTAGTCTATGACACCAGGCTGCCCTTCAGAGATGAGCCACATTCCAGCTGCACTGTATCAGAACAGCCAACAGGGGGAGAAAAAGCCTTGATTATAAATGTTCCTCTGCCTCTGTCAAATCAGCCCTGTACCTGAGTTACTGTTCAGCCACAGGTTTACCAGGGATGTCATAGATTTAAGAGAACAAATATCAGATAGACTTTCTTTGTTAAAGTAAGGTTCAACCTCAAATGTAAATTAAATGTCAAAATACAAGAGTTGCATTCCTTTCTTGAATTTCAAAAGCGAAAGAACACTTGTATTTCAATAAGGTAAGCATACAATGCATGTCTTTATTATTAGTCTTAGCTGTAGTGGTGATGTCGGTGTTATATCCTGCCGCTGGAGCCATGGTAACAAACACTGAGGCTTACATTGCACACTCATGAAAGATTTACTATGAATTGTGGGACAGACACTTGCCGATACAGACATTAAATATCCATGGTGGGGGGCTGAGCGAGGCATCCGCCGAGACAAACAGTGATAAATGGCAGAGTACACCACCCTGTGGATGAAGGGGACTGGGGGGTGGTGGGGTTTAAACCGCTCTCTGTCTCCTGACCTTTTCTGCCTCTCTTCCTCTGTGTGACAGGCAAATGCCACGGTGTACCGCCAGGTACCACTCCAAGGTAGGGCTTCATCTCCCTGTCAGATCTAGCCTTTAAGCAGGGGTGTCCAACTCATTTTGCCCCAGGGGGAGCATTCGGTCTTCAACGAGGTCCGGAGGGCCGCACTAAAAATGAGTTATATTTCCTTGCCGTCAAAACATAGTCTTCTATCCATCGTTTTGGGAATTTTCAATACTCCCTGACTGTCTAGATTTCATTTCAGTGATTATTAGAGAGCTGGACGCAGTCAATAAACTGTATGAATGTAGGTCCTTTATCATTTCTACACCGTTTAGATTTGGTTTTAGTCATTTAGTTGCATAGACCACATACATTTACAATGTTCGACACCTCTGCTTTAAAGTTTTGGTGTTGGAGCTACGGCTCTGAGATCACTGAAAATGTCACCAGGGCCATTTTCTACTAACACCCCAGCTATGAGTTAGTCTTTATTGCTATGCCTAGTCTTGTCTACCAGCTGACTAGCAGTGAGCCTAGAGACCAGGTTACTATTTGCCGAAGAGTAAAGGCTTTTAGAAGATGACACCTCCCTGTCTTTCATCACTTCTGCATTCTCCCCATAGTTCCCACTCCTTCCCTTCCCAAAGCCAGATGAATGGCCTGCCTCCTGCACCTGGCTCTTCCTGTGTAGAGTCATGTGTCATTAAAGACTGCTCTCAGTGCGTGCTGTTCTCCAGTCATCTTCAAACACTCAGCCTTCAGAGCTATAATGGCTGTATTATGGGTAGGCTGCACATCATTGCCAAAACTCATGGACATGTAGATGAGCTTCGACTCTGGCCTTGTTGTGGCTCCTGTTTACATTCAGACCTGGCTTCATAAAGTGGCTCTATATTTTCTTTGTGCATTTCAAAAGGTCAAAAGCTGAAGCGTTACAGATTCCGCGATAGTAATGTAAAAGTAATTTCCAATTGAGGCGATATAAGCAGCATTTACCAGGAATGTAGTCTCTCCCAGAGCTGGAACACTACCTTAACATTTCAATCATGCTGTAAAGCTGAATTTCCACAATGCGGATTGAATAAAGCCCATTCAGTGAAAAAAGACTCTGTTTTTTGGAACTTTTAATAAGACACAGTAGGTGGTTGTTTCTTCAGAGATTCACTACAAGAACAATACGCTAAGATAAAGGCCTGCCATTTACTATGATCTGAATATTTACAGTTTAAAGATATTTAAGTATTTCTGTTGAATGATGTCTGATGATAATTTCTTGAATATGCAAAGTAATCAGCATTCATAGTTTAATAATATAGCAGAGGAAAGATAAAAACCTTGATCATTTTGTGATTCATTTATACCATTATCACAATGAGACAATATTCCCCATCAATTTCTTCAGGCACAGGGCACTGGGATGCATTTTCACATGTTCATTATGATTCACCCCACACACATGATATACAGGCCTACTTTTCTATTGGGTTTTGAACAATAGGTCCTGTTTGGCGTAGGAACTGTAGGTAGTGATCATGTTTGAGAGGTCTGAATCTGGTTACCATGGGTTCACTCAGTCAACTACCACCCTAGCATCTGACATGTCTCTGGTGCGTGTTCCATCCCCATGCAACCTTCTCTCTCTCTCACCTTGCCATCCTGTGATTGCTTCTGCACTATCGTATCCCGGTGGGCATAATTGTGTGGCGCTAACCCATACAGAGCTGTGTTCGCCCTCATTGTAAACAGAAGCACAGCAGCTAACGCTTTGAAGAAGGAATGGAAACGCTGCTGCTACTGAGGGAGTTGGTCTTTCTCTGGCCAGACAGGTTGTGAAGCACAGACCACAGTCTCCAGCAGGAACCTATCAGCAGGGGGGAAGAGGGAGGGTAAGTGTTGACATTATAAAACATAGTACATACACTTCTCCCATGCAACTTCAGGAGCTGGAGGCTGACCATTGATCTGACATATTGAGAAAAATATATTTAGTGAATTGACTGGAGACAAAAATGTAATTTGTAATACATATGGCATGAGAACTTATTTTCCAATCGCCCTTTCAAATGTATTTCCTACTGTATCATGCTATAATTTGTTGAGCCTATAGGTCAGGGCTTTGTTGCTGCCATGATGGATGGTTAATCAGATATGTGAATTTCATAATGTAGCAAATCAATAGCAAGTCCAGACATAGAAAGGCCATGCTGCAAATGGCTAGACATGACTACTGGCTGTGCACACAGGGAGCTCAGGAAATGCCTCATAGTAAGGCTCTGTAAAACCATATGACGAGTGTCCAATCCAAGTACGACCAGTAATTGTTTACTTTAAAACAAAAATGCTGAAAGCTACTAATGATGAGGAATGTCATGACCAGTCCATAGGTTTACTTCAAAACAATATTTTAACTCAGTTAAAATAGCACAGCAGAATTGATACAAAACTAAGTTGTTCTTCGACAAAAAAGAAAAGAAAGCTGGGCCACTTTGCTCAAAGCAAATTAATTCATTAGAACATTGAATTCATTTGATCAAATCAAATCAAATCAAATTTATTTATATAGCCCTTCGTACATCAGCTGATATCTCAAAGTGCTGTACAGAAACCCAGCCTAAAACCCCAAACAGCAAGCAATGCAGGTGGAGAAGCACGGTGGCTAGGAAAAACTCCCTAGAAAGGCCAATACCTAGGAAGAAACCTAGAGAGGAACCAGGCTATGTGGGGTGGCCAGTCCTCTTCTGGCTGTGCCGGGTGGAGATTATAACAGAACATGGTCAAGATGTTCAATGTTCATAAATGACCAGCATGGTCGAATAATAATAAGGCAGAACAGTTGAAACTAGAGCAGCAGCACAGTCAGGTGGAAGTTGAAACTGGAGCAGCAGCATGGCCAGGTAGACTGGGGACAGCAAGGAGTCATCATGTCAGGTAGTCCTGGGGCATGGTCCTAGGGCTCAGGTCAGTTGAAACTGGAACAGCAGCATGGCCAGGTGGACTGGGGACAGCAAGGAGTCATCATGTCAGGTAGTCCTGGGGCATGGTCCTAGGGCTCAGGTCCTCCGAGAGAGAGAAAGAAAGAGAGAAGGAGAGAATTAGAGAACGCACACTTAGATTCACACAGGACACCGAATAGGACAGGAGAAGTACTCCAGATATAACAAACTGACCCCAGCCCCCCGACACATAAACTACTGCAGCATAAATACTGGAGGCTGAGACAGGAGGGGTCAGGAGACACTGTGGCCCCATCCGAGGACACCCCCGGACAGGGCCAAACAGGAAGGATATAACCCCACCCACTTTGCCAAAGCACAGCCCCCACACCACTAGAGGGATATCTTCAACCACCAACTTACCATCCTGAGACAAGGCTGAGTATAGCCCACAAAGATCTCCGCCACGGCACAACCCAAGGGGGGGGGGGGCGCCAACCCAGACAGGATGACCACAACAGTGAATCAACCCACTCAGGTGACGCACCCCCTCCAGGGACGGCATGAGAGAGCCCCAGCAAGCCAGTGACTCAGCCCCTGTAATAGGGTTAGAGGCAGAGAATCCCAGTGGAAAGAGGGGAACCGGCCAGGCAGAGACAGCAAGGGCGGTTCGTTGCTCCAGAGCCTTTCCGTTCACCTTCCCACTCCTGGGCCAGACTACACTCAATCATATGACCCACTGAAGAGATGAGTCTTCAGTAAAGACTTAAAGGTTGAGACCGAGTTTGCGTCTCTGACATGGGTAGGCAGACCGTTCCATAAAAATGGAGCTCTATAGGAGAAAGCCCTGCCTCCAGCTGTTTGCTTAGAAATTCTAGGGACAATTAGGAGGCCTGCGTCTTGTGACCGTAGCGTACGTATAGGTATGTACGGCAGGACCAAATCAGAGAGATAGGTAGGAGCAAGCCCATGTAATGCTTTGTAGGTTAGCAGTAAAACCTTGAAATCAGCCCTTGCTTTGACAGGAAGCCAGTGTAGAGAGGCTAGCACTGGAGTAATATGATCACATTTTTTGGTTCTAGTCAGGATTCTAGCAGCCGTATTTAGCACTAACTGAAGTTTATTTAGTGCTTTATCCGGGTAGCCGGAAAATAGAGCATTGCAGTAGTCTAACCTAGAAGTGACAAAAGCATGGATTAATTTTTCTGCATCATTTTTGGACAGAAAGTTTCTGATTTTTGCAATGTTACGTAGATGGAAAAAAGCTGTCCTCGAAATAGTCTTGATATGTTCTTCAAAAGAGAGATCAGGGTCCAGAGTAACGCCGAGGTCCTTCACAGTTTTATTTGAGACGACTGTACAACCATTAAGATTAATTGTCAGATTCAACAGAAGATCTCTTTGTTTCTTGGGACCTAGAACAAGCATCTCTGTTTTGTCCGAGTTTAATAGTAGAAAGTTTGCAGCCATCCACTTCCTTATGTCTGAAACACATGCTTCTAGCGAGGGCAATTTTGGGGCTTCACCATGTTTCATTGAAATGTACAGCTGTGTGTCATCCGCATAGCAGTGAAAGTTTACATTATGTTTTCGAATAACATCCCCAAGAGGTAAAATATATAGTGAAAACAATAGTGGTCCTAAAACGGAACCTTGAGGAACACCGAAATTTACAGTTGATTTGTCAGAGGACAAACCATTCACAGAGACAAACTGATATCTTTCCGACAGATAAGATCTAAACCAGGCCAGGACATGTCCGTGTAGACCAATTTGGGTTTCCAATCTCTCCAAAAGAATGTGGTGATCGATGGTATCAAAAGCAGCACTAAGGTCTAGGAGCACGAGGACAGATGCAGAGCCTCGGTCCGATGCCATTAAAATGTCATTTACCACCTTCACAAGTGCCGTCTCAGTGCTATGATGGGGTCTAAAACCAGACTGAAGCATTTCGTATACATTGTTTGTCTTCAGGAAGGATGCATTTATTCATTTCTCTGCATGGTATTCTACTTTAATAGTCCTCCCAAATGTCCCAATTATTTCACAGTCCATACCACTGAGTAATATAATAATAATAATAATAATATTATATGCCTTTTAACAGACCCTTTTATCCAAAGCGACTTAATTTCATATGGGACCTCACCTGATGATGATTATATTGGACCAATCAGCTATTGTTGATTATTTTTGTGGTTTGTCCACTGTGTTTTCTGTTCTTTGAATGACTGTGTAAACAACAGGAAGGGAACTAGACGGTAGGCTCCTTCTCTAGAATACCAGAATAGGATTGTTGGTGTTGTTGTTGTTTTGTCAGAGGATAAGGTATAATAGGCATGTCCTCCTCTGCAGTGGGATCCTATAGAGCTCTACTATAGGTTAGATAGGATTAGGAGATTCTGTTTCTAAATTATCTGTTCTCTCTCCCGAAGTCTGAACCAAGCAAACTGATTGTGTATGAGCCTGCTCTGAGTCTGTTCTATTCTGTTCTGTTCCGTTCTGTTCGATTCTGTTCTGCAACGTTATGTTCTGCTCTGTTCCGTTCTGCTCTGTTCCGTTCTGCTCTGTTCCGTTCTGCTCTGTTCCGTTCTGTTCTTTTCCATAATTTTTTATTCTGTTCCATTCTGATCTTTTATGTTCTGTTCTGTTGCTTTCAGTTCTGTTCTGTTCCCTTCTGATGTGTTCTGATATTTTATATTCTGTTCTGTTCCATTCTGATCTGTCCTGTTCTCTTCTCTTCTATTATGTTCCATTCTCTTCTGATCTGTGCAGAATGTGCCTTTATCGCATGTCTGAGGCTAACTATCTGACTGTGCTTTTCCTGTCAGTGTCTCAGTGAGCTGGACTCTACAGTCTCTCCTCTCCCTCTCCTCCCTAATAAGAGCACATTAATGTCTTGGTTGGGTTATTGCTCACTATTCCCCTTTATGAATCTTCAATCCTTATATTGTTGGTGATGAGGCCAGGGGCCTGGGGCCTACCGGCCCCTCAGAAGCTCCTCGTTACCTAGAGAGATAGCAGCTCACTCCCCTATGGCCCCCAGGCTCCAACACATTAATATTTTAGTATGTTGACTTGGCAAAGTGTGCTGAATGGATAGCACACAGCCCATGGCCAGCAAAGGCACTGACATGGGATCTAATGGGTTGAACTACAGGGAAATATGATGGCAAGCACAATAACCCGGTGATGTGAGGTTTAGGTGTGTTGGATGGAAAGCTAGCAGAGGATACATGTATCTTGTTTGTTGAGATGCACTTTCAAAAGGACAGAAATTAAACACACTTCTCTCAAACTGGTCCAACCTCGCCTGAGCTAAAAGCCATATTCAATGGACTCCTTTTCCTTTGAAAGAACATCTTACGACACAACAGGGACTGTGAAGAGACACAGAACATTTTAATATATTTTGTATTGTATTGTGTATTGTATTAAGTATTGTATTATACATTGTGTTATGTGGTGTTATTATATTGTGTATTGTATTAAGTATTGTATTATACATTGTGTTATGTGGTGTTATTATATTGTGTATTGTATTAAGTATTGTATTACACATTGTGTTATGTGGTGTTATTATATTGTGTATTGTATTAAGTATTGTATTACACATTGTGTTATGTGGTGTTATTATATTGTGTATTTTATTTGTTATTTTGTTTCCTGTGTGGACCCCAGGAAGAGTAGCAGCTGTCTTGGAAACAGTTTATGGGGATACTAATAAAACACAAAATACTTCCATTCCCTGTGAGAACCAAATCCTTACTTCTACTCTCCAAATATACATTTCATGCCTAAATGCACAGTTGAGACATAAAACATGCAGTATAAGTATAAGGGCATTAATTTCAGAAACCCTCTGAACAGAAGATCTCTGAAGACATGCTGAATTAAGTATAAGCTGGGGCAGAAGCCCACCATGTCACAAAAAAGACTATAGCAGCCACCACCACCATAGCTGTCACATTGGAGAGTGAGGCAGTGCTGAAAATAGGTTGGTCAGAAGAGTTACTGAGAGATACATACTGTATCTGAGCGATAAGTGAGTAAATCCATATATATATACAAATCCATATATCTTAATTAACTCTCTCAGATCACAGAACACCCATACTAATTAATTTGCTAACTAAGAGTGTTAACTAGTATGGAGTTTGAACGCTTGACATAGTGTATTGGACATACTGTAGTGTGGACCCATACTAATTCATTTACTGACTAAGATTGTTGACATAGTGTATTGGACATACTGTAGTGTGGACCCATACTAATTAATTCACTGACTAAGAGTGTTGACATAGTGTATTGGACATACTGTAGTGTGGACCTATACTAATTAATTTTCTGACCAAGAGTGTTGACATACAGTGTATTGGACATAGTGCAGCCCTTTCCTGCAGTCAACTGACCAAATCATCCTCTAATGGCCTCAAGGGTGGAATTTTCAGAATTTCAGAATTAATAAACATAAAAATGTAAAATAAATGAGAATCCGGTGTTTCTATGTCAAACGGTTTTATTATATTTCAGTCTTCTGTGAGGTATATAAAGTGTAATATTGGGGTGCAAACTCAAAATTGAATACATTTCTACTCTATATTTGACATGGTACAGGTGTCTTCTTCTTTTAAGCCCATAACCATGAGTGTGAGCTGTATACTTTTGTTTCAAAGTAGATTTATTTAAGACTTCCAAGAATCACTCTGTGTGGCCCTGATTTAGTCCACTGCAATAATTAAACCCTTTCCCTGTGGTTAACCCTGTGAAGTGTGGGATTCTCTCAATGGAGTCAACGGACATCTCTGGTCCCATTGTGAGAGAAAAATAGTTGCCATGGATATGTAAAGTCAGTGTAAAAGGTTGTGTGGGTGAGCCAATCCCCATGGAAGAATTACTGCGTTCTCCACCAGTGTTCACCATGGCTATGTCAACATACACAAACACGCATTCAAATCGTTGTTTTAATGCTATTTATTGTGTCACCAAAATGTGACGTATACAGAAGGTTTTGTGCAGACAAGACATCTGAAAAGAACAGAAAGACCCGCACACTGAATATGCTCCCAATTACCACCTTTATTGACAAGGAAGAAAACTGATTACGTTGACATGACATCTACCAAATCCCCAAAATGCTGATACACTCGATGTCCATAATTAGCCTACAGTCTCAGAAACACAAGTCCTGTTGCTAAAGACATATTATACAGTCTGCCTTAATTAATTGGTTGTGTACGTGCACATTATAAATAGAAGAAAACACAAACTCCCAAAGCGCAGTGAATCTATCACACCACAGTAGAGTGCTGCTCTGATACCATACAGTGACCAAATGAATGGATTTAATAAGGGAATTATGCAGCATTTATCCATTTCACCCATTGTGAAGTGAAATTTGTAGCACTCAGATCCTAAATTCAGATTTCATTGCACCAGTTGACAACCACACTGGTCATTAAAACCTCCTGGCTCAATCTAAGTAACAACAATTAACCATCAAAATCTGTCAATTTAAGCTAGAGATGTGTTTTTTTTGTATGGGCTGCATCTCAATCCATTACAGCCTCCTATTTCGGCGTTCCGCATCTGCAGTGGAAGGTGGCCGAGCTACAGAGGTGTTTGTCAGACCATGAGACATCCTGAAGATGAAGATGTCTGTAGCGTCTCAACAGTTTGGCTTACTTCACAAGTTTTAAAGACCAGACATTGAAATGGGTTTAGAATATTTATTGGGGAAAATGATGTGAGAAAGATTCAGGAGGGGAATGAGAATGGGCCAGATGAAGCCGTAGGCTGCAGATGAAGGATCCAGGGGTGTGGACTCTAGAGTTTGGCTTGGAGTCTCAGGTAGACATCGTCAGGCTGTGGGAGTTAGGCTGCTTTGGTGATGGCAAAGGATGCAATCTCTTGATGAGGCTAGTAAAGCAGAGTGTCGTGCAACGCGACATGCACTTCAGAACACAGCAAGAATGTTGGTTTGGTCAGGTTTAAGTAGGGTGGCAGTGGTGGAGGGTGATTAGCAATGAGTTAAAGCTTATTCTGTTGAGAAGCTGTGTTCACAGCATCTAGTTAAAGTGTTACAACATGCATGGAGCTGATTGGAAGTTAGTAACAGCTGGTGCTTGTTGAGTTAGTAGGGAGCTGCGTTCAAGGCAACTAGTTAACCGTTGCATTCAAGTCTGATCCTCTCTCCTAAATTTTTGTTAATTTCTTATCATAAACTATTATAACCACTCTAAAGGGGAGACTCTCACGAACACGATGGTGTTATTGTTATCCGACGACTCCCATAAGTGTCACAGGACTCATACTGTAGACCCCCTCCCCCCAAGTGTGAGGGTTCTCGTCTGAAGTCAGTACAGTCGGTGTGCCAACTTCTGTTTGCAGCGTCCGAACAGTTTGGGATACAAACTAATGTCACCCCACTGTGGAAAGGGGAGATTCTCACGAACACGGTGGTGTTCTCCACGTTGCTCTATGTACCCCACAAGTGTCATGGTACTCGTCTGAATGTAACCAGTACCGTTGTTTAACATTTTATTATGGAAATATGGGAGGTAGTTTTGTGCATAACCCCAAGTGGTTAAATGTGTAAAAAAAAGAATACATATATATATTACCTGAGCTTTCTTTTATCTCCTAGATTTAGGACACACACTTCAAAACATTGTTCCATATGATTTACTTTTTGACTGTCTTTTTTGCCATTCAATGCATATCTATGGGCCAAATTCAATACTTTATAACGTGTTTTTTAAATATTTGATTTGGATACCTAAAGGGTCCTTTAATCTAATTGTAGCTTTTTAACACAGCGGGGAAGAGAAGGCCATCAGTGCTTCAGGCGTACTGATTCTGCCCAAACGTTTTATTGATTGGTTAAAGTCATTATTTGGACAAATAGTCATTGTAGATCAAAGGACAGGATTCTGCAAGGCAGTAGGAAAAGGGGACACCTAGTCATTTTTTTATTTTATTTTTATTTCACCTTTATTTAATCAGGTAGGTCAGTTGAGAACAAGTTCTCATTTACAACTGCTACCTGGCCAAGATAAAGTAAAGCAGTGTGACAAAAACAACAACACAGAGTTACACATGGGATAAACAAACGTACAGTCAATAACACGATAGAAAAATCTATATACAGTGTGTGCAAATGAGTAGTAAGATTAGGGAGGTAAGTCAATAAATAGGCCATAGTGGCGAAATATTTACAATTTAGCATTAACACTGGAGTGATAAGATGTGCAGATGATGATGTGGAAGTAGAGATAGTGGGGTGCAAAATAACAAAAATAAAGAACAATATGGGGATGAGGTAGTTGGGTGGGCTATTTACGGATGGGCTAGTGAGTAGTTTGCAAGCGCTATGACGTAATCGTTTCAAGTTTACAACCAATGTTGGGAGAGTTGTCTGTCTGAAGAGCACCCTCCACGAACTGGCCAAGAAAATCTGACATGATTCCCAAACCTAGTGCTGCTGGTCTGGGATTGCCGAGACCACTCTCTCTCTGAACTGATACGACCACAGAGTCCTGTGTGAACAGTAACCTTAGGCAGAACATAACTCTTCAGGTTGACTCTTAGACCTCCATATCTCACAGAGCCGACCTCATGACCACCACCTCTCAGCTATTCATGCCCCCACTTAAGTGTACTACATCCCTGTGTGGTGCCCTTGAGCAAAGCACTTACAGTGGTTGTTACTCTGCTTTCCAAGGACGTCTAAGGGGGAGTTGAGATATGCAAAAAATATGTATATAATTCACACATGCGTATTAATACACACTTGAATGTGTGAAATAGAACAAATATGAGCACCAATCGAATAAAATGGTATTTGTCACATGCTTGGTAAACAACAGGTGTAGACTAACAGTGAAATGCTTACTTACAGGCCCTTCCCAACAATACAGAGAGAGAAATAATAGAAGCAATAATAAATGCACAATGAGTAGCAATAACCTGGCTATATACACAAGGAACAAGTACCGAGTCCATGTGCAGGGGTACGAGGTAGTTGAGGTAGATGGATAACTAGGAATAAAGTGACTAGTCAACAGGACAGGACAAATAAACAGCAGTGTTTGGGATGAGTGAAAAAGGTTAGTACAAAAAGGGTCAATGCAGATAGTTAAATATTTAACCAAATAACTAGCTGGACAATTTAGCAGTCTTATGGCTGGGGGTATAATCTGTTAATTGTCCTGTTGGTTCCAGACTTGGTGCATCGGTATCACTTACTGTAGCATAGAAAACAGGCTATGACTTGGGTGGTTGGAGTCGTTGACAATTTTGAAGGCCTTCCTCTGACACCACCTGGTATAGAGGTCCTGGATGGCAGTGGGTTCAGCCAAAGTGATGTACTGGGCCATACGCACTACCCTCTATAGTGTCTATCAGTCAGGTGCCAAGCAGCTGCCCTACCAAGCGATGATGCAGCCAGTTAAGATGCACTCATTGGTGAAGCCGTATAACTTTTTGCGGAGCTGAGGGCCCATGCTAAACTTTGTTGGTGCTTGCCTGTAAGCACATTTGTTTATTGTTGTTCATTTTCATGTTTCTGTAAAATATGAAGAATTTTGTTAGCTATTAGCTACTTTGCATTCGCTTCAGTGCTATTCTCCCTAGGGGCGCCTAGCTTAGCAATATCAAGCATACAGTTGCATTCTAATAACTTTATTTTATATTTGATTCTAGATTGAGTACTCATTCCTTAATTCGTACATTTAGTGCAGTCATTGTGTAAGACATTCTGTGCTCTATGCTACTGTAACTGAAAACAGGTACTTTGTTTTTGTTGCAGTTTCACACTGTGATTCAAGTAAACTTACAAAATGGCACCCTGATTCTAAAATAGTTATTTGAATGACTGTTTAGCTAACTGGATAAGGGCTACTGTTAGCGAGTTTAGTACAGACGCATCAGACACTCCGGTCTTGTCTCAAAGCACTATGATTACCTCCCCGTGCAGAAGGGGTGTGCATCCTTATTAGTCACAGAGGAAATACGTGTTCACGGGAACACACTGTCAAAATGTTTTATCGGAGGCTAACGAGAGCTCCCTGTGTACTTTCATTAAACCACTGCCCCTCTATATGAATGTCATTCCTCCCCTTTATTTGAATGCCATTCCTCACATCTCAGCCTTATGAGAAATATTACAGTATGATATACCTAACTCTTAGTTGATGTAGTGACAGACAGTGTTTTATTTCTCAAATATCCAACCCCCTTTACCTTTACTCAATGATGATTTTTATGGAACGGACTGCCTACCCATGTTTTTTATTTATTTATTTATTTTACCTTTATTTAACCAGGTAGGCAAGTTGAGAACAAGTTCTCATTTACAATTGCGACCTGGCCAAGATAAAGCAAAGCAGTTCGACAGATAAAACGACACAGAGTTACACATGGAGTAAAAACAAACATACAGTCAATAATGCAGTATAAACAAGTCTATATACAATGTGAGCAAATGAGGTGAGAAGGGAGGTAAAGGCAAAAAAGGCCATGATGGCAAAGTAAATACAATATAGCAAGTAAAATACTGGAATGGTAGTTTTGCAATGGACGAATGTGCAAAGTAGAAATAAAAAGATAATGGGGTGCAAAGGAGCAAAATAAATAAATAAATTAAAATGAAATACAGTTGGGAAAGAGGTAGTTGTTTGGGCTAAATTATAGGTGGGTTATGTACAGGTGCAGTAATCTGTGAGCTGCTCTGACAGTTGGTGCTTAAATCTAGTGAGGGAGATAAGTGTTTCCAGTTTCAGAGATTTTTGTAGTTCGTTCCAGTCATTGGCAGCAGAGAACTGGAAGGAGAGGCGGCCAAAGAAAGAATTGGTTTTGGGGGTGACTAGAGAGATATACCTGCTGGAGCGTGTGCTACAGGTGGGAGATGCTATGGTGACCAGCGAGCTGAGATAAGGGGGGACTTTACCTAGCAGGGTCTTGTAGATGACATGGAGCCAGTGGGTTTGGCGACGAGTATGAAGCGAGGGCCAGCCAACGAGAGCGTACAGGTCGCAATGGTGGGTAGTATATGGGGCTTTGGTGATAAAACGGATTGCACTGTGATAGACTGCATCCAATTTGTTGAGTAGGGTATTGGAGGCTATTTTGTAAATGACATCGCCAAAGTCGAGGATTGGTAGGATGGTCAGTTTTACAAGGGTATGTTTGGCAGCATGAGTGAAGGATGCTTTGTTGCGAAATAGGAAGCCAATTCTAGATTTAACTTTGGATTGGAGATGTTTGATATGGGTCTGGAAGGAGAGTTTACAGTCTAACCAGACACCTAAGTATTTGTAGTTGTCCACGTATTCTAAGTCAGAGCCGTCCAGAGTAGTGATGTTGGACAGGCGGGTAGGTGCAGGTAGCGATCGGTTGAAGAGCATGCATTTAGTTTTACTTGTATTTAAGAGCAATTGGAGGCCACGGAAGGAGAGTTGTATGGCATTGAAGCTTGCCTGGAGGGTTGTTAACACAGTGTCCAAAGAAGGGCCGGAAGTATACAGAATGGTGTCGTCTGCGTAGAGGTGGATCAGGGACTCACCAGCAGCAAGAGCGACCTCATTGATGTATACAGAGAAGAGAGTCGGTCCAAGAATTGAACCCTGTGGCACCCCCATAGAGACTGCCAGAGGTCCGGACAGCAGACCCTCCGATTTGACACACTGAACTCTATCAGAGAAGTAGTTGGTGAACCAGGCGAGGCAATCATTTGAGAAACCAAGGCTGTCGAGTCTGCCGATGAGGATATGGTGATTGACAGAGTCAAAAGCCTTGGCCAGATCAATGAATACGGCTGCACAGTAATGTTTCTTATCGATGGCGGTTAAGATATCGTTTAGGACCTTGAGCGTGGCTGAGGTGCACCCATGACCAGCTCTGAAACCAGATTGCATAGCAGAGAAGGTATGGTGAGATTCGAAATGGTCGGTAATCTGTTTGTTGACTTGGCTTTCGAAGACCTTAGAAAGGCACGGTAGGATAGATATAGGTCTGTAGCAGTTTGGGTCAAGAGTGTCCCCCCCTTTGAAGAGGGGGATGACCGCAGCTGCTTTCCAATCTTTGGGAATCTCAGACGACACGAAAGAGAGGTTGAACAGGCTAGTAATAGGGGTGGCAACAATTTCGGCAGATAATTTTAGAAAGAAAGGGTCCAGATTGTCTAGCCCGGCTGATTTGTAGGGGTCCAGATTTTGCAGCTCTTTCAGAACATCAGCTGAATGGATTTGGGAGAAGGAGAAATGGGGAAGGCTTGGGCGAGTTGCTGTTGGGGGTGCAGTGCTGTTGTCCGGGGTAGGAGTAGCCAGGTGGAAAGCATGGCCAGCCGTAGAAAAATGCTTATTGAAATTCTCAATTATGGTGGATTTATCAGTGGTGACAGTGTTTCCTATCTTCAGTGCAGTGGGCAGCTGGGAGGAGGTGTTCTTATTCTCCATGGACTTTACAGTGTCCCAGAACTTTTTTGAGTTAGTGTTGCAGGAAGCAAATTTCTGCTTGAAAAAGCTAGCCTTGGCTTTTCTAACTGCCTGTGTATAATGATTTCTAGCTTCCCTGAACAGCTGCATATCACGGGGGCTGTTCGATGCTAATGCAGAACGCCATAGGATGTTTTTGTGTTGGTTAAGGGCAGTCAGGTCTGGGGAGAACCAAGGGCTATATCTGTTCCTGGTTCTAAATTTCTTGAATGGGGCATGTTTATTTAAGATGGTTAGGAAGGCATTTTTAAAAAATATCCAGGCATCCTCTACTGACGGGATGAGATCAATATCCTTCCAGGATACCCCGGCCAGGTCGATTAGAAAGGCCTGCTCGCAGAAGTGTTTCAGGGAGCGTTTTACAGTGATGAGTGGAGGTCGTTTGACCGCTGACCCATTACGGTGCAGGCAATGAGGCAGTGATCGCTGAGATCTTGGTTGAAGACAGCAGAGGTGTATTTAGAGGGGAAGTTGGTTAGGATGATATCTATGAGGGTGCCCGTGTTTAAGGTTTTGGGGAGGTACCTGGTAGGTTCATTGATTATTTGTGTGAGATTGAGGGCATCAAGTTTAGATTGTAGGATGGCTGGGGTGTTAAGCATGTTCCAGTTTAGGTCGCCTAGCAGCACGAACTCTGAAGATAGATGGGGGGCAATCAGTTCACATATGGTGTCCAGAGCACAGCTGGGGGCAGAGGGTGGTCTATAGCAGGCGGCAACGGTGAGAGACTTGTTTTTAGAGAGGTGGATTTTTAAAAGTAGAAGTTCAAATTGTTTGGGTACAGACCTGGATAGTAGGACAGAACTCTGCAGGCTATCTTTGCAGTAAATTGCAACACCGCCCCCTTTGGCAGTTCTATCTTGTCTGAAAATGTTGTAGTTTGGAATTAAAACTTCAGAATTTTTGGTGGTCTTCCTAAGCCAGGATTCAGACACAGCTAGAACATCCGGGTTGGCAGAGTGTGCTAAAGCAGTGAATAGAACAAACTTAGGGAGGAGGCTTCTAATGTTAACATGCATGAAACCAAGGCTATTACGGTTACAGAAGTCGTCAAAAGAGAGCGCCTGGGGAATAGGAGTGGAGCTAGGCACTGCAGGGCCTGGATTCACCTCTACATCGCCAGAGGAACATAGGAGGAGTAGAATAAGGGTACGGCTAAAAGCTATGAGAATTGGTCGTCTAGAACGTCTGGAACATAGAGTAAAAGGAGGTTTCTGGGGGCGATAAAATAGCATCAAGGTATAATGTACAGACAAATGTATGGTAGGATGTGAATACAGTGGAGGTAAACCTAGGTATTGAGTGATGAAGAGAGAGATATTGTCTCTAGAAACATCGTTGAAACCAGGAGATGTCATTGCATGTGTGGGTGGTGGAACTAATAGGTTGGATAAGGTATAGTGAGCAGGACTAGAGGCTCTACAGTGAAATAAGCCAATAAACACTAACCAGAACAGAAATGGACAAGACATATTGACATTAAGGATAGGCATGCTTAGTCGAGTGATCAAAAGGGTCCGGTGAGTGGAGAGGTTGGTTGGTGATTTAGACAGCTAGCCAGGGCATCGGTAGCAAGCTAGCATAGGATGGAGGTCTGTTAGCCACCCCTTACGTTCCGTCAGTAGATTAGTGGGGTTCCGTGTGGTAGAGGGGATTAATCCAAATCACACAACAACAACAAAAATAAAAACAATAGATATAGTTATAGAGGCCCAAGAAGAAAAGATAATAATAATAATTTAAAAAATAATAAAAAAATAAAAAAATAATAATAAAAAATTGTCCGATTGTCTATTCAGATAGCAGCCGGTAAGACAGCTAACGGTTAGCAGGCCGCAGATGGGCGTTCAGGTAACGTCGCGACGGAGGAGCCGGTCGAATAACTCCTTCGGGTAGATAACGTCGGCAGTCCAGTTGTGAAGGCCCGGTGGGGCTCCGCGAAGGCAGTAAAACGGGTCCGGATAGGTGACTGCAGCCCAGGTGTGATTGATGGAACTCAGGAGTGATTGACGGAGCTTGCTAGCTCCGGAATAATTGATGTTTGCTCCGGAATCGACGAA
Source organism: Oncorhynchus kisutch (assembly GCF_002021735.2). Classification (NCBI taxonomy): domain Eukaryota; kingdom Metazoa; phylum Chordata; class Actinopteri; order Salmoniformes; family Salmonidae; genus Oncorhynchus; species Oncorhynchus kisutch. Next base: position 42,188,889 of record NC_034195.2, on the reverse strand, counting down.
GGCCGATGGTCACACGGATAGCAGCTAGCTAGCTGTGAGATCCGGGTATGAATGTCCAGGGACATGGAGAGAAAAATTGGTCCGGTATGTTCCGTTCCGAGCCGCGCTGCGCCGTACAGAACTGGCGATAGATTTTCGAGCTAAAGGATAGCTGATGACCACAAACCGTGGTTAGCTGAATATTAACGATTTGCCAGTAAAGGAGCTAACTAGCTTCTGAACTAGCTTCTGGATTAGCTTCTGGCTAGTTTCAGGCTAGCTTCTTGGAGTTTCTGGCTAGCTTCTTGGAGGATTACAGATCTGAGGTAAATAATACTTTTTTATAAATATACATTGGTGAGGCGGGTTGCAGGAGAGTGTTTTGAAGATGAGTTGATGGAAAATAAAAATAAAATGTATGTGAAAAAGTTGTAAATATATATATATACAGGACACGACAAGACGAGGACAAAAGACGTCTGAACTGCTATGCCACCTTGGAGATGAGAAGACGCAGACTCAGTTTCCTTTAAGTCTTTACTGAAGACATCTCTTCAGTAGGTCCTATGATTGAGTGTAGTCTGGCCCAGGAGTGTGAAGGTGAATGGAAAGGCTCTAGAGCAACAAACCGCCATTTCTGTCTCTGCCTGGCTGGTTCCCCTCTCTCCACTTAAGTATGCTCTCTCTAATTCTCTCTTTCTTTCTCTCTCTCGGAGGACCTGAGCCCTAGGACCATGCCTCAGGACTACCTGGCATGATGACTCCTTGCTGTCCCCAGTCCACCTGGCTGTGCTGCTGCTCCAGTTTCAACTGTTCTGCCTGCGGCTATGGAACCCTGACCTCTTTACCAGACGTGCTACCTGTCCCAGACCTGCTGTTTTCAACTCTCTAGACACAGCAGGAGCGGTAGAGATACTCTCAATGATCGGCTATGAAAAGTCAACTGACATTTACTCCTGAGATGCTGGCCTGTTGCACCCTCGACAACTACTGTGATTATTATTATTTGCCCATGCTGGTCATTTATGAACATTTGAACATCTTGGCCATGTTCTGTTATAATCTCCACCCGGCACAGCCAGAAGAGGACTGGCCACCCCTCATAGCCTGGTTCCTCTCTAGGTTTCTTCCTAGGTTCTGGCCTTTCTAGGGAGTTTTTCCTAGCCACCGTGCTTCTACACCTTCATTGCTTGCTGTTTGGGATTTTAGGCTGGGTTTCTGTACATGACTTTGATATATCAGCTGATGTAAGAAGGGCTATATAAATACATTTGATTTGATGATAACACTGACTTGATGAAGACACACCAGCAATTGCCCACCATAGACCTATATTAATTTTGGCAGGTATAATCATTATACTTAATGTAAACCAAACTAATTCATCTTCTAGAGACACACAAAGGATTGTTATGTGGAACATCCCCTGGATTCCTGTAAAAACATACCCATCCTTTCTTCCTCCCTCCTTCTACGATGTCAGTACAACAGAGACACAAGCCAGGCATAACTCTGATCCATTATATTCACAATTGGACTCTGGGTGAAATGTAATGAAACCTGCCATAGCTAATATATGTTTATGCAGTATCTTAGTCAGTACAACTGCTGCCTGCCAGAAATCACATCCTATCATGACAATGATAAGTACTGTGTTTACTACCATAAGTTCCATGTTACAGTATACAGTACATACAGGTTTGATTGATCTGAGCCCATGCAGTCTCTGCACTAGCACTTTGACAGGCAGTTGACAAGCTTTCCGTTAAAGGAAAGATCGGAGTGTCTATTTTTGGACTTCTAAATAAATGACATACCCATTGATTCTTGATGTCTCACAAGCTTGGTAAAACTGTCGGAGCCAAAAAATACTCCATTCTTTGAAATATATGTGATTGTAAACACATATTTTATAGCTTCAAAACATGGCTAAAACTATAGTTGGATGTCATGGACGATCAGTTCTTGCATACTTAGCTCTGTCTATGAATTTGAGAGTGGTTCCATTTCTTCAGCCCCATCCCTCAGCCATTTACCAAATCAGTGACCGGGTGACCCCTTAGGCTTTGTTTAAATAGCACATTACCACCTTACAGTAAATGTATGGGTTTTGTACAAGATGGGCGCCTCATTCCTATACTGTATGACTGGTTGCCTATATATGGTCTAGTTAGTTGGCACCATGCTGTGTCGATGAGACTCTGTGGCAGTCAGTGGCAGTGAGTGGGTAAAATCAGTGGGGAAGCCAGAAGAAAATGCCATATTACAACCTGTTACTAAAGGCAGAGACAATAAGAAGACACAGTGGCAGAATAACTTCAACCACACCTTTGTTTCATCACAAAACCAGAGAGCAACATCTGTCCGGTGAAGTCCACAAAGCATATTGCATGTAACAAACAGTAACATGACCTACAGCATGGTCAAGCAAGGTAATGTTTCCATCATTTTCAGACAGCTAAACAACAATTTATTTAGAACCACAGAGAGTTACCGCAAGTCGTAAAGAAAACAGGAGCTGCCTCCACTATTCCAGCACCATTTCAACTTCGATATTTCAGCATCATAAAATGACCTCTGCTTAGTCTAATAGAGTGACAACTAAAATATATAAAAAACTATTTAGTCCAATCAACGTAAGTTAAATATGATGTGGCTGTCCATGTTTCTGATTTGTGTGTGTGGAGTGTGTGTGTGTAGTGTGTGTGTGTGTGTGTGTGTGTGTGTGTGTGTGTGTGTGTGTGTGTGTGTGTGTGTGTGTGTGTGTGTGGTGTGTGTGTGTAGTGTGTGTGTGTAGTGTGTGAAGTGTGTGTGTGTGTAGTGTGTGTGTGTAGTGTGTGGAGTGTGTGTGTGTGTAGTGTGTGGAGTGTGTGTGTGTGTGTGTGTGTGTGTGTGTGTGTGTGTGTGTGTGTGTGTGTGTGTGTGTGTGTGTGTGTGTGTGTGTGGAGTGTGTGTGTGTAGTGTGTGGAGTGTGTGTGTGTAGTGTGTGTGTGTAGTGTGTGTGTGTGTAGTGTGTGGAGTGTGTGTGTGTAGTGTGTGGAGTGTGTGTGTGTGTGTGTGTGTGTGTGTGTGTGTGTGTGTGTGTGTGTGTGTGTGTGTGTGTGTGTGTGTGTGTGTGTGTGTGTGTGTGTGTGTGTGTGGAGTGTGTGTGTGGAGTGCGTGTGTGCGTGTGTGCGTGTGTGCGTGTGTGTGTGTGTGTGTGTGTGTGTGTGTAAGTAGAATTAAACATGTTGACTCAGACTACTGTGGAGACACGCCAATGCCATCCTCCGGTCTTTCGTGTTGACAAAATGGTCTATGACGGTCATACAGTACACACTGAGTTTTTGTTGTCTTAGGCTACCTGGCTAAAATGCTTGCTTGCTTGCTAGCCAAATTTCCTTTCATGGTCAATGTCAGCTAATTGACATTAGCTTTATACAGTACATTTAGCTACAGTGGCTGTAGCATTTTTCCTATTTTGTTGCCTTACAACCTAGAATAAAAAAATTTTTTTGGGTGGTTTGTATCATTTGATTTATAAAACAACTGAAAACTTCAGCATGCATAACTATTCACCCCCCCCCCCCCCCCAAAGTCAATACTTTGTAGAGCCACCTTTTGCAGCAATTACAGCTGCAAGTCTCTTGGGGTATGTCTCTATAAACTTGGCACATCTAGCCACTGGGATTTTTGCCCATTATTCAAGGCAAAACTTCTCCACCTCCTTCAACTTAGATGGGTTCCGCTGGTGTACAGCAATCTTTAAGTCAACATTGTGTCAATGTGATTACTCATATCAAAATCATTAGCTGACATCTAGGCATTGGGTGTGTCTAGGCCTTTCCAAGACATGTAAATGTTTCCCCTTAAACCACTCAAGTGTTGCTTTAGCAGTATGCTTAGGGTTATTATCCTGCTGGAAGGTGAACCTCTGTCCCAGTCTCAAATCTCTGGAAGACTGAAACAGGTTGACCTCAAAAATGTCTCTGTATTAGTACCATCCATCATTCCTTCAATTCTGACCATTTTCCCAGTCCCTGCCAATGAAAAACATCCCAACAGCTTGATGCTGCCACCACCATGCTTCACTGAGGGGGGATGAGAGGTGTTGGGTTTGCGCCAGACATTTTTGACATGATGGTCAAAAAGCTCAATTTGAGTCTCATCTGACCAGAGAACCTTCTTCCATATGTTTGGGGAGTCTCTTACATGCCTTTTGGCGAACACCAAACGTGTTTGCTTATTTTTCTCTTCAAGCAATGGCTTTTTTCTGGCCACTCTTCTGTAAAGCCCAGCTCTGTGGAGTGTAAGGCTTAAAGTGGTCCCTTGGACAGATACTCCAAACTCTGCTGTGGAGCTTTGCAGCTACTTAATGGTTATCTTTGATCTCTTTTGCCTCTCTGATTAATGCCCTCCTTGCCTGGTCCATGAGTTTTGGTGGGCGGCCCACTCTGGCAGGTTTGTTGTGGTGCCATATTCTTTCCATTTTTTAAATAATATATTTAATGGTGCTCCGTGGGATGTTCAAAGTTTTGGAATGTTTTTTATAACCCAACCCTGATCTGTACTTCTCCACAACTTTGTCCCTGACCTGTTTGGAGAACTCCTTGGTCTTCATGGTGCCACTTGCTTGGTGGTGCCCCTTGCTTAGTGGTGTTGCAGAATCTGGAAGTTTCAGAAGAGGTGTATACAGTGGGGCAAAAAAGTATTAAGTCAGCCACCAATTGTGCAAGTTCTCCCACTTAAAAATATGAGAGAGGCCTTTAATTTTCATCATTGGTACACTTCAACTATGACAGACAAAAATGAGAAAAACCAATCCAGAAAATCACATTGTAGGATTTTTTATTAATTTATTTGCAAATTATGGTGGAAAATAAGTATTTGGTCAATAACAAAAGTTTATCTCAATACTTTGTTATATACCCTTTGTTGGCAATGACAGAGGTCAAACATTTTCTTTAAGTCTTCACAAGGTTTTCACACACTGTTGCTGGTATTTTGGCCCATTCCTCCATGCAGATCTCCTCTAGAGCAGTGATGTTTTGGGCTGTTGCTGGGCAACATTGACTTTCAACTCCCTCCAAAGTTTTTCTATGGCCTTGAGATCTGGAGACTGGCTAGGCCACTCCAGGACCTTGAAATGCTTCTTACGAAGCCACTCCTTCATTGCCCGGGCGGTGTGTTTGGGATCATTGTCATGCTGAAAGACCCAGCCACGTTTCATCTTCAATGTCCTTGCTGATGGAAGGAGGTTTTCACTCAAAATCTCACGATACATGGCCCCCTTCATTCTTTCCTTTACACGGAGGAGTCGTCCTGGTCCCTTTGCAGAAAAACAGCCACAAAGCATAATGTTTCCACCCCCATGCTTCACAGTAGGTATGGTGTTCGTTGGATGCAACTCAGCATTCTTTGTCCTCCAAACATGACGAGTTGAGTTTTTACCAAAAAAGTTTTATTTTGGTTTCATCTGACCATATGACATTCTCCCAATCTTCTTCTGGATCATCCAAATGCTCTCTAGCAAACTTCAGATGGGCCTGGACATGTACTGGCTTAAGCAGGGGGACATGTCTGGCACTGCAGGATTCGAGTCCTTGGCCGCGTAATGTGTTACTGATGGTAGGCTTTGTTACTTTGGTCCCAGCTCTCTGCAGGTCATTCACTAGGTCCCCCCGTGTGGTTCTGGGATTTTTGCTCACCATTCTTGTGATCATTTTGACCTCACGGGGTGAGATCTTGCGTGGAGCCCCAGATCGAGGGAGATTATCAGTGATCTTGTATGTCTTCCATTTCCTAATACTTGCTCCCACAGTTGATTTCTTCAAACCAAGCTGCTTACCTATTGCAGATTCAGTCTTCCCAGCCTGGTGCAGGTCTACAATTTTGTTTCTGGTGTCCTTTGACAGCTCTTTGGTCTTGGCAATAGTGGAGTTTGGAGTGTGACTGTTTGAGGTTGTGGACAGGTGTCTTTTATACTGATAACAAGTTCAAACAGGTGCCATTAATACAGGTAACGAGTGGAGGACAGAAGAGCCTCTTAAAGAAGAAGTTACAGGTCTGTGAGAGCCAGAAATCTTGCTTGTTTGTAGGTGACCAAATACTTATTTTCCACCATAATTTGCAAATAAATTCACTACAAATCCTACAATGTGATTTTCTGGATTTTTTTTCTCATTTTGTCTGTCATAGTTGAAGTGTACCTATGATGAAAATTACAGGCCTCTCATCGTTTTAAGTGGGAGAACTTGCACAATTGGTGGCTGACTAAATACTTGTTTGCCCCACTGTATATACTGAGATCATGTGACACTTACATGAAGTCCACCTGTGTGCAATCTAATTATGTGACTTCTGAAGGTAATTGATTGCACCATTATTTCGGGGCTTCATAGCAAAGGGGGTGAATACATATGCACACACCATTTTTACGTTTTTAATTTTTTCAATTTTAAAAGTTTTTTTTTCATTTTTTTTTTTTCACACAATTTTTTGTATGTCCATTCCAAATAAAAATCTGTTTAAATTACAGGTTGTAATGCAACAAAATAGGAAAAACGCCAAGGAGGATGAATACTTTTGCAAGGCACTGTACATATTGAACTTCCATCCTATCAGGCCAGGGGCACAATGTATGAATTAAGGGTTAGATCAGAATCACCATTATAATCATTGGCCAGTATGGAGAATTAAGTAAAACCACAAGTCCAAATCCCTATCTCCATCCATTGCTAATTTCAGAAAGGGTACGATTTTAACTAGCTAAAGTTGCAACATTTCAAGTTGTTTCTGTCAATGGCATATACTCTCGATTGGATTTGGTAGGAGTGATGCCAAATACAACCTGGCTTCCATTGACACTTTGTTTCAGTGCACCAGGACCATTCACAGTTGAGCTCACTCAGTTTAGTTATTTGCTCATTGGATATTATTTTATACTTTTTTTTAATCAAGGGAGGCCAGATGCTCACTGGCTTCCCTTGCATTCAATGCTATGGGCTGCAACAATGTCATGCTCTTTTGGACCAGACAGCATCAGCTAGATGGCCTAACCATACAGAAACAGAGGGGCACTGTTTTGCTCGCTCGGATGCTATCTCCGTTGAGATACAGTATATTCAGCCTCTTGCGAATTGAAGGAAAACTATGAAAACGCAGAGAAGATAAATTGTATATATTTTTTTTTTTTGGGGGGGGGAAGCCTGGCTTCCCTTGGCATCCATGAATACACGTCAGTGGGGGGCAGAGACATAGAGAGGCCTCTGTACTACACTGATTAGTCTTCATTCCATGATGAGAGAGGAGCAATCACCCTGTGTGTCTAATGCTTTATTCCCCCTCTGATTTCTACTGCCTCTGAGAGACATCCATTGTTTATGTGAGAGCAACAAGGAGGCTGGACAAGAGCTACATGTCTTTTTTCTTCAGTCTGTTAGTTGCCATAGACGACAAGCAAGCAGACTCATAAGGGGAATGGAAAAGCTATCCACTTTTTTCCCTCAGCATGTAGCCACAACTGTTGCTGCTCGGCAGCTGTACTATTGGAGGGAACAATAAACAGCTGGGCATAGAGACATCTAAATAGTCTTTCAAAATGTACAGTCCAAATTGCTCATCACAAATACAATATAAAAAATCTCAAGTTATTTCCTGATGGAGATACAGGTGTTTGTATCCACTACCATTGCAGTCTATCAGTAAACAGCTGAAGATTCCAAGGACAAGGCACCAGTGATAGTACTCTGTATATATTCTACATACCAATGAAGCTTGTCTTTTCTTTCACTCACTTCCTGAACCCAAATGCCAAGAGTTTAAAAGGCTGCCTTGTTTAGGACTAAGCTCTCGTCTCATCTCATCTCTTTGGCCTGATCATCAAAAACCCTATCCACTTCTTACACTCCTAAAAGGGTTTCTTCGGCTGTCTCCATAGGATAACCCTTTGAAGGACCCTTTTTTTCGAGGTTGAACCCTTTTGGTTCCAGGTAGATGTCTTTTGGGTTCCATGTAGAATCAAAAAGGATTCTCCTATGGGGACAGCCGAAGAACCCTTTTGGAACTCTTTTTTTGTAAGAGTGTATACATCTGTTATCAACATCAACTGAATCACTGAATCAGTGTTTGGTGCTGTTTGTTGTCATAATGGTTTAAGACCTTGAAGAACTTGGCCAAACTTTGAGAGTAGCCTCTCTATCACAGCATTGACTGATTGACATATCCACAGTGAGGAGGAACAGATCCCCTTTGTTCCTGTAAGGCAGCTGGGAGAAGCTAAGCCTTCAGAAAATCCTCCCTAATGAACAAACGCACATGCCAAAGGCTCCAGGGACCTCTGATTAATCACATCATAATGATCAGTGAATTTACTGTTAGCACGGCGCCATTAGACGACGGCAGGAACACTTAGAAAAAAGGGTTCTAAAATGGTTATTCGGCTGTACCCATAGGAAAAACCCTTTTGGTTCCAAGTAAAACACTTTTTGGTTCCAGATAGAACCCTTTTACGTTCCATGTACCAGAGGTGTGGACTCGAGTCACAAATTTGATGACTTGCAACTCGACTTGAACACCAATGACTCGTGACTTGACTTGGACTTGAGCCTTATGACTCGACCTGACTTGATACCCTCCCCCCAAGCCCAAATATTAAAAATGATGCTATTAAGAAAATTACAGACGGAGGCGCAACAATTTCCAACTTTGTTTCACATTTGAAGCTGCACAAATAACATTAAGTCGTGGCTAATATACAGTGCCTTGCGAAAGTATTCGGCCCCCTTGAACTTTGCGACCTTTTGCCACATTTCAGGCTTCAAACATAAAGATGTGTGTGTGTGTGTGTGTGTGTGTGTGTGTTAAGGTTGGGTGGTTGTGTACAAGCCTACATCGCCCGATTGCGCTCCATAGCGATCATTATGGCGGGGTGTCTTATGGCTACCTATGTATTTCATGGAAATATAACGTTTATTTGGAAAGTAATAAATATATAGATATTTTTAAAAGCATTCATGATTTGCGTAAATGTAATATACTAACTATTACTCTTGTTAAAAATATGAAATGGTATTACATTTGGTGAAGTGCACATTATGACTTGTTTTGGACTTAAAACTCTATGTTTAGGACTTGAGACTTGCCTGTCTTGACTTGGGACTTGAGTGCTAAGACTTGAGACTTACTTGTGACTTATAAAACAATGACTTGGTGGGAACCTCTGCGGAGGTGGGATGACAGAGGTGGGAACCTCTGCCATATACAGTAGAACCCTCTGTGGAAATGGGTTCTACAGCACATACACACGAACAGCTGGCACACACACACAAACATATTTTAAATACTTTATTTGAATCCACAAATCACATTAGAGTTAAAGGATTCAAACCATTCAAATGACAGATACAGTATGTTGACACTTATGGATACAGAAAGCACCTTCTCCAGACAGATAGGCTGCCCATGACAGAGCAGTACGTCGCTAGCTACTTTGCCTTTGTCCTATGCAGGCCTGCAATCTGAAGGCCACGTACAGTACTGTCAGCCTATGTACATGGCTGGCATCCTCCGAAATACAACCTACCAAGCCGTACTGCTTCTTGACACAATGCCCACTTAACCCGAAAGCCAGCCGCACCAATGTTTCAGATGAAACACTGTGCATCTGGCAACGGTGTTTGCGTGCACTGTGCCCGGCCCGCCACAGGAGTCACTAGTGCGCGATGGGACAAGGACATCCCTGCAGGCCAAACCCTCCCCTAACCTAAACGAATTTGGGATAATTATGCACCGCCCCATGGGTCTCCCGGTCGCGTCTGGCTGCAACAGAGCCTGGACTCGAACCCAGAATCTCTAGTTAGCACTGATAACCAAGGCTTCTCGATAAAGTAGAATGTAGGCCTTTAGGAAAGTGCGGTTCATGAAAAAAAAAAAAACATATAGCAGAGGCTGGAGAATGAAAAGCATATTTCCCTAGAAATGTATGACATTTTTGAAGTGAATACCTTTATAAGAGTTATTTCTTTCATATCTTACATGTTTAATAGCTAGGGTACATGAAAAAGGCTAATTTACATATTTTACAACCAGCTGACATTTACTGTCCTTTCCCCTAATTAGCTTAGAGACTAAAGGTCAGACATGGTGCTTTACAAAGTGACAAATCAATGCTGGGATTACTGTGCAACTCAGAGGGAATAGAGTTGTGGGGTTTTTATATTTGTTAACCATTCTTGATCCATGTAAGTCCATTGAGAACAAAAACATTGAATTGAAGGCCTTGTCAAGAGGCTTTTAACACAGCACTAAGTTACCAACATTTTACATAGATTTCAAACTGGGTTCTAAAGAATAAACTATTGGAGAAAGCATGAATCATAGCAGAATATAAACGTTTTTGCTTTAGGGATAAAGAACATACAAGAATGATGTAGACTGTAACAAAAAGACAAAGTGTCAGATGATCAAAGCTCTACTTGAAGACTTAACATTAAACGTATCCTTCATCACACTGAATATCCACGACTGAGCATTTAATAACAAAAAACCTTGAAAGATTTTTTTACCACAATGTCTGTGTTTGTATTGCTTGTTCCATCACTTGCTCTGTAATACGAGGACAATAGTGGGGGGTGGGTAGGCAGAACGGACATTCATTGTGCATTGAGAAATAATTGAGCGCCGTCAAAGCCATTCATTCAAGACCTTGACGAGCGCAGCTCCGTAATTCAGCACCACAGTCTAGTGAACAGCGCACAACGAAGGATAACGAATGCCAGTGGATGGATTCAAACTGGCACAATATTTCCACACTTTATATTCAAACTAAAGTAATATTTCAGAGTAAAACTTAGTTGGATAAAGCTTTTCTCCACTCTCCGCTTGCGTGATGCCGGTGTATGCAAAAAGTGCTCTTTGGGATGACTCTCTGCTCCCGGCACCGGAGATCGGGGTCTAGATAGGCGTTAGGAGTGGTGTGGAGCTGCGGAAGAACCCCTCCATTCAGAAGGATGCTGGTGGGAAATGCCTGGAGACAGAGAGGACGAGATTTGTCGAAAGGCTCTAGAACTGCTGTCGGATCTATGTTCTAGGGGCGAAGTGCAAAACGACAATTGTGTGGATTTCATATACTATTTTCGAGATCTTGCCAGACCGAGATACTCAGACTCAGGTATGTTGTGCAATAATGTGAAATACAACATTTTGATTTAGCTATAACAATGAGATCGATGTTGTACAGGATGGTGAGATTTAAAACGTCTCAATTACTCAATCTCAGAAGTTTTAATCATCCACACTTTTGAAAAGAGCGTTATAATAGCACATTCGGCGGTTTTAAAACATTTTGCAAGACACTTTTTTCCAGTGAAAAGTGAGGTTTAGAAACGTGTTGCATAGTAGTCTATCTCAATATTATCCAGAACTGGATAGCAGTCTGTAGTGCATTTCCTTTTAAACAATGTAAACTACTTAGGCAAATGGCATACACTTAGGCTAGTGACTTCTCTGGTTAAATACAAAATAATTATAATATCCTTCAAGAGGTTGCCTGTGTTCATCAAGGCCTCTACAGCAGCACAAAAGGAGCGTTTTATTTGTGTGTGTTTTGACAGAGTGGAGGGGATAGGAGCCCCACCCATTTACCATTGCCCAGATAACATAATGCTTTGAAGTTCTTGCTCCCTGGGTCACACAACCATCCAGTGACAGCAGCACTCTAAATTATTCTAAGTGTGTTATATTCTAAAGGTTAATTTGACTGTTTGTTTTTGACTATTTGACTATTTGTTTCAGCTGTATATTGAGTTTGACAACTAAATTACCTTTAAGTGACAAATAGTGATGATTGATCAAATTGAAATGTTGTTGGTACCTCAGTCCAACCACCACACACTATCAAGTCACAGACCAGAGTGGTATGTGAGGTCTCTTGTTACACCGTAGGTTAGCTACTGGGCTTGACTGATGTGTTTATTAAACATGTTACAAATTCCATTAAACATGCATGATTCTACAGAAGTTCTGCTAACAGATCTTTTCCCGGTTACTCTGTGACCTATTTACTGCAGGTTGCTCCACATAAGCAACGTTTTATAGATGTAAAACTATTCAAACCGCCCAGGAAAGGGTGGGAACTAGTTTTGACCCTCCCATGTTGCCATCCATATCTGAATAATAGAGGATCACTATGAAACTTGATGCTTTGGTTTTGGTCAGACCCACTTGTGGAAAGAGTCTAATCTGGTCTGGACAGTTACAAATAGGATTTTTTGTCTGAAAATAAGTGGCCATAAAGCTGCATAAACTGCTGGTATGAAATGCCTACGGGCAATGGACAGATGAGAAAAGTCCATATGACATCCTCTGGTAATTTACATCCAAATCCATCAAGGACAGAGATGAGGTTAAGGAAACTTCTCTTTCTGTGATTCTCACACAATCTTCTCGTGCTTAACAGAGCCTCTCTCTGTGGCAGTGGGATAGCATTGTCAGTAACAAGTAGCTTTCTGTGGATCCAACAATCTGTTACTGCAGCCCTTCTAGGGGAAAAACAATCAATCGGTTCTAAAGGTCCCTCTCTCTCTAGTCTCTCAATCCCCCATATCAAAATGACCTCTCACCTTTGCAATTGTGACTTATTGACATAATGTTGGTGGTGCTGCTGCTGTAGGTTTATTGAACCATGACAGTCAGTGTGCTTCCCTAGAGGAACTAGACAACTGTTTAATGAAAGGCCACAACCTGGACTTCCCCTCTCTATGGATGAGTAGCAGACTAATATAAACAACACAATGGGTCTAATGGGAGAGCCAATATGACACACTGCCTACAGGCCTGTATGGTGTAGGAGTCTTCTATAATGAGACCACAAGGGGGCAGCTAGGACCCTCAGAGGGCCATTTATCGCCAAAGTATCTCAACTTCATGAAAATCTAAACTTTAGTAGATCAAAACCTACTGAGTGTTGTGGATGTGTACGGATCTGTGAGGACGATGAATATTATAAAACATTATATAGAACTAATGTGATCATTCAGTGATGAAATCCCTACACTCCTAAAAAAAAGTGCTATCTAGAACCAAAAAGAGTTCTTCGGCTGTCCCCATAGGAGTAAACATTGAAGAACCCCTTTTGGCTCCAGGTAGAACTCTTTCCACAGAGGGTTGTACATGGAACCCAAAAGAGTTCTACCTGTATCCAAAAAGGGTTTTTACCTGGAACCAAAAAGCGTTCTCCTATGGGGACAGCCGCAGAACCCTGTTGGAACCCCTTTTTTCAAGAGTGTACTCTCAACAGAATGAGGCACTTCAAAAAGCTTCTTAGGAACATGTTTATGTTCATGCCTGTCTCCTGTTTCTGTAGTGTGAGGCAGCTTGATGTACAAACACAGCCCCTGGACAGGAAGCTTTTCTATCACAGGGCCTTAATGCTGAGTGCCAAGCAGAGAGGCACTTGGTCCCATTTTTACAGTCTTTTGTATGTCTCGGCTCCGGATCGAACTCCCAACCTTCTAATTTCAGGGCTCACAAGACCACTGAGTTGGTCTCCGTCTTCCGCATACGTCCTGCATTAAACGTCACGTCACAGTGGTTCTCAATCTAATCTTTCTTGCTATAGCCCATGTAATGTTAGTGATTATCCAACATTTCTTCATCAAAATCTCAGGATTAAATCAGAGGTTTGTCAGCTTGATTGTTACTTTAGCACCCACTGAATGCAATAAGTGAATGGTTTTGATGCAGCATCCATGTGAAGTGTCAAAGTATCAGTAATAATTGATCAATCAGTAAACATGTATTCCCTAACAGCAGGAGATACACTTTGGACGCCACTGTTTTGGTAAAAGGCTGAGGGATGGGGCTGGAGTAGCTTCCCTGGAGGTATTGCAATGCAAGACTAGGGCTGGAGAAATGTAGCCACTTTTAAATTCATAGACAGAGCTATGGATGCAAGGACTGAGCCTCCATGATATAACAAAATACAGTTTTAACTATGTTTTGAGGCTGTGCAATGTTTGTTTACATTTACGTTGTTTAACCCTTCCTTTATGTTTCAGGTCAAATTGACCCAGAACAGAAATACTATTTTACGTAACTTTTCCACTATGACCCTTCATCTACTTTCCGAAATATGGTTCTCAAACTGGTAAAACAATTAATTAATTAATACAAAATGAGTGACATACATGGATGTTCTGGGTAAATTTGACCCGCAATTTGACCCCTGCAATTTGACCCCCGCAATTTTACCTTGACATTGTTCTACCGTATATAACCTTGGTCTAGAAACAAGCTGCTTTCTGCACAGGAATGGTGCTGATCACATATAAACTGTGATGAGCAACACTTCATCTGAAGTCAATTTGACCTTGACATCAACCTTTGACCTTTATGCTAGAGACAAATGATCTTCTGTGCAATAAAGATCTATCCATGATGATCACAAGGATGTAAGTATGTTTTCCCTGTGATGTTGAGAGGCCGAGGGGACAGTGGCCTGAAGTTTGGCAAAAAAATAGTAAAAAATGTCATGAATGTCATAAAATAGTTCCCAATATAGTATTTCTCAAGACTGTTGGTGCCTTTACATTTGATTGTTTTTACACACATAATTTATAAGCAGGGGTTGGAACCGGTTCAAGGAACAGAACCGAAAACCATAAAATAAAAAATAAAAATAGGAACAGAACCAGAACCGAGAACAAAAGTGATCTATACTGTTCCGGAACAGAAAAAGCATGGGAACTGGTAATAATGTTATTTTACATTCCAGGGATTTTTTTCTTAAAAGAACATAACAAAGCACCTATGCAAAGCCCTGACTTTGTCACTCAGAAACCTATTCCAGTGTCTTCATGCCTGACAGCTGAAAATCTTTGCCAGTGTGTGTGTAGGCTACCTGACCCTCCCGATGCCCCTCCCCCTCACTCAGAAGCATAGTCTGTGGGGGGTAATTTTGTAATAATAATGTATATTCTTTTTGTTTTTGCTCCATCCCATGCCTACGCCCCTGGTGCTACTTTGCACACACAAGCTCGTTAGTTAGCTAGCTAGCTCTGGTCTAGCTCTCGTCAGCTCTAGGTGGCATTATGTGTAATGTAATGGAACTGAGAGTCATGATAAAGGGCTAGCTCTGGTCAAAATGTTAGTTAAGCCAACTCAAAGACATCCAAAGTTCCTTCATAGAAGCGCTCCTCTGTAGGTACAATTCTGTGGACCTAATCCAGATAATGCATGTCATAACAACAAGATGCCCAGTGCATCATGCACAGTGCTCTCCTCACCCACGAATTTCAGTTGCATCTCTCATCCTACACTACACTTGTCTGTCCACTGCATGTAGATAGCCTGCCCTGCTCCATAGAAACCTGCTCTATCCATTTGTGAAGTCATTTCATGTCGAGCTATGATTTCAGAAGTTTAAAAATTAACAGAAATAACAATATAAACATACTTTTTTGGGGTTCGAATCTGTTCAGAACTGTATTTTTCTGGTCAGAACAGTGGAACTGAGCAAAAAAAATGATGGTTCTGTTCAGAACAAGACAATTGGTAAATAATTTCGGTTCAAACACCTGTTTATAAAATATTGTATTGAAATATGTGAGAAAATGTGTGATTCCATAAACTGTCAGAAACTAATTTGATAGTTTAGCAGACATACTGTAAATAAATAATCTTTCACACATTCTTTGACAGACTGTGGATCTTGAATTGTAGTAGTGTTTTTTGTCATTTTAACCTTGGCTTCTTTTAAAAGCTGTTTTCACACGTTGCTCTCATAGCCTGTCTGAGCTTCTGCCTGTCTGAAATGGAACACAGGATCTATTATGCTTACAGTGTGAAATATCAGAGAGGTTCAATTCATTTATATGGATAGACCCTATCAAGGGCACCACATGTTGTTCCACCATAACGTGTTCTCTAATCCACAGTATGAGCAAACGCAACCATAGCAGGGCTGCCTAATTAGTACATTATATCCCCTACACAGCACATTGAATACACATAGTCCTATACATACTGGATGTACAATTATTAAAAAAATGATTTGCACATGTGAAATCAGCATGTCTACACATTTGGGCTGTGTGTGTGTGTGTGTGTGTGTGTGTGTGTGCTAGTGTTGGGTGGTTGCTGGGTGGTTGATTAATACAATATTAATAATTAAAATAATTAAGCCAGTGCTAATTAAACATGTCAGTCAGTGTTCCTTTGAGAAAGTTTTTAACCCTGTGTCGTGTTTGTAATGAATTGAGCTGCAGATTTAATTAGAGGCAGTGGTATTTAGAGCACATTATATTGATTGCACCTTGTCAGTTTTAGGATAGGAAGAGCAGATTTGTCCTAGGAGGGCTGGGAGTTTGGTGGGACAACAACTTTCATACATTCAATTAGCAAGGGAAAGAGCAATTCTGCTTCCAAACTCCTCATATAGTGTCCTTGATTTCTTCTCTTTTTAGAACAGCCAAATTTAAACATACCAAAGATTGTCAAAATAGCAGACAACCAGATGAGTGAATCCTCAAAAACTGGTCCCACAATGTCTGGGCATGCCATCTATCTATGGCTTAGTGCAGAAGCCCCAGTTGGTCTCCAGTGCAGTATGTGGGCCAGCCCAATGAGCCCATGGATCCCTGGCTGCACACTGTGAATGTGTACTGCAGAGCTGCAAAGCCCAACCAGGATGGAGTGGTGGGAGGAATAACTCAACACCAAATGAGGCTACATTTCCCTCCACTGCTCTAGATAATCAAAGGGAAGTATGGCCGAGAGACAGTGTACACAATAGATCTGATTGGAAGCTATGGCAGTTGCAGGACACTGACAGGGGCTTATTGACTGTGGACCAAAAGCCCTAGGTGTCTGTATAGCCTGATTCACAATGACTGGGGAGGGGAGACACTACATTAACATTTTAGTAGACGCTCTTATCCAGAGCAACTTACAGTAGTGAGTTCATACATTTTCTCGTACTGGTTCCCATTGAAATCGAACCCACAAACCCTGGCGTGGCAAGTGCCATGCACCTACCAACTGAGCCACAGGGGACCACAGAGAGACAGGGTGAGCTCATTCATCAGGTAGTGAGATGCTCTTTCTGAGAACTGGAACTTATACTGATAGCCTGGTGTGTTCCATCTCAGACAAAAGACTGTTCCCTTTCACTGTCTGTGAGAGGCCATTTGAGATGGGAGGACTTACTGATGAGTTAATGTTGACTGAGCAGGACTCTATAACCTGCTAAAACCCATCTGAGTTTTTCATCCCTTGCTAATGGATACAATTGCAGGCCTCGTCTTAAAATCCAGAGGACAGTGTCCATAAAATTGTCCTTACGTCTTTCCTTACAGTGATGTTTATGATAAAGTACACATTTTTGTGCAATATCAAGATGAGGAAAACATTGAGAGATATAGAGAAAAGTCAATAACATAAATAATATGTTGATATCAATACAAAAAATATCTTTGTACTAACCCCTGACTTGCCCTAATTCCATCTCTCACAATGGTTCTGTCTGTCCAGATGTTTCGGTGAGCCTGCTGTCACTGTTGGTGACCACCTGTGGCCTGGCTCTTTTCGGGGTCTCACTCTTCTTTTCATGGAAGCTGTGCTGGGTGCCATGGTGCGACCGTGGCCTTCCCGAGGGCTTGAAGGATGGCCAGGGGGACCAGCAGCCAGTCCTGATGGAGATGGATGGGGTGGAGAATGAATACAGTGAGGACTGTGTCAAGGAGCCCTCAGGCCTTTTAGCACCAGAGTCAGCCATGAAGATCAGCCACACGTCCCCAGACATCGCCCTGGAGGTCCAGTCCAAGCCCAAGGAGAACCACATCCGCCACATTGCCCGCGTGCAGCGCCAGATCACTGAACCCACCTCCTCTGTCCGGTCAGCCCCACAAAACAGAAACAATAACAAGGCAATTCAACTAACCCTGTTGCATTAGGTCTATAGATAGCTAATGATAACTGGTTTCTCTACCCTCTGTAGGCACAACTCATTCCGCCGCCAGATGAACCTGTCCAACCCAGACTTCAACATGGGCCAGTTCCAGAGACAGGAGTCCCTAGCCACTCTGGGCCGGATCAAACCTGAGCTCTATAAGCAGCACTCCGTGGACACGGACGACGGCAGGAGGGCCGACAGCTGCGGCCGGATACACTTCATCCTCAAGTTCGACTGTGACCTGGAGCAGCTCATCATCAAGATCCACAAGGCCCAGGATTTACCGGCCAAGGACTTCACAGGAACCTCTGACCCTTATATCAAAATCTACCTGCTCCCCGACCGCAAGACCAAGCACCAGACCAAGGTTCACCGCAAGACCCTCAACCCTGTGTTCGATGAGGTCTTCCTGTTCCCTGTGGCCTACACTGAGCTGCCCACACGCAAACTGCACTTCAGTGTCTACGACTTTGACCGCTTCTCCCGCCACGACATCATTGGCCAGGTGGTGGTGGATAACTTCCTGGACCTAGCAGACTTCCCCAGAGAGACTAAACTCTGTAGGGACATCCAGTACGTCACCTCGGTAAGCTAAGCTCTTTATGTCTCTCAATACACTTCATATTGTCTTAGGTACATAGACAAGTAACAATAAATGCACAATTGTGACTTAATGAATTAGTGAATAAGGAGACATTATCTAAGAGAGTTTAGTGGAGAGTCACTGTTCCCCAAGAACCACCCCCATGGTGTTAAAAGAAGGCTAACATAAAAATATACTTAGATGGGTGAATAATACATGATCACACCAGGAAACACATGGGGTAGTGACCTACATTTCAGTTGGCAGTAAAGAGGCTGCTTTTACATGAGAGGATACAGAGCTGGAGATTGTCTAGATTATTCACATGGACTACATGGATTACTATAGGGAGTTGTAGCATACTGAAGGTTTCGATTGTTCCATTGAATCTCACTGGACATGTTAGGAAGGCTCTGAAGGCTTCTACAGTCTCATTGGAGTCTCACTGAAGATAGTCTGCAGTCTCAAGGCAGGGCTGTAGTCTCAGTTAAATATATACAGCACCAGTCAAACGTTTGGACACACCTAGTCATTCAAGGATTTTTCTTTATTTTTACTATTTTCTACATTGTAGAATAATGGTGAAGACATCAAAACTATGAAATAACACATATGGAATCATGTAGTAAGCAAAAAAAGTGTTCAACAAATCAAAATATATTTTATATTTGTGATTCTTCAAAGTAGCCACCCTTTGCCTTGATGATAACTTTGCACACTCTTGGCATTCTCTCAACCAGTTCCATGAGGTAGTCACCTGGAATGCATTTCAATTAACAGGTGTGCCTTGTTAAAAGTTCATGGTATGACGTGGAGAGGGTTAGTGGAAGATTGAAGGCAAATTAAAGACAGATCTAAGAGCTATCAATCCATTCACAGCCAGTCACTTTAAATAAGGTCGGACTTAGTGTTACGGCTTTCTTCCGTCGAAGGAGAGTCGGACCAAAATGCAGCGTGGTTAAATCGAGACATCTTTAGTAACGATGAAAACGAACAATACAAAAACAACAAACGGAATAGTGAAAACCTAATACAGCCTGTCTGGTGACAACTAACACAGAGACAGGGACAATCACCCACAAACACACAGTGAAACCCAGGCTACCTAAATATGGTTCCCAATCAGAGACAACGAGAATCACCTGACTCTGATTGAGAACCTCAGGCAGCCATAGACTATGCTAGACACCCCTACTCTGCCACAATCCCTATACCTACTAAAACCCCCAATACCACAACACAACACAAAATAACCCCATGTCACACCCTGGCCTGACCAAATAAATATATAAACACAAAATACTAAGACCAGGGCGTGACAGAACCCCCCCCCCCCCCCCAAGGTGCGGACTCCTGGCCGCACACTAAAACCCATAGGGGAGGGTCCGGGTGGGCGTCTGTCCACGGTGGCGGCTCCGGCTCGGGACATGGACCCCACTCCAACCAAGTCTTAGTCCCCCTGTAACGCATCCTTTGATTGGCGACCCTCGCCGCCGACCTTGGCCTAATAACCCTCACCAAGTACCCCACTGGACTGAGGGGCAGCTCGCGACTGAGGGGAAGCTCGGGACTGAGGGGAAGCTCGGGACTGAGGGGAAGCTCAGCACTGAGGGGAAGCTCAGCACTGAGAGGAAGCCCAGCACTGAGGGGAAGCCCAGCACTGAGGGGAAGCCCAGCACTGAGGGGAAGCTCAGCACTGAGGGGAAGCTCAGCACTGAGAGGAAGCCCAGTACTGAGAGGAAACTCAGGCAGGTAGTAGGCTCTGGCAGATCCTGGCTAGCTGGTGGTTCTGGCAGATCCTGGCTGACTGGCGGATCCTGGCTAGCTGGTGGTTCTGGCAGATCCTGGCTGACTGGCGGATCCTGGCTGACTGGCGGATCTGGAAGATCATGGCTGACTGGCGGATCCTGGCTGACTGGCGGATCTGGCTGCTCCATGCAGACTGGCAGCTCTGGCTGCTCCATGCAGACTGGCGGCTCTGGCTGCTCCATGCAGACTGGCAGCTCTGGCTGCTCCATGCAGACTGGCAGCTCTGGCTGCGCTGAACAGGCAGGAGACTCCAGCAGCACTGTAGAGGAGGAAGGCTCTGGCTGCGCTGAACAGGCGGGAGGCTCCGGCAGCGCTAGAGAGGAGGAAGGCTCTGGCAGCGCTAGAGAGGAGGAAGGCTCTGGCAGCGCTAAACAGGCGGGAGACTCCGACAGCGCTGGAGAGGAGAAAGGCTCTGGCTGCGCTGAACAGGCGAGGCGCACTGAAGGCCTGGTGCGAGGTGCTGGAACTGATGGTACTGGACAGAGGACACGCACAGGAAGCCTGGTGCGGGGAGCTGCCACCGGAGGACTGGTGTGTGAAGGTGGCACAGGATGGACCGGACCGTGAAGGTGTACTGGAGAGCCTGAGAGCAGGGCTGGCACAGGATGTGCAAGGCTAGGTAGGTACACAGGAGGCCTAGTGCGTGAGGCTGGCACACTCTTCACCAGCCGACTAACACGCACCTCAGGACGAGTATGGAGCGCTGACCCAGGTGCCATCAAATCCCCAACACGCTCCGTCGGACGAATATCATACCTAAAGCACCAAACTAGCAACTCCCTCATAACTCTCTCCTCCACTTTCCCCATTAACTCCTTCACAGTCTCTGCTTCACTCACCTCCAACACCGGCTCTGGTTCTGGTCTCCTCCTTGGCTCCTCACGATAAACATGGGGAGTTGGCTCAGGTCTGAACCCTGACTCTGCCACACTCTCCCTGAGCCCCCCCAAGAAGTTTTTGGGGCTGACTTTCGGGTTTCCTTGCCAACCGTGTTCCCTCGTATCGTCGGCTCCTATCTTCGGCTGCCTCTGCTCTCCTAAGTGCCTCCACCTGTTCCCATGGGAGGCGATCTCTTCCAGCCAGTATCTCCTCCCAAGTGTAACAACCTTTGCCATCCAAAACGTCTTCCCATGTCCATTCCTCCTTTCGCTGTTTCTGCTGTCGCTGCCTGTTACCACGCCACTTGGTCCGGGTGTGGTGGGTGATTCTGTTACGGCTTTCTTCCGTCGAAGGAGAGTCAGACCAAAATCCAGCGTGGTTAAATCGAGACATCTTTAATAACGATGAAAACGAACAATACAAAAAAAAACAATACCACAACACAACACAAAATAACCCCATGTCACACCCTGGCCTGACCAAATAAATATATAAACACAAAATACTAAGACCAGGGCGTGACACTTAGAGTAGATATTTTCACAGTTTTCCTCAGGTCAGACTTTCACATGTTGACTCTCAGAGAATGTCAAGCTTGGCGACTTCCTAGATAAAAAAAAGTAAGAAAATCTACATCTACACCCTGTGTCATGCGGGTGAGCTCACTTGGAAGCCATAGGTTTGCCTTAAAGTGTAAGCAAGTACCCACACACAAACGGCCACACACACACAGACATAATGTAGACAAACATAATGTACACAAATACACACGCGCACACACACAGCCACTCAGCCAACTGGGCCAGCCCCCCTGGGAACAGAGCATGGGACATCAGAAGTCCAAGCACTAGTCCATGCATAAATCATACCTCAGGGTGAAGTTGGGTTTCAAACATCCCATATGTAACATAAAAGCTGTAACCTGGCATCACATTTGGCCTTAAAGTGCTACATCTCCATAAACAAAAACTGTAGGATCGCATGAAGAGTAAGGAGGTCAAGAATAGTGTTTGAAAAAAATGTTACACACCACCTACTTATTTGATAACATAAATTACAAGTAATGCTAAATGTTTGAAATGTTTTTTTTTTTACCATATCCCACACCTTCCAGGGCCAGAGAGAGATACAAATACCCATACAAGTGCACCAGCTCCAAACCTTTTACTTGGTCTCTATAAGCCTCTAGGTCAGACAGCCACCTTTATGAGTGTTGAATTGAACTGTTAGACAATAGAACAGGATCAATGGCGGTTTATCCTGTCAGGAAGATGAAGGATCTGGATCTGGGACCTGTTACTGTTTACCACTTTGGTAACACTATTAATTAGACACAGCTTAACTAATCTATTCTAGAACTCAGTAGAAGACCAATAGCCTCTTCAGGTTCACATTAATTGTTGGGCTGTTATAACAAAGATTACAAAGAGCGCAGTAATCTGTGTCCTAGCTACAACATTCAATAGTACTGATCTGAGCCAACTTGGGACATATTGTAATTAGATAAGATTTTTGATTAATAGAATGACTGTGTGGCATGATCCATTGCAGATGGTTTACTTTTAGTAGTGGTTTCTTTGCAGAAATTCGACCACGAAGGCCTGATTCACGCAGTCTCCTCTGAACATGCTGAGATGTGTCTGTTACTTGAACTTGTGTGGCCGTGTGTGTGCCGGCTAAGGAGTATTGGTGTCTCTGAGGGGTCTTTGGCCTGGTTTGCTAACTACCTCTCTCAAGAGTGCTGTTTATTAAGTCAGAACATCTGCTGTCTCTGCCACTGCCTGTTACCAAGGGTGTACCCCAAGGCTCAATCCTAGGCCCCACACTCTTCTTAATAGGACTAGGCTCCTTTTTTCTCCACTTACTGTCTGAATGACGTGCCCAAAGTAAACTGTCTGTAGCTCAGGCCCAGAAGCCAGGATATGCACATAATTGGTACCATTGGAAAGAAAACAATTAAGTGTGTAGAAATGTTTAAATTATGTAGGAGAAAATAATACAATAGATATGGTAGGAGAAAATCCAAAGAAAAACCAACCAGAATTTTTTATTTTGAGAGACCATTCAATAGAAAGGTAATATTGAAAATTAGCTCCCTGGATGCAATTCCTATGGCTTCCACAGGGTGTCAGCAGTCTATGTTCAAGACCTGTAACTTAAAAAACAAATAAGAAATATCAGTTTTAGCAGAAGGATACAGTCTTGGAAATTTGTGTTTGCGCGCGCTATTAAGACATTACACACCTGGTAAAATCGGTTTCCTATTGAACATACTTCTTTCCGTAAGAAATATTATAGTTTGATTACATTTTAGGGTATCTGAGGAGTAACTAGAAACCTATTTTGACTTGTTGAAACAAAGTTTAGGGGTAGATTTTCGGATTCCTTTCTCTGCATGTTGAACGAGTGGAATACTCAAATCGATGGCGCCAACTAAACAGACTTTTTGGGATATAAAGAAGAATTTTATCAAACAAAGCAACACTAGATGTTATAGCTGGGACCCTTTGGATGACAAATCAGAGGAAGATTTTCAAAAAGTAAGTCATATTTAATCGTTATTTGTGAATGTATGAAACCTGTGCCGGTGGAAAAATATTTTAATGTGGGTTGCCGTCCTCAAACAATCGCATGGCATGTTTTCGCTGTAATAGCTACTGTAAATCGGACAGTGCAGTTAGATTAACAAGAATTTAAGCTTTCAGCCGATATAAGACACTTATATGTACATAAATGTTTAAAATCCATATTATTTATGATTATTAATTTGAATTGCGCGCACTCCAGTTTAACTGGAAGTTGTCCCACTAGCAGGACCCCTAGCCCTAAGAAGTTTTTACATCAACAACATAGCTCAGGCAGTAGGAAGCTCTCTCATTCATTTATATGCAGATGATACAGTCTTATACTCAACTGGCCCCTCCCTGGATTTTGTGTTTAATGCACTACAAAAAGCTTTCTTAAGTGTCCAACCAGCTTTCTCTGCCCTTAATCTTGTTCTGAACACCTTCAAAACAAAGGTCATATGGTTTGGCAAGAAGACTACCTCAGAGGGTTTAGAGCTTGGGGTAATCACCTCATACAAGTACTTGGGAGTATGGCTAGACGGTACACTGTCCTTCTCTCAGCACATATCAAAGCTGCAGGCTAAAGTTAAATCTAGACTTGGTTTCCTCTATCGTAATCGCTCCTCGTTCAGCCCAGCTGATGAACTAACCCTGATTCCGACGACCATCCTACCCACGCTAGATTATGGAGACATAATTTATAGATCGGCAGGTAAGGGTGCTCGAGTGGCTACATGTTCTTTACCATTCAGCCATCAGATTTGCCACCAATGCTCCTTATAGGACTCATCAGTGCACTCAATACTCCTCTGTAAACTGGTCGTCTCTGTATATCTGTCGCAAGCCCCACTGGTTGTTGCTTATTTTAAAAATCCTCTTAGGACTCACTCCCCCCTATCTGAGATATCTACTGCAGCCCTCATCCCCCACATACAACACCCGTTCTGCCAGTCACATTCTGTTAAAGGTCCCCAAAGCACACACATCCTTAGGTCGCTCGTCTTTTCAGTTCGCTGCAGGTAGTGACTGGAACGAGCTAGAAAAAAAACAGTGTTCATTGTTTGCAGTAACTTCGCAAACGGACTTGGCAGTTTCACTATTATTGATTCCAGCTTTAAGGCATTATCTAGGCCTATGAGAGTGATGCAGCTCTGCATTTTCATTTTCGTATTTTAAGGTAATCTATAAATATATTCAGGCCCTATGTTCCTCCAGGAATGAAGAGAATTAAGTAAGTAATATAAATATTTTGAGGAGTAAAGTACGTAAAGGGCAATCCATTTATCAGGTTGAGAGAATGACAGAGGGAAGAGGAAAAGGTCAATCAGGATGATTTACTAGGCCAACTGCTGAGAGAAGACCTGTCACCACTGAAAAGCAACACATCCAAATGTTGTTCTGTCACGTTCTGACCTTAGTTATTTTGTTATGTCTTTGTTTTAGTATGGTCAGGGCGTGAGTTGGATGGGTAGTTTATGTTCTTTTTTCTATGATTTGGGATTTCTGTGTTTGGCCTGGTATGGTTCTCAATTAGAGGCAGCTGTCAATCGTTGTCCCTGATTGAGAACCATACTTAGGTAGCCTGGTTTCACTTTTAAGTTGTGGGTGGTTATTCCCTGTTTAGTGTTTTTGTCTTCCACCTTACGGGACTGTTCGTTTGTTATTTATTGTTTTGTTCAGTGTTCTAGTACTTAATTAAAAGCTATGAACACTTACCACGCTGCGCATTGGTCCTCCTCTCTTTCTCCCAACGACGAAAGTTACATGTTCACATTCCCACAAGGTTCATTGAGTATTAAAGGCCCAGTGCAGTCAAAATTCAGTTTTCTGTGTTTTATATAATATTGTACAACAGCTGATGAAACACTATACATTTGGTCACACTTTATTTGGATAGTCTATGTAGATGCTCCACAGATGGTCATACTATCTTTATTTTTTATTTCACCTTTATTTAATTCTTAGGGATAGGCGTCCCGTTGTGCAGCGCCTTGTGTCACCATCGCAGATTTTAGAGAAACAACAAGTGTCGGTACATAAGTGTCTTATATCGGCTGAAAGCTTAAATTCTTGTTAATATAACTGCACTGTCCAATTTACAGTAGCTATTACTGTGAAAAAATGCCATGCTATTGTTTGAGGAGAGCTCCTAACAACAAAACACTTTTTCACCACGATAGGTTTGATAAATTCACCTCTGAAGGTGAAATGTGTACTTATATTTGGAAATCTTGCTCTGATTTATAATCCAAAGGGTCCCAGAGATAACAGAGATAGTGTCGTTTTGTTAGATAAAATCCTTTTTCATATCCTAAAAAGGTCCATATAGCATGCACGATCGATTTTGTATTTCCACTCATTCAATTTGCAAAGAAAGGAATCTGGGAAAATCTAACCCTAAACATTGTTTCAATCAGTCAAATCACGTTCGTATGTATTCCTCAGAGATCCTAGAATGTAACCAGACTTTACTATATCATTAGGGGTGTAGTATATCCTATAGGCCACAAGATTTGTTCAGAGAGCGACTCCTTCATGGCACGCAGATGATGCGGGCGGTCTTCACTTGATCGACTGTAACGTTGTCAAATAAGCACCAAATCGGGGTCAAACAAAGCTAGCTAGATAGCCAATGGGCTGGGCTTTACGGGAATATCTGGAAACCCAGTATCTGTCGCAAAATGTAGCTGCTAACCTTGTGCGACATCAAGCCTTTTCATTTTGAACAAAAATTCTAAGAATATGGAGTTATGAAGTTATGAAAACTGGTTGTTTTGCAAATGTTGAACTTATAATATGGCTACTAATACTGGAGAAGCTAAATCAAAGTCCAAGTATACAGATTTGACGATATCCTAGCAGAAAATTTTTATATGAATGTGAATGCCTCCTTCACTATTTGCCCAATTATACCTGGGTGACTTCACACTAAATGTCATGTAGTTTGCTCATACTTCAAGTTATCCATTTGAAACTTTGCACATACACTGCTGCCATCTTGTGCATAGATGTAGGACCTGTTCTGTTGCATTTCAAAAAAATAGTAGTTTTTTTATTTTGTATTTTCTTCTACCAGATCTATTGTGTTATATTCTCCTACATTCAATTCTCATTTCCACAAACTTCAACGTGTTTCCTTCAAATGGTACCAAGAATATGCATATCCTAACGTACAGTCAACACAATAGAAAAATGTGTATACAGTGTGTGCAACTGAAGTAAGGAAGTAAGGCAATAAATAGGCCAATAGTGGCGAAGCAATTCCAATTTTGCAATTAACACTACAGCTGCAGCGATCGGTAAGCTGCTCTAACAGCTGATGCCTAAAGTTAGAGAGGGAGATAAGTCTCCAGCGTCAGTGATTTTTGCAATTCGTTCCAGTCATTGGCAGCAGAGAACTGGAAGGAAAGGCGGCCAAAGGAGATGTTGGCCTTGGGGATGACCAGTGAAATATACCTGCTGGAGCGCGTGCTACGGGTGGGTGTTGCTATGGTGACCATTGAGTTGAGATAAGGTGGAGCTTTACCTAGCAAAGACTTATAGATGACCTGGAGCCAGTGGGTTTGGCAACGAATATGTAGCGTTAATAAGAAACTGCTTGTTAAGGTTACGGTTAGGATTAGGTTTAGAATAAGGGTAAGTGTAGGGTTAGGATAATGGTTAAGTTTAGGGTTAGTAGATAGTTAGTTGAAATGTTACTGATGTAGAGCATCTACAGATGGACTTCCCTAACAAAGTGTTACCAAAAATTGGATCAGTGTTATTTCCTGATAGTTGCTGGTTGAAAATACAATCTACACAGGACCTTCTAATCAGCAGGTTTGCATGGGCGGAAGTTTCGGCTTTCCATAGTGGCGTCACCATGTGGTAAATTCGTTAATAGACCAATAACAAAGAGAGTTTTCAGTTTACTCCAGTTTTCCCCTCCCCATTCTAAGTCATTTTTGCTCAATAAATAAAGTACTTCATTGTTACCCAGAAATGATTTGATATTGATATAAAACGCCTGCATTGGGCCTTTAAGAATCTTTTATTCACAAGATGACAACAGAATCATCCCAAACTCTGTTATTGTTAACTAGTCAAACATGAGTACTACCTTAGGTGGTTCTAATGTGTTAGCTTACTCTGATTCTGTCAGTGTACATTTAGCAGATAGCAGCCCAGGGTAGCACAGCTAAAGTGGGGAATCATGTCGTTCCACAGTGGGTCACAACTGCTGACTTACTGTCTGATGTTGTAATAAGATGACATGGTCT
This sequence comes from Oncorhynchus kisutch, assembly GCF_002021735.2. Lineage (NCBI taxonomy): Eukaryota > Metazoa > Chordata > Actinopteri > Salmoniformes > Salmonidae > Oncorhynchus > Oncorhynchus kisutch. The sequence goes on along the minus strand of NC_034195.2, from coordinate 42,160,884 downwards.
TACACACGCCGGCTATCGCAAAGCCATTTCCCCTCTCCATCTCCCTTTGTCTCCCTCGGTTTCTCTCTACTAACATGGTAGCAGCACACCCTGTCTATTAAGAGGCCCTTTAAAAAGAGAGAGAGCGAGATCCCAGGGTGATGGATAATTACAGAAGATAGACTGCCAGCATTCTCACTCAGCCATATTGGGGGCCTTTAGAGCTCCAGTGTAATTTCATGGAAAGACCACAAGTTACCATAATTCCACCACTGACTTGATTGAAGTGCATCAACGAATAGAGAGGACTGTTATGCTATAGTCTGCAGATGGAAGTGGTTCATTTGATTATTTAGTCTGAGAGGGATGGGTTATATAGTTCCACCCCTAATCTCTCCTCTCCAAATCACACACAGACATGCTCGGCCTCTGCGCGCGCACACACACACACACACACACACACACACACACACACACACACACACACACACACACACACACACACACACACACACACACACACACACACACACACACACACACACACACACACACACACACACACACACACACACACACACACACACACACACAGAGGCCGAGCATGTCTGTGTGTGATTTGTACCACTTTACGATGGAAACCTCATGCTGTGCGTTCTGAGTGACCATATCGGTATTGCAAAGTGTGGACTGATGATTATGTAGGTTAGAGGTCACTGTGGTTCCTTGCCCTATGTTGACAGCCTTGATAAATCAACTCCTTTGTTTGATTCAATTGATAGTGATATTGGACACGGGCCAGAGAGCAGTATTAGCGCGCCCTAATGTTGTTTTGGATACAGTAGATTGCATTAGATCTGCCATTACAACCATCCAGAAAGAACACTTATTGATGCTTTGGATGGATGTGCCAATTTGACATTTTCCACCATGGCACCTGACCTTTTTCAAACTCCCTATCAATGTCATGGTCTAAAAAATTAAGGCAACAACAACCTCCAAAATCATTCACATTCCTTGCAGGACAGGACATGAATTACAATGCACAAAGAACAAGACAATAAACAGCATACATTATTAGTGTCCTTAGCAACCATGTCCATTGATCTCTGGTGGATGTGATGCAAGGTGTTTTAGAGGCTTTGAAATGGAACATCAAAGTAATTAACTACCAGAGTTGAGACCCATTTATAGCAACATGCATTTTTCATATACAGCACATTAGAATAATGTAGCACATCAGACAGCATGTTATTCTTAAACTTTTAGCTTAACTTTTGAAGTCACATTTTGGGACACTATTCCTACAGGCATTCATTTTCCAATTCAGGTCCGTCATCATTGAGTGAGCAATGAGCATAAATGGAGCTGTGTTTGCCTTTCAGTATATTCAAACTTCTGTTACTTCATCAGTGAACATATTCCCTTAGTAAAACCCATTCCATAGAGAACACAGTGTGCTATATGAGGAACTAAACCAAGTTGCCAATATTGACGATGGGCTTGTCAGAGCCATGACAGCCAGGCAGAGAAGCCGGATATCCCTGGCAACAGAGCTCCAGCAGAGTGTGAGCTAGCTAGCTTCTCAGGGAGGCTGTGTGTGTGTGATACTGGGACTGACCACTGACCAGGCAGGAGGTGACCAGGTCAGTCCTGATAATGAGCGCTTCTCTGTGGAGAGCTGGACTGACCTTTCCTGCTGATGCAGAATAATGGGGCTTCCCTCCCACTGAGCCCAGGGGCCTGCTGACAGGAACCTTCACACAGGGGGAATGATCTGTTATAACACGCCTGTAGAGCTAAGGGTTAAGGCGCACACTCGCACCAGTGGGGGCTGCTGAGGGGAGGACGGCTCATAATAATGGCTGGAATGGAATGGCATCAACCACATGGAAACCACATGTTTGATGTATTTGATACCTTTCCACCTATTCAGCTCCAGCCATTACCACGAGCCCGTCCTCCCCAACTAAGGTACCACCAACCTCGTGACACGCACACAAACACGCACTCACACAAAGCTTCATTCAGATGTCAGGCTAGTGCTAGCCAAGCCTGAAGATGCTGCTTATTTAGAGTGGGCTCCCACCTTCTAAAACCTACAGGATTAACAGGGTTGTCAGGGTTACCTACCATTGTGAGGTGCATGCCTCAACTGGAGGTGAGACTCGTGGCCTCCATATTCCCTGCCGGTAACTAACCTTGTGAGCGATGCTGGTGTCTGACGAACGCATCACTCTCTCACAGAAAATCTATTTTCAAAGGTGATAATTGGAGTGCTGCTCTTCCTGTTAACTCAAACACGGTTCACTGTGAACCAGCAGAATCTCTAACAGGGATGCCAGAGCTATAATGTATGGTGACATCGTGAGACATTCAGTTACTAAACATTTTTCATTGCTTTGTAGGACAATGTGGACTTGGGCGATCTCATGTTCTCCCTGTGTTACCTACCAACGGCTGGAAGGCTGACCATCACAATGATCAAGGCTAGGAACCTCAAAGCCATGGACATCACTGGAGCCTCAGGTAGGGTCAACCATGTGGGGACTGGGGCTCTAGTCTAATATGACAGGGTAATATATCAAATGGAATTGTAATTTCTGTCTCCCGGTCTTTTAATAACATTGGCCAATGAGCAGAAGGCATGACAAAACATATCAACGTAGCGTGACTGTTGAGGAGGCCATGTCTGCATCCGAAATGGCATCCTATTCCCTGTATAGTACAGTACTTTTGACCAGAGGCCTAATGCGGACATGTTACTCCTTGAGTTGACCCTTTCCCTCCCTGTGTCCCAACTCTCTCTAGATCCCTATGTGAAGGTGTCTTTGATGTGTGAGGGACGGAGATTGAAGAAGAGGAAAACGTCCACCAAGCGAAACACTCTGAATCCAGTCTACAACGAAGCCATAGTATTTGATGTCCCTCCTGAGAACATTGATCAGATCAGTCTCCTAATAGCAGTGATGGACTACGATCGGTAAATACATGAAAACATTTTGCAAAGCTTCTATGAACTGAACCCCCCTATCGTTATGGCAGCAGTTTCTGTACTGCAATGAAAACAGTATATCAGACATATCCAAACACATAGCTGAGCCTCCCTAAGTGTAACACGTTTTAGTTGTTCATGGGTTTGGAAAGCAGCTGGCATTCTGTTAACCCAGTTCAATAGAGAGAGAGTGAAAACAACATTAATAAAAAAAACGAAAAGGTTGACGAACAAGCCTGGAGAAAACCGAGTACAGACTCCTTGCCTCCCGATGCTGTTCAGAGTAAATGATATAAGGAGTTGATATAATCTGCCAAACATCACTATAATTATTACACCAAAGAACACGCTGTTGGACAGGACACCAAACCTACAGGGCCTTTTATTCTGTAAGACATACTTACGATATTATTTTTATTATCATTAAGTGAAAATGTGTAGACAAGCACAAATCCACATGATTTTAAACACAAACATGAATGGGAGTGCATGTATGGAAACAGAAGGTTTTGATGATACTGTATGTTTGATGTGACCCCCATCCCACAGTGTAGGTCACAACGAGATCATTGGAGTGTGTAGGGTGGGCAACGAGGCAGAGAGCCTGGGTCGAGGACACTGGAACGAGATGCTGTCGTACCCCCGCAAGCCCATCGCCCACTGGCACCCCCTAGTAGAGGTACAGTTTGTGTGTGTGTGTGTGTGTGTGTCAATCCATTAATACTGTATGTCCGCCCGTCCGTCTTTCTATGGGAGTCAATGTGTATACTGATGGAAGAAAGACTCTTTTATCCTTGACATTATGACCACACATCTCAAAGGGAAGTAGACAACAAGCCATAGAGCTCTCCTTCTCCAGCGTGTATAGGGACAATAAAAGACAAGCGGGATTACACAACATAAATGTCTACTTGACTTGATGTGCCATAAACACAACAATCCATCCATGTAGCTGGAGAGGAAGAGGCTTCATTCACTAAGCTATTTAGAAACACTACTCCTCCACCCTCATTAATTGACCAGAAACAGTTCCTGGACTATGTACATATTTACAGTCATGCAGGCAACACAGTGAAATAACCGAAGTGCCTGTCATTGACTAACATTGTAGCTGCACAGTCAGACCTGGGGTGTATTCACTAGAACCAAACGGAAGCTTACTTAACCCATCAACCACACGCACGCACACACGCACACACACTTGACTTTTCATTATTTCCCCCGGCGGCTGTTCATGCCTTGGTGTTTTGAAATCTTTGTGCAAGACTCGCTGACCCTCAAGACCACAGACAGTTGTCATCAATAATTCACATCCCAGGCCACACCCTCTTTATTAATATTCTCTCTAAAACAGCCATTTAAACTGTGCTCAAACCTGACCTCTCTCTCTCTCTCTCTCCCCATCCATCCATCCATCCTTTTTAAGCTATTAAATGCCAGCTGGAAAATGCATGCTAGTTGTTAAAGGAACTGCGGTTTGAATTGGAGGTCTTGTAAAAGTAGAAACATTGAATTAGTGTCGTTATGAAACGGAGCATTAATGTTGTTATGAAACATTGAATTAGTGTTGTTATGAAACGGAGCATGGCATTGCAGAGGCACAGTGCGTGACAATTGATTTGTGGACAGCGGCACAACAGAACGCAAAGGGGGGCCGGGCCGTACACACAGAGGACAATGTTTGTGTAAAACGAATGAAATCTTCAGAGTGCATTATGTGACTTCAGCTTCCTAGTTTCCATTTGCCGAAATTAGATTTCACTTCTGAATCTTTCCTCTTCGTGCAATTCAGCTGCCCATTGTATTCCTAGACCTCATATACTGTAGCCTGGTTGTTATGTTCATCTCTCTGACTGTGTTTCTGTCTCCTATCTTTGTGTTCTCTAGTGGGTGGGCCAGGGGACTGCAGGTGGAAGTCAGGGCGGTTCCACCAACTCTCTGAAGACTCCTCCCTCACCATGATATTATTATTATTATTATGTGGAGAGCACAGGGTGGTGAAGAAGAGGATAAACAGAGTCTCAGCATCAAAAGAGTAGGAGAGAGCATTAAGCTGATGGTAGATGTTACACTCAGTTTCCCCAACACAGATTTAGCTTAGTCCTGTACTAAGAAACATGCTACATAGAGAATCTCCATTTAACAGTGCTTTTGATCCAGGACCAGGCTTAAACCATGTCCGAGAAACCAGCCCTATGTGCTCCCACCGCAGAGTCTGTGCCTCCATGACATTCTTGCATGGGGGACCATATTTAGTAAACTGCATGTCCAGTGGCCATTCATTAGTACTATTTGTTTAAATCGCAACAAAGTGTTCCAGTTTCAGTTGGGAGGTAACTGTATAGTCTTGTTTATGTCTTGTTTATCACACATTGTTACAATGAATTGGTATTTGTTCTTTGGGTACAGTGCATGGGTTCTTTCTTTTTCCCTGTAATATTGTCATTTCTAATGCTCTTTGGTTGATTACATGTGAAATACTAGCATACTGTAAACACAAAATGTACCATGAAACTAAGACTTAGTATGTAAATTGTCCTTTCAGATGTTACTAAATAAATATTTCTATAGTAGTTCCAGTGATTATACTGAAGAATGCACATACTTGTAGAAAGCTTTGACACAACATGCTCTACAGATAGTTTGAGGATAGTATGACCATCTGTTGATAAGCAGCATGCTAAGGCTACTGTGAGGGTTAGGTTTTTTTCACCTTTATTTAACCAGGTAGGCTAGTTGAGAACAAGTTCTCATCAGGTTTAGAATACGGGTAAAGGTTAAGGCTAGGGTCAGTGGATAGTTAGTTCGTAGAGCATCTACAGATGGACAATCCACAAAAAAAGTATTTAAGTTTACCACACAGGTGATTTTACGATCTCAACAGTGAATTGCTGTGTCAGGAAGAAAAAATAAAATAGACACACAGGCCTTAGAGCCTGTCCTGAACACTTTTCCCCACAAACCCACTCTCTTCACACCTGCGGTTGGAGGGTTGGGGGTTATAAGTCCCCAACTGGCCACAGACATTGACACACATGACGGATGCCAAGACTGTTGACAGCCAAACAAACAGTAACGAGGTGGGGTTGTGTCACACATGGAGCTAACAAAAATATATAGAAATGTCTGCTCTATCAAAAATGACAACCAACTGATTATAGCATTACCGCAAAAATGGAGGTAAATCGAAGGGGGAGATAGTCGACAGACAAGTTCCTTACCCTACATTAAAGACCAAAATGTTTAATAATAATAATAATAATAATAATGTTATAAATAAAAAAGTATACCAGTTCCATTTAAAGACCAACAAATTTACAGCTGTGCCATACAGGTTGCTAAATAGTTGGGAAGAGATTTTTTCCGATATGCTGATTCCATGGCACATGGTTTATGAACTGATACAAAGCAGCTAATGGGGATACTTAATAAATGCAACAAAGAAAATACACAAAACAACACCTGATTCAAAACTTTGAGTTGTATTATTTAAATGATTATACAAAATATTATGTTGTGTTTATGGGGAATACAATCATCCCAGCTTTGCAGATTTTGCTGTGAAGAGAGACTTATTAGCTCACTTGATTTGATACTGCCCATATGATGTAGCTTGTTTTGGGTCGCAGGTTCAGGAATGGCTGAAAAATCTCAACATTTACTTAAAACTTAGTCTGCAAATAGCACTGCTGGGTGATTTGAAAAGCCATAGTCAATCGATCAATAATACTCTTAGTAAAAATCAACATTTTTTTATTTAGAATCTGCAGGAACTATGAGGATGGAAAGGTTCAGAACTTTTGTGAAACCTCACAGCCAGTTGAAAAATACAGTACCAGTCAAAAATTTGGACACACCTACTCATTCAAGGGTTTTAATTGATTTTTTAATATTTTCTACACTGTAGAATAATATTGAAGACATCACAACTATGAAATAACACATATGGAATCATGTAGTAGCCAACAAAAAAAAGTGAAACAAATCTTTTAGATCCTTCAAAGTAGCCACCCTTTGCCTTGATGACAGATTTGCACACTCTTGGCATTCTCTCAACCAGCGTCATGAGGTAGTCACCTGGAATACATTTAAATTAACAGGTGTACTTTGTGAAAAGTTCAATTGTGGAATTTCTTCTTAATGAGTTTGAGCCAATCAGTTGTGTTGAGACAAGGTAGGGTTGGTATACAGAAGATAGCCCTATTTGGTATAAGAGTTATAAGTACAAGTCCATATTATGGCAAGAACAGCTCAAATAAGCAAAGAGAAACGACAGTCCGTTACTTTCAGACATGAAGGTCAGTAGTCAATACAGAAAACTTCAAGAACTTTGAAAGTTTATTCAAGCTCAGTCGCAAAATCCAAGCGCTATGATGAAACTGGCTCTCATGAGGACCACCACAGGAATGGAAGACCCAGAGTTACCTCTGTTGCAGAGGATACGTTCATTAGAGTTAACTGCACCTCAGAAATTGCAGCTCAAATAAATGCTTCACAGAGTTCAAGTAACAGACACATCACAACATCAACTGTTCAGAGGAGACCACGTGAATCAGGCCTTCATGGTCAAATTGCTGCAAAGAAATCCCTACTAAAGGACACCAATAGGAAGAAGAGACTTGCTTCGGCCAAGAAACACGAGCAATGGACATTAGACCGGTGGCAATCTGTCCTTTGATCTGAGTCCAAATTTGAGATTTTTGGTCCCAACCGTCGTGTCTTTGTGAGACACAAAGTGGGTGAACGGATGATCTCCGCATGTGTGGTTCCCACCGTGAACCATGGAGGAGGAGGTGTGATGGTGTGGGAGTGCTTTTCTGGTGACACTGTCTGTGATTTATTTTGAATTCAAGGCACACTTAACCAGCATGGTTACCACAGCATTCTGCAGCGATACGCCATCCCATCTGGTTTGCACTTAGTGTACTATCATTTGTTTTTCAACAGAAGAATGACCCAAAACACACCTCCAAGCTGTGTAAGGGCTATTTGACCAAGAAGGAGAGTGATGGAGTGCTGCATCAGATGACCTGGCCTCCACAATCACCCAACCTCAACCCAACTGAGATTGTTTGGGATGAGTTGGACTGCAGAGTGAAGGAAAAGCAGCCAACAAGTGCTCAGCATATGTGGGAACCAAGAGTGTGCAAAGTTGTCATCAAGGCAAAGGGTGTCTACTTTGAAGAATCTCTAATATATTTTGATTTTGACACTTTTTGGGTTACTACATTATTCCATATCAGTTATTTCATAGTTGTGATGTCTTCACTATTATTCTACAATGTAGAAAATAATAAAAAATAAAGAAAAACCCTTGAATGAGTAGATGTGTCAACTTTTTACTGGTACTGCATATGGCAAGTAAAAATCAAAATGGGATAGGTTTCAGAGATAGATGGGAGGTGTTGAGGGTAGCTGAAGGGTTGGACTAAAGGGATAACAAAGGTCAAATGTACCGTGCCTGTAAAATGTAGAAGTAGAAGTTGGAAGTAGAAGTCTAAGTATTGTCGTCCCTTACTTTACTCCAATTAGGGTAGGGGAGGTAGGTTTAGGGGAAAATAAGAAAGGAAAATATATTGAAAACATTTAAGAAAATATGGGGGATTGTAAATGCTGCAAACAATTACATTGATGTAAGCCACAATCTATCTGCAATACTAAAGCTGATCTACCCCCTAAATGTATTTAAAAAAAATATTTTAAAAAACAGTAATGAGGTTGAGGCAGGGGGATGGAAGATGAAAAAATACGCAATATGTTTGGTGTGATTGAAGGCCAGTGGGGAGTGCTCCAATCATAGTGTTGGAGCTGCACACTGGGCTGCTGATGGGAACACGACACGGACCGGAGCCGGTTCCATCTGCAGTGCTGGAGCCAGATTTAGAACCACTCCCCTCCCTCAGGGAAATCACATCAATCACCCAGCACTGTGCAGTCAGCAGGAAGTCATCAGGTGAACTCTGATGAGGAGAATGGGACCCCACTAGCAGCCAGATGGAGAGCTCAATTAATGATAGAGTTCCTAAACAACTAGATGTGCAGGAGTTGCATTGCATCAACCAATGGTTGCATGCCACGTCATCAACTGTGCAGTCAGGCATCAGATTGTTATGTCACATGATGTAGTTAGATGATATGTTAATACCTATCCAGGCATTGTAAGCCCTGGCATTTGTTGGAATGTACTCATGCAAGAACTGACGTGGGTTGGCGTCTGTGGTGTGCCTGCATTCTTACTAATCACGTACAGCATCCAGCCCCTATGCTCCAGTAATTAGTTAGAAACATAAATAGTTTTAAACAGCAGGATTGCTCTGAAGTGCAAAGCAGTGCCAAAATGGGTTTGCTCTCATGACTGCTTCTTAACAGCACAGCCACCACCAGAGAGCAGAGGGGACCTGCTCTTTAGAACAGGGAAATGGAGGCAAGGAGGGAGTACGGACAAAGCATTTTATTCGTGCATGAACGTGTTTTTCATCCCACTCTTTACCCTTCGGTCTAATCTTACTTTAATGAAAATATAATTTAATCTATCTAGCTCTTTTCCCCTCCCCTGGTCAGTCTTGGTTTGCCTAATGGTGAGTCAGAGCAACAGAGAGAATGTGGATGACAATCCCCCTGCAGACAGGAAGCGCCAGGTGATATGTTGGGAGACCTGCGGCACTCCCAGGATGCAATCTGCTCAGAGCAGGGTGATATGTTGGGACACCTGAGGCACTCCCAGGATGCTGTCTGCTCATAGCCAGGTGATATGTTGGGAGACCTGAGGCGCTCCCAGGATGCTGTCTGCTCATAGCCAGGTGATATGTTGGGAGACCTGCGGCGCTCCCAGGATGCTGTCTGCTCATAGCCAGGTGATATGTTGGGAGACCTGCAAATGCAGCCAATAAGCAACGCATAACTACATATACAGATTCCCAACTTCGAGCTCTTATCATCATTGTTTGAGTTTAACACCACCACAATCAAGTATAGTATGTAATTCTCAACAAACAGAAAATACATCCCTCCCTACTTCATCCCTCCCTACTTCATCCCTCCCTACTTCATCCCTCCCTACTTCATCCCCCCCTACTCCGTATTGAAGACTTGGTTTGACAATCTCCTAATGTCATAAAACTTTTTGGTGTTTTGTAACAGATGTCTCTTTCCATTAATCAAATGGCCCTTGCATAGTTTGGATGCTGAAATTATAATAGAGTGGAGTAGATGAACATGCTCAGGTAGCCTACAGGAGACTTCTGAAGTAGCCTAATCAGATTAAAACATTGTGAATAGTTGGGCTTATGCCACACATAAAAGGTAAAAGGTAATGTACAGTATTTTAAAAGTTCAATTACAAATATTTCGGGTATATTGAAACGTTGGGTACTAAGTCGAGGAATAGTCGCTTGGATCAGAAAGGAGGCAAAACGCAGTGTTATGCTTTTCTGAATAACTGGGCCTGCTGGGAGCATAGGCCTCTGTGGCTACATTACAGTATAAAAGACGACTTGGGAGAATGATGATCGGCAACAGAAAGCACATCAGTATCAAAGTAAAAATACGTCCAGACTGGTCTGCTACTGTGCCTTCTTATCAGTTGAGAGTAGCCCCACAACTGATCCAAATGCAATGAAACATTCAAATAACGGGCTTTTGCGCCATTATTATTATTGAAATGACATTTTCACTACAGTTTATAGCCTAGAGTAGAATTGTACTCACTTGAAAACAATAGTGCAATTATTCATTGGAGTGTGGTGTGGTTAGCTAGTCTTGGTAGGATCATTTGTTTGTCCCTAAACAAGAGTTCCATGTCTTCATTGTTCGTTCATGCGCAATGACACACCTGGCTTCATTCCTCTATCTTGTGGATTTATATTGAACATTGGTGCAGATATTGATGATTTTATGTATGGTATGATTGCTAGTTAACTATTGCAGATCTGGACAAACAATCCAACTACCACTATTGTCACTATGACTAGAGGGCAGCATAGACAGTTGACTGGTAGACTGTATTGACCTGTGGTATAGTAACCACACAAAAAAGCATAGTGCATAAGAGAAGTACCAAAACACCTTGATAGGGGAGGCACATGAAAGAAGATGAGTAAATGTGACTAAATGGAAGACATTATATAGTAAAACCTGCAGAACGGTAAATCAGGGAAAAAAATGCACTACCCTCCCCTGTGCCCAATAAAAAAAAGACAACCCTCTCCAAAGAAAAACATTTAGTTAGACAACAGTCCCCTATCTTGGACCTAAGTAAATGTACCTGTCCTTTAAGGGCAGAAGACAAACAAGCATGTATAAAAAGCCATCCACGATAAGGATTTTACAGATGAGTCCTTACTGCAATGATGCTATGGGTGTTGCTTTTCAGTTGGGTCACTTTCAACACACCAAAAATATGTTACTGTTGCACAAGTCAATGTCCTCTCCAAGGCAATAGATGTTACTGTTGGACAAGTCAATGTCCTCTCCAAGGCAATAGATGTTACTGTTGGACAAGTCAATGTCCTCTCCAAGGCAATAGATGTTACTGTTGGACAAGTCAATGTCCTCTCCAAGGCAATAGATGTTACTGTTGGACAAGTCAATGTCCTCTCCAAGGCAATAGATGTTACTGTTGGACAAGTCAATGTCCTCTCCAAGGCAATAGATGTTACTGTTGGACAAGTCAATGTCCTCTCCAAGGCAATAGATGTTACTGTTGGACAAGTCAATGTCCTCTCCAAGGCAATAGATGTTACTGTTGGACAAGTCAATGTCCTCTCTAAGGCAATAGATGTTACTGTTGGACAAGTCAATGTCCTCTCTAAGGCAATAGATGTTACTGTTGGACAAGTCAATGTCCTCTCTAAGGCAATAGATGTTACTGTTGGACAAGTCAATGTCCTCTCCAAGGCAATAGATGTTTTCATCTGAAGGCAGAAAATGTGGTATCCTTAGTGATTTGACTTATTTTTCAAGACACATTGTCAACAGCAACAGTACAGTGTGTGGGAGTGCATTTAAATTAGCTGATTGTCCTCCTACACAACGACGGCCTAGGAACAGTGGGTTAACTGCCTGTTCAGGGGCAGAACGACAGATTTGTACCTTGTCAGCTTGGGGATTTGAAATTGCAACCTTTCGGTTACTAGTCCAACACTCTAACCATTAGGCTACTCTGCGACCCCTAGTACAGTGCTGTGAAAAAGTATCTAGTTCTCTACTGTTGCATATTTTTGATACTGAACGTTATCAGATCTTAAAGGGAACCTGAGTGAACAAATAACACAACAATTACATACACTATATATAATAAAAGCATGTGGACACCCCTTCAAATGAGTAGATTCGGCTATTCCAGCCACTCCAGTTGCTGACAGGTGTATAAAATCGAGCACACAACCATACCATCTCCATCGACAAACATTGGCTCTAGAATGGCCTTACTGAAGAGCTCAGTGACTTTCAATGTGGCACCATCATAGGATGCCATCATTCCAACAAGTCAGTTCGTCAAATTTCTGCCCTGCTAAAGCTGCCTTTTTGATAGACTGTCTATAAAAAAGTGGTCAGATGAAGCAGATGCTAAACTACAGGACTGTTTTGCTATCACAGACTGGAACATGTTCCGCGATTCTTCCGACGGCATTGAGGAATACACCACATCAGTCACTGGCTTCCAGTGTACATACCCCAACCAGAAGCCATGGATTACATGCAACATTCTCACCGAGCTAAAGGGCAGAGCTGCCACTTTCAAGGAGCGGGACTCTAACCCGGAAGCTTATAAGAAATCCCGCTATGCCCTGTGACGAACACCCCCCCCCCCTCCCTACACTGCTGCTACTCTCTGTTATCATCTATGCATAGCCACTTTAATAACCCTACCTGCATGTACATAATTACCTCGACACTGGTGCCCCCGCACATTATCACATTGACTCTGAACCGGTACCCCCTGTATATAGCCCCGCTATTGTTATTTACTGTTGCTCCTTAATCATTTGTTTTTCCTACCTCTTACTTTTTTTAAAGGAATTTTCTTCAAACTGCAGTGTTGGTTAAGGGCTTTTAAGTAAAGCATTTCACTGTAAGGTTGACATCTGTTGTATTCGGCACATGTGACAAATACAATTTGATTTGACCATGCCCAAACCATATGGGATGGCATATCGCTGCAGAATGCTGTGGTAGCCATGCTGGTTAAGTGTGCCTTGATTTCTAAATAAATTACTGACAGTGTCACCAGCAAAGCACCCCCACACCATCACACCTCCTCCTCCATGCTTTACGGTGGGAAATACACATGCAGAGATCATCCGTTCCCCCACACCGCGTCTCACAATGACACGGTGTGTCAAATCACTAATTTGGACTCCAGACCAAAGGACACATTTCCACCGCTCTAATGTCCATTACTTGTGTCTCTTGGCTCAAGCAAGTCTCTTATTATTATTGGTGTCCTTTAGTTGTGGCTTCCTTACAGCAATTCAGGCCATGAAGGCCTGATTCACACAGTCTCCTAGGCACACGTGTTGTATTCGGAGCATGTGGCAAATTCGAAATCAAATTTGATTTGAAGAGTGGGACACAATTCCTCCACAGCGATGTGAGAGACTTATGAACAACTACAGGAAGTGTTTGGTTGGAGTCATTGTAGCTAAAAGGTGGCAAAACCACAGAGTGTAAGGGGGCAATTACTTTTACACACAGGCTAATTGGGTGTTTCCTAACTTTGTTATTTTATTTATAAATGATGTATCCTTTTATCTAATATTATGTTTTAGTTAAAGATCTGATAACATTCAGTATCAAAAATATGCAAAAATAGAGAAAATCAGGAACGGGGCAAATACTTTTTGCCCTTTTTATTCTGAACTCTTGGACAGCATCTGCCAGACTTATGTGACTTGCATGTTACCTTTAACACAAAAAGTGGACTGTGCTCATGACTAATGTGACCTCTTGATTCACACCTGGCTTGCTATCCCAGCCTGTCTTTACAAATATATGACACATTTGCGCACGCACGCAGAAACACACAAATAGACCTCTCACACATTGCATAGCTGAGCAGCTGACCACCGTACTGTATGTTCTGATGTGGTCCTCTGATGTGCTTCACACACACCGTCCCCTTGGTAAAGCCTGACCTAAATGGCTACTTAGATTGCAATCCACATGTTCTATTTTCCATGCACAACACTGTCAGAGGCTTGGCTTTTAAGTATGAACTCTCTTACACACTACCTAATCTAGTCTCTTTGACAACATTCCCTGTACATATCTGTGCTTCTTAGCTGGGTCTTTTCAAACAAGAAGCAACACCTTAACATCCACTACTTCCCATCTTCATACCTCAGTGATACTCCAACTGCTAGCACAAAACAATACATGTGTCTTTACAGACAAACTGTTACTGATTGATAGAAAAACTGTTTTAATTGATAGCTACTGGGCAACAAAGGCTCAACTTCAAAAGAATGATGGTCTCGATTGTCAAACTCAAGACCCTTCACTGGATTAAACTGTAATGATTTGGGGTCCCTAAAAAGACTCTTAATGTGACGGTGGACTAGTCTAGACTACCAGGGTGTTCTCTTAATGTGACGGTGGACTAGTCTAGACTCCCAGGGTCTTCTCTTAATGTGATGGTGGACTAGTCTAGACAACAAGGGTGTTCTCTAAATGTGATGGTGGACTAGTCTAGACTCCCAGGGTGTTCTCTTAATGTGACGGTGGACTAGTCTAGACTCCCAGGGTGTTCTCTTAATGTGACGGTGGACTAGTCTAGACTCCCAGGGTGTTCTCTTAATGTGACGGTGGACTAGTCTAGACTCCCAGGGTGTTCTCTTAATGTGATGGTGGACTAGTCTAGACTCCCAGGGTGTTCTCTTAATGTGACGGTGGACTAGTCTAGACTCCCAGGGTGTTCTCTTAATGTGACGGTGGACTAGTCTAGACTCCCAGGGTGTTCTCTTAATGTGACGGTAGACTAGTCTAGACTCCCAGGGTGTTCTCTTAATGTGACGGTGGACTAGTCTAGACTCCCAGGGTGTTCTCTTAATGTGATGGTGGACTAGTCTAGACTCCCAGGGTGTTCTCTTAATGTGACGGTGGACTAGTCTAGACTCCCAGGGTGTTCTCTTAATGTGATGGTGGACTAGTCTAGACTCCCAGGGTGTTCTCTTAATGTGACGGTGGACTAGTCTAGACTCCCAGGGTGTTCTCTTAATGTGACGGTGGACTAGTCTAGACTCCCAGGGTGTTCTCTTAATGTGACGGTAGACTAGTCTAGACTCCCAGGGTGTTCTCTTAATGTGACGGTGGACTAGTCTAGACTCCCTGGGTGATCTCTTAATGTGACGGTGGACTAGTCTAGACTCCCAGGGTGTTCTGTTAATGTGATGGTGGACTAGTCTAGACTCCCAGGGTTTTCTCTTAATGTGACGGTGGACTAGTCTAAACTCCCAGGGTGTTCTCTTAATGTGACGGTGGACTAGTATAGACTACCAGGGTGTTCTCTAAATGTGACGGTGGACTAGTCTAGACTCCCAGGGTGTTCTCTTAATGTGACGGTGGACTAGTCTAGACTCCCAGGGTGTTCTCTTAATGTGACGGTGGACTAGTCTAGACTCCCAGGGTGTTCTCTTAATGTGATGGTGGACTAGTCTAGACTACCAGGGTGTTTTCTAAATTGATGGTGGACTAGTCTAGACTACCAGGGTGTTCTCTTAATGTGATGGTGGACTAGTCTAGACAACCAGGGTGTTCTCTTAATGTGACGGTGGACAAGTCTAGACTCCCAGGGTGTTCTCTTAATGTGACGGTGGACTAGTCTAGCCTCCATGGGTGTTCTCTTAATGTGACGGTGGACTAGTCTAGACTCCCAGGGTGTTCTCTTAATGTGACGGTGGACTAGTCTAGACTCCCAGGGTGTTCTTTTAATGTGACGGTGGACTAGTCTAGACTCCCAGGGTGTTCTCTTAATGTGATGGTGGACTAGTCTAGACTACCAGGGTGTTTTCTTAATTGATGGTGGACTAGTCTAGACAACCAGGGTGTTCTCTTAATGTGACGGTGGACTAGTCTAGACTCCCAGGGTGTTCTCTTAATGTGATGGTGGACTAGTCTAGACTACCAGGGTGTTTTCTTAATTGATGGTGGACTAGTCTAGACTACCAGGGTGTTCTCTTAATGTGATGGTGGACTAGTCTAGACTACCAGGGTGTTCTCTTAATGTGATGGTGGACAAGTCTAGACTCCCAGGGTGTTCTCTTAATGTGACGGTGGACTAGTATAGACTACCAGGGTGTTCTCTAAATGTGACGGTGGACTAGTCTAGACTCCCAGGGTGTTCTCTTAATGTAACGGTGGACTAGTCTAGACTCCCAGGGTGTTCTCTTAATGTGATGGTGGACTAGTCTAGACTACCAGGGTGTTTTCTTAATTGATGGTGGACTAGTCTAGACTACCAGGGTGTTC
This sequence comes from Oncorhynchus kisutch, assembly GCF_002021735.2. Classification (NCBI taxonomy): domain Eukaryota; kingdom Metazoa; phylum Chordata; class Actinopteri; order Salmoniformes; family Salmonidae; genus Oncorhynchus; species Oncorhynchus kisutch. The sequence goes on along the minus strand of NC_034195.2, from coordinate 42,144,443 downwards.
TCTTAATGTGATGGTGGACTAGTCTAGACTCCCTGGGTGATCTCTTAATGTGACGGTGGACTAGTCTAGACTCCCAGGGTGTTCTCTTAATGTGACGGTGGACTAGTCTAGACTCCCAGGGTGTTCTCTTAATGTGATGGTGGACTAGTCTAGACTACCAGGGTGTTTTCTTAATTGATGGTGGACTAGTCTAGACTACCAGGGTGTTCTCTTAATGTGATGGTGGACTAGTCTAGACTACCAGGGTGTTCTCTTAATGTGATGGTGGACAAGTCTAGACTCCCAGGGTGTTCTCTTAATGTGACGGTGGACTAGTCTAGACTCCCAGGGTGTTCTCTTAATGTGACGGTGGACTAGTCTAGACTCCCAGGGTGTTCTCTTAATGTGATGGTGGACTAGTCTAGACTCCCAGGGTGTTCTCTTAATGTGACGGTGGACTAGTCTAGACTCCCAGGGTGTTCTCTTAATGTGACGGTGGACTAGTCTAGACTCCCAGGGTGTTCTCTTAATGTGACGGTAGACTAGTCTAGACTCCCAGGGTGTTCTCTTAATGTGACGGTGGACTAGTCTAGACTCCCAGGGTGTTCTCTTAATGTGATGGTGGACTAGTCTAGACTCCCAGGGTGTTCTCTTAATGTGACGGTGGACTAGTCTAGACTCCCAGGGTGTTCTCTTAATGTGATGGTGGACTAGTCTAGACTCCCAGGGTGTTCTCTTAATGTGACGGTGGACTAGTCTAGACTCCCAGGGTGTTCTCTTAATGTGACGGTGGACTAGTCTAGACTCCCAGGGTGTTCTCTTAATGTGACGGTAGACTAGTCTAGACTCCCAGGGTGTTCTCTTAATGTGACGGTGGACTAGTCTAGACTCCCTGGGTGATCTCTTAATGTGACGGTGGACTAGTCTAGACTCCCAGGGTGTTCTGTTAATGTGATGGTGGACTAGTCTAGACTCCCAGGGTTTTCTCTTAATGTGACGGTGGACTAGTCTAAACTCCCAGGGTGTTCTCTTAATGTGACGGTGGACTAGTATAGACTACCAGGGTGTTCTCTAAATGTGACGGTGGACTAGTCTAGACTCCCAGGGTGTTCTCTTAATGTGACGGTGGACTAGTCTAGACTCCCAGGGTGTTCTCTTAATGTGACGGTGGACTAGTCTAGACTCCCAGGGTGTTCTCTTAATGTGATGGTGGACTAGTCTAGACTACCAGGGTGTTTTCTAAATTGATGGTGGACTAGTCTAGACTACCAGGGTGTTCTCTTAATGTGATGGTGGACTAGTCTAGACAACCAGGGTGTTCTCTTAATGTGACGGTGGACAAGTCTAGACTCCCAGGGTGTTCTCTTAATGTGACGGTGGACTAGTCTAGCCTCCATGGGTGTTCTCTTAATGTGACGGTGGACTAGTCTAGACTCCCAGGGTGTTCTCTTAATGTGACGGTGGACTAGTCTAGACTCCCAGGGTGTTCTTTTAATGTGACGGTGGACTAGTCTAGACTCCCAGGGTGTTCTCTTAATGTGATGGTGGACTAGTCTAGACTACCAGGGTGTTTTCTTAATTGATGGTGGACTAGTCTAGACAACCAGGGTGTTCTCTTAATGTGACGGTGGACTAGTCTAGACTCCCAGGGTGTTCTCTTAATGTGATGGTGGACTAGTCTAGACTACCAGGGTGTTTTCTTAATTGATGGTGGACTAGTCTAGACTACCAGGGTGTTCTCTTAATGTGATGGTGGACTAGTCTAGACTACCAGGGTGTTCTCTTAATGTGATGGTGGACAAGTCTAGACTCCCAGGGTGTTCTCTTAATGTGACGGTGGACTAGTATAGACTACCAGGGTGTTCTCTAAATGTGACGGTGGACTAGTCTAGACTCCCAGGGTGTTCTCTTAATGTAACGGTGGACTAGTCTAGACTCCCAGGGTGTTCTCTTAATGTGATGGTGGACTAGTCTAGACTACCAGGGTGTTTTCTTAATTGATGGTGGACTAGTCTAGACTACCAGGGTGTTCTCTTAATGTGATGGTGGACTAGTCTAGACTCCCTGGGTGATCTCTTAATGTGACGGTGGACTAGTCTAGACTCCCAGGGTGTTCTCTTAATGTGACGGTGGACTAGTCTAGACTCCCAGGGTGTTCTCTTAATGTGATGGTGGACTAGTCTAGACTACCAGGGTGTTTTCTTAATTGATGGTGGACTAGTCTAGACTACCAGGGTGTTCTCTTAATGTGATGGTGGACTAGTCTAGACTACCAGGGTGTTCTCTTAATGTGATGGTGGACAAGTCTAGACTCCCAGGGTGTTCTCTTAATGTGACGGTGGACTAGTATAGACTACCAGGGTGTTCTCTAAATGTGACGGTGGACTAGTCTAGACTCCCAGGGTGTTCTCTTAATGTAACGGTGGACTAGTCTAGACTCCCAGGGTGTTCTCTTAATGTGATGGTGGACTAGTCTAGACTACCAGGGTGTTTTCTTAATTGATGGTGGACTAGTCTAGACTACCAGGGTGTTCTCTTAATGTGATGGTGGACTAGTCTAGACTACCAGGGTGTTCTCTTAATGTGATTGTGGACAAGTCTAGACTCCCAGGGTTTTCTCTTAATGTGACGGTGGACTAGTCTAGACTCCCTGGGTGATCTCTTAATGTGACGGTGGACTAGTCTAGACTCCCAGGGTGTTCTCTTAATGTGACGGTGGACTAGTCTAGACTCCCAGGGTGTTCTCTTAATGTGATGGTGGACTAGTCTAGACTACCAGGGTGTTCTCTTAATGTGATGGTGGACAAGTCTAGACTCCCAGGGTTTTCTCTTAATGTGACGGTGGACTAGTCTAGACTCCCTGGGTGATCTCTTAATGTGACGGTGGACTAGTCTAGACTCCCAGGGTGTTCTCTTAATGTGACGGTGGACTAGTCTAGACTCCCAGGGTGTTCTCTTAATGTGACGGTGGACTAGTCTAGACTCCCAGGGTGTTCTCTTAATGTGTCGGTGGACTAGTCTAGACTCCCAGGGTGTTCTCTTAATGTGACGGTGGACTAGTCTAGCCTCCCTGGGTGTTCTCTTAATGTGACGGTGGACTAGTCTAGCCTCCCAGGGTGTTCTCTTAATGTGATGGTGGACTAGTCTAGACTCCCTGGGTGATCTCTTAATGTGACGGTGGACTAGTCTAGACTCCCAGGGTGTTCTCTTAATGTGACGGTGGACTAGTCTAGACTCCCAGGGTGTTCTCTTAATGTGATGGTGGACTAGTCTAGACTACCAGGGTGTTTTCTTAATTGATGGTGGACTAGTCTAGACTACCAGGGTGTTCTCTTAATGTGATGGTGGACTAGTCTAGACTACCAGGGTGTTCTCTTAATGTGATGGTGGACAAGTCTAGACTCCCAGGGTGTTCTCTTAATGTGACGGTGGACTAGTATAGACTACCAGGGTGTTCTCTAAATGTGACGGTGGACTAGTCTAGACTCCCAGGGTGTTCTCTTAATGTAACGGTGGACTAGTCTAGACTCCCAGGGTGTTCTCTTAATGTGATGGTGGACTAGTCTAGACTACCAGGGTGTTTTCTTAATTGATGGTGGACTAGTCTAGACTACCAGGGTGTTCTCTTAATGTGATGGTGGACTAGTCTAGACTACCAGGGTGTTCTCTTAATGTGATGGTGGACTAGTCTAGACTACCAGGGTGTTCTCTTAATGTGATTGTGGACAAGTCTAGACTCCCAGGGTTTTCTCTTAATGTGACGGTGGACTAGTCTAGACTCCCTGGGTGATCTCTTAATGTGACGGTGGACTAGTCTAGACTCCCAGGGTGTTCTCTTAATGTGACGGTGGACTAGTCTAGACTCCCAGGGTGTTCTCTTAATGTGACGGTGGACTAGTATAGACTACCAGGGTGTTCTCTAAATGTGACGGTGGACTAGTCTAGACTCCCAGGGTGTTCTCTTAATGTAACGGTGGACTAGTCTAGACTCCCAGGGTGTTCTCTTAATGTGATGGTGGACTAGTCTAGACTACCAGGGTGTTTTCTTAATTGATGGTGGACTAGTCTAGACTACCAGGGTGTTCTCTTAATGTGATGGTGGACTAGTCTAGACTACCAGGGTGTTCTCTTAATGTGATTGTGGACAAGTCTAGACTCCCAGGGTTTTCTCTTAATGTGACGGTGGACTAGTCTAGACTCCCTGGGTGATCTCTTAATGTGACGGTGGACTAGTCTAGACTCCCAGGGTGTTCTCTTAATGTGACGGTGGACTAGTCTAGACTCCCAGGGTGTTCTCTTAATGTGATGGTGGACTAGTCTAGACTACCAGGGTGTTCTCTTAATGTGATGGTGGACAAGTCTAGACTCCCAGGGTTTTCTCTTAATGTGACGGTGGACTAGTCTAGACTCCCTGGGTGATCTCTTAATGTGACGGTGGACTAGTCTAGACTCCCAGGGTGTTCTCTTAATGTGACGGTGGACTAGTCTAGACTCCCAGGGTGTTCTCTTAATGTGACGGTGGACTAGTCTAGACTCCCAGGGTGTTCTCTTAATGTGACGGTGGACTAGTCTAGACTCCCAGGGTGTTTTCTTAATGTGATGGTGGACTAGTCTAGACTACCAGGGTGTTTTCTTAATTGATGGTGGACTAGTCTAGACTACCAGGGTGTTCTCTTAATGTGATGGTGGACTAGTCTAGACTACCAGGGTGTTCTCTTAATGTGATGGTGGACAAGTCTAGACTCCCAGGGTGTTCTCTTAATGTGATGGTGGACTAGTCTAGACTACCAGGGTGTTTTCTTAATTGATGGTGGACTAGTCTAGACTACCAGGGTGTTCTCTTAATGTGATGGTGGACTAGTATAGACTCCCAGGGTGTTCTCTTAATGTGACGGTGGACTAGTATAGACTACCAGGGTGTTCTCTAAATGTGACGGTGGACTAGTCTAGACTCCCAGGGTGTTCTCTTAATGTAACGGTGGACTAGTCTAGACTCCCAGGGTGTTCTCTTAATGTGATGGTGGACTAGTCTAGACTACCAGGGTGTTTTCTTAATTGATGGTGGACTAGTCTAGACTACCAGGGTGTTCTCTTAATGTGATGGTGGACTAGTCTAGACTACCAGGGTGTTCTCTTAATGTGATGGTGGACAAGTCTAGACTCCCAGGGTTTTCTCTTAATGTGACGGTGGACTAGTCTAGACTCCCTGGGTGATCTCTTAATGTGACGGTGGACTAGTCTAGACTCCCTGGGTGATCTCTTAATGTGACGGTGGACTAGTCTAGACTCCCAGGGTGTTCTCTTAATGTGATGGTGGACTAGTCTAGACTCCCAGGGTGTTCTCTTAATGTGATGGTGGACTAGTCTAGACTACCAGGGTGTTTTCTTAATTGATGGTGGACTAGTCTAGACTACCAGGGTGTTCTCTTAATGTGACGGTGGACTAGTCTAGACTCCCTGGGTGATCTCTTAATGTGACGGTGGACAAGTCTAGACTCCCAGGGTGTTCTCTTAATGTGATGGTGGACTAGTCTAGACTACCGGGGTGTTCTCTTAATGTGATGGTGGACTAGTATAGACTACCAGGGTGTTCTCTTAATGTGACGGTGGACTAGTCTAGACTCCCTGGGTGATCTCTTAATGTGACGGTGGACTAGTCTAGACTCCCTGGGTGATCTCTTAATGTGACGGTGGACTAGTCTAGACTCCCAGGGTGTTCTCTTAATGTGATGGTGGACTAGTCTAGACTCCCAGGGTGTTCTCTTAATGTGATGGTGGACTAGTCTAGACTACCAGGGTGTTTTCTTAATTGATGGTGGACTAGTCTAGACTACCAGGGTGTTCTCTTAATGTGATGGTGGACTAGTCTAGACTACCAGGGTGTTCTCTTAATGTGATGGTGGACAAGTCTAGACTCCCAGGGTGTTCTCTTAATGTGACGGTGGACTAGTCTAGACTCCCAGGGTGTTCTCTTAATGTGACGGTGGACTAGTCTAGACTCCCAGGGTGTTCTCTTAATGTGATGGTGGACTAGTCTAGACTACCAGGGTGTTTTCTTAATTGATGGTGGACTAGTCTAGACTACCAGGGTGTTCTCTTAATGTGATGGTGGACTAGTCTAGACTACCAGGGTGTTCTCTTAATGTGATGGTGGACAAGTCTAGACTCCCAGGGTGTTCTCTTAATGTGATGGTGGACTAGTCTAGACTACCGGGGTGTTCTCTTAATGTGATGGTGGACTAGTATAGACTACCAGGGTGTTCTCTTAATGTGACGGTGGACTAGTATAGACTACCAGGGTGTTCTCTAAATGTGACGGTGGACTAGTCTAGACTCCCAGGGTGTTCTCTTAATGTAACGGTGGACTAGTCTAGACTCCCAGGGTGTTCTCTTAATGTGATGGTGGACTAGTCTAGACTACCAGGGTGTTTTCTTAATTGATGGTGGACTAGTCTAGACTACCAGGGTGTTCTCTTAATGTGATGGTGGACTAGTCTAGACTACCAGGGTGTTCTCTTAATGTGATGGTGGACAAGTCTAGACTCCCAGGGTTTTCTCTTAATGTGACGGTGGACTAGTCTAGACTCCCTGGGTGATCTCTTAATGTGACGGTGGACTAGTCTAGACTCCCTGGGTGATCTCTTAATGTGACGGTGGACTAGTCTAGACTCCCAGGGTGTTCTCTTAATGTGATGGTGGACTAGTCTAGACTCCCAGGGTGTTCTCTTAATGTGATGGTGGACTAGTCTAGACTACCAGGGTGTTTTCTTAATTGATGGTGGACTAGTCTAGACTACCAGGGTGTTCTCTTAATGTGATGGTGGACTAGTCTAGACTACCAGGGTGTTCTCTTAATGTGATGGTGGACAAGTCTAGACTCCCAGGGTGTTCTCTTAATGTGACGGTGGACTAGTCTAGACTCCCAGGGTGTTCTCTTAATGTGATGGTGGACTAGTCTAGACTACCAGGGTGTTTTCTTAATTGATGGTGGACTAGTCTAGACTACCAGGGTGTTCTCTTAATGTGATGGTGGACTAGTCTAGACTACCAGGGTGTTCTCTTAATGTGATGGTGGACAAGTCTAGACTCCCAGGGTGTTCTCTTAATGTGATGGTGGACTAGTCTAGACTACCGGGGTGTTCTCTTAATGTGATGGTGGACTAGTATAGACTACCAGGGTGTTCTCTTAATGTGATGGTGGACTAGACTCCCAGGGTGTTCTCTTAATGTGATGGTGGACTAGTCTAGACTACCAGGGTGTTCTCTTAATGTGATGGTGGACAAGTCTAGACTCCCAGGGTTTTCTCTTAATGTGACGGTGGACTAGTCTAGACTCCCTGGGTGATCTCTTAATGTGACGGTGGACTAGTCTAGACTCCCAGGGTGTTCTCTTAATGTGACGGTGGACTAGTCTAGACTCCCAGGGTGTTCTCTTAATGTGACGGTGGACTAGTCTAGACTACCAGGGTGTTCTCTTAATGTGACGGTGGACTAGTCTAGACTCCCAGGGTGTTCTCTTAATGTGACGGTGGACTAGTCTAGCCTCCCTGGGTGTTCTCTTAATGTGACGGTGGACTAGTCTAGCCTCCCAGGGTGTTCTCTTAATGTGATGGTGGACTAGTATAGACACCCAGGGTGTTCTCTTAATGTGATGGTGGACTACTATAGACTCCCAGGGCGTTTTCTTAATTGACGGTGGACTAGTCTAGACTCCCTGGGTGATCTCTTAATGTGACGGTGGACTAGTCTAGCCTCCCAGGGTGTTCTCTTAATGTGACGGTGGACAAGTCTAAACTCCCAGGGTGTTCTCTTAATGTGATGGTGGACTAGTATAGACTCCCAGGGTGTTCTCTTAATGTGATGGTGGACTAGTATAGACTCCCAGGGCGTTTTCTTAATTGATGGTGGACTAGTCTAGACTACCAGGGTGTTCTCTTAATGTGATGGTGGACTAGTCTAGACTACCAGGGTGTTCTCTTAATGTGATGGTGGACAAGTCTAGACTCCCAGGGTGTTCTCTTAATGTGATGGTGGACTAGTCTAGACTACCGGGGTGTTCTCTTAATGTGATGGTGGACTAGTATAGACTACCAGGGTGTTCTCTTAATGTGACGGTGGACTAGACTCCCAGGGTGTTCTCTTAATGTGATGGTGGACAAGTCTAGACTCCCAGGGTTTTCTCTTAATGTGACGGTGGACTAGTCTAGACTCCCTGGGTGATCTCTTAATGTGACGGTGGACTAGTCTAGACTCCCAGGGTGTTCTCTTAATGTGACAGTGGACTAGTCTAGACTCCCAGGGTGTTCTCTTAATGTGACGGTGGACTAGTCTAGACTCCCAGGGTGTTCTCTTAATGTGACGGTGGACTAGTCTAGACTACCAGGGTGTTCTCTTAATGTGACGGTGGACTAGTCTAGACTCCCAGGGTGTTCTCTTAGTGTGACGGTGGACTAGTCTAGCCTCCCAGGGTGTTCTCTTAATGTGACGGTGGACAAGTCTAAACTCCCAGGGTGTTCTCTTAATGTGATGGTGGACTAGTATAGACTCCCAGGGTGTTCTCTTAATGTGATGGTGGACTAGTATAGACTCCCAGGGCGTTTTCTTAATTGACGGTGGACTAGTCTAGACTCCCTGGGTGATCTCTTAATGTGACGGTGGACTAGTCTAGACTCCCTGGGTGATCTCTTAATGTGACGGTGGACTAGTCTAGACTCCCAGGGTGTTCTCTTAATGTGACGGTGGACTAGTCTAGACTATCAGGGTGTTCTCTTAATGTGATGGTGGACTAGTCTAGACTACCGGGGTGTTCTCTTAATGTGATGGTGGACTAGTATAGACTACCAGGGTGTTCTCTTAATGTGACGGTGGACTAGACTCCCAGGTTGTTCTCTTAATGTGATGGTGGACTAGTCTAGACTACCGGGGTGTTCTCTTAATGTGATGGTGGACTAGTATAGACTCCCAGGGTGGTCGCTTAATGTGACGGTGGACTAGAAAACCAGGGTGTTCTCTTAATGTGACGGTGGACTAGTCGAAACTCCCAGGGTGTTCTCTTAATGTGATGGTGGACTAGTATAGACTCCCAGGGTGTTCTCTTAATGTGATGGTGGACTAGTATAGACTCCCAGCGTGTTCTCTTAATGTGATGGTGGACAAGTCTAAACTCCCAGGGTGTTCTCTTAATGTGATGGTGGACTAGTATAGACTCCCAGGGTGTTCTCTTAATGTGATGGTGGACTAGTATAGACTCCCAGGGTGTTCTCTTAATGTGATGGTGGACAAGTCTAAACTCCCAGGGTGTTCTCAATGTGACGGTGGACTAGTATAGACTACCAGGGTGTTCTCTAAATGTGATGGTGGACTAGTATAGACTACCAGGGTGTTCTCTAAATGTGACAGTGGACTAGTATAGACTCCCAGGGTGTTCTCTTAATGTGACGGTGGACTAGACTACCAGGGTGTTCTCTTAATGTGACGGTGGACTAGTATAGACTACCAGGGTGTTCTCTAAATGTGACGGTGGACTAGTCTAGACTCCCAGGGTGTTCTCTTAATGTGACGGTGGACTAGTCTAGACTCCCAGGGTGTTCTCTTAATGTGATGGTGGACTAGTCTAGACTACCAGGGTGTTTTCTTAATTGATGGTGGACTAGTCTAGACTACCAGGGTGTTCTCTTAATGTGATGGTGGACTAGTCTAGACTACCAGGGTGTTCTCTTAATGTGATGGTGGACAAGTCTAGACTCCCAGGGTTTTCTCTTAATGTGACGGTGGACTAGTCTAGACTCCCTGGGTGATCTCTTAATGTGACGGTGGACTAGTCTAGACTCCCAGGGTGTTCTCTTAATGTGACGGTGGACTAGTCTAGACTCCCAGGGTGTTCTCTTAATGTGACGGTGGACTAGTCTAGCCTCCCAGGGTGTTCTCTTAATGTGACGGTGGACTAGTCTAGCCTCCCAGGGTGTTCTCTTAATGTGACGGTGGACTAGTCTAGACTCCCAGGGTGTTCTCTTAATGTGACGGTGGACTAGTCTAGACTCCCAGGGTGTTCTCTTAATGTGACGGTGGACTAGTCTAGACTACCAGGGTGTTCTCTTAATGTGACGGTGGACTAGTCTAGACTCCCAGGGTGTTCTCTTAATGTGACGGTGGACTAGTCTAGCCTCCCAGGGTGTTCTCTTAATGTGACGGTGGACAAGTCTAAACTCCCAGGGTGTTCTCTTAATGTGATGGTGGACTAGTATAGACTCCCAGGGTGTTCTCTTAATGTGATGGTGGACTAGTATAGACTCCCAGGGCGTTTTCTTAATTGACGGTGGACTAGTCTAGACTCCCTGGGTGATCTCTTAATGTGACGGTGGACTAGTCTAGACTCCCAGGGTGTTCTCTTAATGTGACGGTGGACTAGTCTAGACTACCAGGGTGTTTTCTTAATTGATGGTGGACTAGTCTAGACTACCAGGGTGTTCTCTTAATGTGATGGTGGACTAGTCTAGACTACCAGGGTGTTCTCTTAATGTGATGGTGGACAAGTCTAGACTCCCAGGGTGTTCTCTTAATGTGATGGTGGACTAGTCTAGACTACCGGGGTGTTCTCTTAATGTGATGGTGGACTAGTATAGACTACCAGGGTGTTCTCTTAATGTGACGGTGGACTAGTCTAGACTACCAGGGTGTTTTCTTAATTGATGGTGGACTAGTCTAGACTCCCAGGTTGTTCTCTTAATGTGATGGTGGACTAGTCTAGACTACCGGGGTGTTCTCTTAATGTGATGGTGGACTAGTATAGACTCCCAGGGTGGTCGCTTAATGTGACGGTGGACTAGACTACCAGGGTGTTCTCTTAATGTGACGGTGGACTAGTCGAAACTCCCAGGGTGTTCTCTTAATGTGATGGTGGACTAGTATAGACTCCCAGGGTGTTCTCTTAATGTGATGGTGGACTAGTATAGACTCCCAGCGTGTTCTCTTAATGTGATGGTGGACAAGTCTAAACTCCCAGGGTGTTCTCTTAATGTGATGGTGGACTAGTATAGACTCCCAGGGTGTTCTCTTAATGTGATGGTGGACTAGTATAGACTCCCAGGGTGTTCTCTTAATGTGATGGTGGACAAGTCTAAACTCCCAGGGTGTTCTCAATGTGACGGTGGACTAGTATAGACTACCAGGGTGTTCTCTAAATGTGATGGTGGACTAGTATAGACTACCAGGGTGTTCTCTAAATGTGACGGTGGACTAGTATAGACTCCCAGGGTGTTCTCTAAATGTGACAGTGGACTAGTATAGACTCCCAGGGTGTTCTCTTAATGTGACGGTGGACTAGACTACCAGGGTGTTCTCTTAATGTGACGGTGGACTAGTATAGACTACCAGGGTGTTCTCTAAATGTGACGGTGGACTAGTCTAGACTCCCAGGGTGTTCTCTTAATGTGACGGTGGACTAGTCTAGACTCCCAGGGTGTTCTCTTAATGGGATGGTGGACTAGTCTAGACTACCAGGGTGTTTTCTTAATTGATGGTGGACTAGTCTAGACTACCAGGGTGTTCTCTTAATGTGATGGTGGACTAGTCTAGACTACCAGGGTGTTCTCTTAATGTGATGGTGGACAAGTCTAGACTCCCAGGGTTTTCTCTTAATGTGACGGTGGACTAGTCTAGACTCCCTGGGTGATCTCTTAATGTGACGGTGGACTAGTCTAGACTCCCAGGGTGTTCTCTTAATGTGACGGTGGACTAGTCTAGACTCCCAGGGTGTTCTCTTAATGTGACGGTGGACTAGTCTAGACTCCCAGGGTGTTCTCTTAATGTGACGGTGGACTAGTCTAGCCTCCCTGGGTGTTCTCTTAATGTGACGGTGGACTAGTCTAGCCTCCCTGGGTGTTCTCTTAATGTGACGGTGGACTAGTCTAGCCTCACTGGGTGTTCTCTTAATGTGACGGTGGACTAGTCTAGACTCCCAGGGTGTTCTCTTAATGTGACGGTGGACTAGTATAGACTCCCAGGGTGTTCTCTTAATGTGATGGTGGACTAGTATAGACTACCAGGGTGTTCTCTAAATGTGACGGTGGACTAGTATAGACTCCCAGGGTGTTCTCTTAATGTGACGGTGGACTAGACTACCAGGGTGTTCTCTTAATGTGACGGTGGACTAGTATAGACTACCAGGGTGTTCTCTAAATGTGACGGTGGACTAGTCTAGACTCCCAGGGTGTTCTCTTAATGTGACGGTGGACTAGTCTAGACTCCCAGGGTGTTCTCTTAATGTGATGGTGGACTAGTCTAGACTACCAGGGTGTTCTCTTAATGTGATGGTGGACTAGTCTAGACTACCAGGGTGTTCTCTTAATGTGATGGTGGACAAGTCTAGACTCCCAGGGTTTTCTCTTAATGTGACGGTGGACTAGTCTAGACTCCCTGGGTGATCTCTTAATGTGACGGTGGACTAGTCTAGACTCCCAGGGTGTTCTCTTAATGTGACGGTGGACTAGTCTAGACTCCCAGGGTGTTCTCTTAATGTGACGGTGGACTAGTCTAGACTCCCAGGGTGTTCTCTTAATGTGACGGTGGACTAGTCTAGCCTCCCAGGGTGTTCTCTTAATGTGACGGTGGACTAGTCTAGACTCCCAGGGTGTTCTCTTAATGTGACGGTGGACTAGTCTAGACTCCCAGGGTGTTCTCTTAATGTGACGGTGGACTAGTCTAGACTACCAGGGTGTTCTCTTAATGTGACGGTGGACTAGTCTAGACTCCCAGGGTGTTCTCTTAATGTGACGGTGGACTAGTCTAGCCTCCCAGGGTGTTCTCTTAATGTGACGGTGGACAAGTCTAAACTCCCAGGGTGTTCTCTTAATGTGATGGTGGACTAGTATAGACTCCCAGGGTGTTCTCTTAATGTGATGGTGGACTAGTATAGACTCCCAGGGCGTTTTCTTAATTGACGGTGGACTAGTCTAGACTCCCTGGGTGATCTCTTAATGTGACGGTGGACTAGTCTAGACTCCCAGGGTGTTCTCTTAATGTGACGGTGGACTAGTCTAGACTACCAGGGTGTTTTCTTAATTGATGGTGGACTAGTCTAGACTACCAGGGTGTTCTCTTAATGTGATGGTGGACTAGTCTAGACTACCAGGGTGTTCTCTTAATGTGATGGTGGACAAGTCTAGACTCCCAGGGTGTTCTCTTAATGTGATGGTGGACTAGTCTAGACTACCGGGGTGTTCTCTTAATGTGATGGTGGACTAGTATAGACTACCAGGGTGTTCTCTTAATGTGACGGTGGACTAGTCTAGACTACCAGGGTGTTTTCTTAATTGATGGTGGACTAGTCTAGACTCCCAGGTTGTTCTCTTAATGTGATGGTGGACTAGTCTAGACTACCGGGGTGTTCTCTTAATGTGATGGTGGACTAGTATAGACTCCCAGGGTGGTCGCTTAATGTGACGGTGGACTAGACTACCAGGGTGTTCTCTTAATGTGACGGTGGACTAGTCGAAACTCCCAGGGTGTTCTCTTAATGTGATGGTGGACTAGTATAGACTCCCAGGGTGTTCTCTTAATGTGATGGTGGACTAGTATAGACTCCCAGCGTGTTCTCTTAATGTGATGGTGGACAAGTCTAAACTCCCAGGGTGTTCTCTTAATGTGATGGTGGACTAGTATAGACTCCCAGGGTGTTCTCTTAATGTGATGGTGGACTAGTATAGACTCCCAGGGTGTTCTCTTAATGTGATGGTGGACAAGTCTAAACTCCCAGGGTGTTCTCAATGTGACGGTGGACTAGTATAGACTACCAGGGTGTTCTCTAAATGTGATGGTGGACTAGTATAGACTACCAGGGTGTTCTCTAAATGTGACGGTGGACTAGTATAGACTCCCAGGGTGTTCTCTAAATGTGACAGTGGACTAGTATAGACTCCCAGGGTGTTCTCTTAATGTGACGGTGGACTAGACTACCAGGGTGTTCTCTTAATGTGACGGTGGACTAGTATAGACTACCAGGGTGTTCTCTAAATGTGACGGTGGACTAGTCTAGACTCCCAGGGTGTTCTCTTAATGTGACGGTGGACTAGTCTAGACTCCCAGGGTGTTCTCTTAATGGGATGGTGGACTAGTCTAGACTACCAGGGTGTTTTCTTAATTGATGGTGGACTAGTCTAGACTACCAGGGTGTTCTCTTAATGTGATGGTGGACTAGTCTAGACTACCAGGGTGTTCTCTTAATGTGATGGTGGACAAGTCTAGACTCCCAGGGTTTTCTCTTAATGTGACGGTGGACTAGTCTAGACTCCCTGGGTGATCTCTTAATGTGACGGTGGACTAGTCTAGACTCCCAGGGTGTTCTCTTAATGTGACGGTGGACTAGTCTAGACTCCCAGGGTGTTCTCTTAATGTGACGGTGGACTAGTCTAGACTCCCAGGGTGTTCTCTTAATGTGACGGTGGACTAGTCTAGCCTCCCTGGGTGTTCTCTTAATGTGACGGTGGACTAGTCTAGCCTCCCTGGGTGTTCTCTTAATGTGACGGTGGACTAGTCTAGCCTCACTGGGTGTTCTCTTAATGTGACGGTGGACTAGTCTAGACTCCCAGGGTGTTCTCTTAATGTGACGGTGGACTAGTATAGACTCCCAGGGTGTTCTCTTAATGTGATGGTGGACTAGTATAGACTACCAGGGTGTTCTCTAAATGTGATGGTGGACTAGTATAGACTCCCAGGGTGTTCTCTTAATGTGACGGTGGACTAGTATAGACTCCCAGGGTGTTCTCTTAATGTGACGGTGGACTAGACTACCAGGGTGTTCTCTTAATGTGACGGTGGACTAGTATAGACTACCAGGGTGTTCTCTAAATGTGACGGTGGACTAGACTACCAGGGTGATCTCTTAATGTGACGGTGGACTAGACTACCAGGGTGTTCTCTAAATGTGACGGTGGACTAGACTCCCAGGGTGTTCTCTTAATGTGACGGTGGACTAGTCTAGACTTCCAGGGTGTTCTCTTAATGTGATGGTGGACTAGTCTAGCCTCCCTGGGTGTTCTCTTAATGTGATGGTGGACTAGTCTAGCCTCCCTGGGTGTTCTCTTAATGTGATGGTGGACTAGTCTAGACTACCAGGGTGTTCTCTTAATGTGACGGTGGACTAGTCTAGACTACCAGGGTGTTCTCTTAATGTGACGGTGGACTAGTCTAGACTCCCAGGGTGTTCTCTTAATGTGATGGTGGACTAGTCTAGACTCCCAGGGTGTTCTCTTAATGTGACGGTGGACTAGTCTAGCCTCCCTGGGTGTTCTCTTAATGTGACGGTGGACTAGTCTAGCCTCCCTGGGTGTTCTCTTAATGTGACGGTGGACTAGTCTAGCCTCACTGGGTGTTCTCTTAATGTGACGGTGGACTAGTCTAGACTCCCAGGGTGTTCTCTTAATGTGACGGTGGACTAGTATAGACTCCCAGGGTGTTCTCTTAATGTGATGGTGGACTAGTATAGACTACCAGGGTGTTCTCTAAATGTGATGGTGGACTAGTATAGACTCCCAGGGTGTTCTCTTAATGTGACGGTGGACTAGTATAGACTCCCAGGGTGTTCTCTTAATGTGACGGTGGACTAGACTACCAGGGTGTTCTCTTAATGTGACGGTGGACTAGTATAGACTACCAGGGTGTTCTCTAAATGTGACGGTGGACTAGACTACCAGGGTGATCTCTTAATGTGACGGTGGACTAGACTACCAGGGTGTTCTCTAAATGTGACGGTGGACTAGACTCCCAGGGTGTTCTCTTAATGTGACGGTGGACTAGTCTAGACTTCCAGGGTGTTCTCTTAATGTGATGGTGGACTAGTCTAGACTCCCAGGGTGTTCTCTTAATGTGACGGTGGACTAGTCTAGCCTCCCTGGGTGTTCTCTTAATGTGACGGTGGACTAGTCTAGCCTCCCTGGGTGTTCTCTTAATGTGACGGTGGACTAGTCTAGCCTCACTGGGTGTTCTCTTAATGTGACGGTGGACTAGTCTAGACTCCCAGGGTGTTCTCTTAATGTGACGGTGGACTAGTATAGACTCCCAGGGTGTTCTCTTAATGTGATGGTGGACTAGTATAGACTACCAGGGTGTTCTCTAAATGTGATGGTGGACTAGTATAGACTCCCAGGGTGTTCTCTTAATGTGACGGTGGACTAGTATAGACTCCCAGGGTGTTCTCTTAATGTGACGGTGGACTAGACTACCAGGGTGTTCTCTTAATGTGACGGTGGACTAGTATAGACTACCAGGGTGTTCTCTAAATGTGACGGTGGACTAGACTACCAGGGTGATCTCTTAATGTGACGGTGGACTAGACTACCAGGGTGTTCTCTAAATGTGACGGTGGACTAGACTCCCAGGGTGTTCTCTTAATGTGACGGTGGACTAGTCTAGACTTCCAGGGTGTTCTCTTAATGTGATGGTGGACTAGTCTAGCCTCCCTGGGTGTTCTCTTAATGTGATGGTGGACTAGTCTAGCCTCCCTGGGTGTTCTCTTAATGTGATGGTGGACTAGTCTAGACTACCAGGGTGTTCTCTTAATGTGACGGTGGACTAGTCTAGACTACCAGGGTGTTCTCTTAATGTGACGGTGGACTAGTCTAGACTCCCAGGGTGTTCTCTTAATGTGATGGTGGACTAGTCTAGACTCCCAGGGTGTTCTCTTAATGTGACGGTGGACTAGACTCCCAGGGTGTTCTCTTAATGTGACGGTGGACTAGTCTAGACTCCCAGGGTGTTCTCTTAATGTGACGGTGGACTAGTCTAGCCTCCCTGGGTGTTCTCTTAATGTGACGGTGGACTAGTCTAGCCTCCCTGGGTGTTCTCTTAATGTGACGGTGGACTAGTCTAGACTCCCAGGGTGTTTTCTTAATGTGACGGTGGACTAGTATAGACTCCCAGGGTGTTCTCTTAATGTGACGGTTGACTAGACTACCAGGGTGTTCTCTTAATGTGACGGTGGACTAGTATAGACTACCAGGGTGTTCTCTAAATGTGACGGTGGACTAGACTACCAGGGTGATCTCTTAATGTGACGGTGGACTAGACTACCAGGGTGTTCTCTAAATGTGACGGTGGAATAGACTCCCAGGGTGTTCTCTTAATGTGACGGTGGACTAGTCTAGCCTCCCAGGGTGTTCTCTTAATGTGACGGTGGACTAGTCTAAACTCCCAGGGTCTTCTCTTAATGTGACGGTGAAGTAGACTCCCAGGGTGCTCTCTTAATGTGACAGTGGACTAGTCTAGACTACCAGGGTCTTCTCGTAATGTGACGGTGGACTAGACTCCCAGGGTGTTCTCTTAATGTGACGGTGAACTAGACTCCCAGGGTGATCTCTTAATGTGACGGTGGACTAGACTACCAGGGTGATCTCTTAATGTGACGGTGGACTAGTCTAGCCTCCCTGGGTGTTCTCTTAATGTGATGGTGGACTAGTCTAGCCTCCCTGGGTGTTCTCTTAATGTGATGTTGGACAAGTCTAGCCTCCCTGGGTGTTCTCTTAATGTGATGGTGGACTAGTCTAGCCTCCCTGGGTGTTCTCTTAATGTGATGGTGGACTAGTCTAGCCTCCCTGGGTGTTCTCTTAATGTGATGGTGGACAAGTCTAGCCTCCCTGGGTGTTCTCTTAATGTGATGGTGGACAAGTCTAGCCTCCCTGGGTGTTCTCTTAATGTGACGGTGGACTAGTCTAGCCTCCCTGGGTGTTCTCTTAATGTGATGGTGGACTAGTCTAGACTACCAGGGTGTTCTCTTAATGTGACGGTGGACTAGTCTAGACTCCTTGGGTGATCTCTGAATGTGACGGTGGACTAGTCTAGACTCCCAGGGTGTTCTCTTAATGTGACGGTGGACTAGTCTAAACTCCCAGGGTGTTCTCTTAATGTGACGGTGGACTAGACTACCAGGGTGTTCTCTTAATGTGATGGTGGACTAGTCTAGCCTCCCAGGGTGGTCTCTTAATGTGACGGTGGACTAGTCTAGCCTCCCAGGGTGGTCTCTTAATGTGACGGTGGACTAGTCTAGCCTCCCTGGGTGTTCTCTTAATGTGATGGTGGACTAGTCTAGCCTCCCAGGGTGTTCTCTTAATGTGACGGTGGACTAGACTACCAGGGTGTTCTCTTAATGTGACGGTGGACTAGTCTAGCCTCCCTGGGTGTTCTCTTAATGTGATGGTGGACTAGTCTAGCCTCCCTGGGTGATCTCTTAACAGGACGGTGGACTAGTCTAGCCTCCCTGGGTGTTCTCATTAAGTACTTTAGTTGTTCTCCTTTTCTGCACTCAAATTAAACTGGTAGACAAGGGGTTTATCCAAATAGAGCCACAGGAATCACACTGTTTTCTGTGTTTTCTCTCTTCATCCAAGTTGCAAGTTATTAACAACAACCGGCTCCACACACCAGGACTGTTGGAGAAACCCATTTCAGATTGGGAAAGGTGAATTGTGT
Source organism: Oncorhynchus kisutch (assembly GCF_002021735.2). Lineage (NCBI taxonomy): Eukaryota > Metazoa > Chordata > Actinopteri > Salmoniformes > Salmonidae > Oncorhynchus > Oncorhynchus kisutch. The sequence goes on along the minus strand of NC_034195.2, from coordinate 42,126,005 downwards.
TACAGATCCTTCCTTAAATAAGTTGGCAAACTATTTGTTTGAATAATTTAAGAATAACACAAAGTAAACATAGATGAATTTATTGTTTAAGTAATTTGTGTATTACTTCAATCGCAGACATCCATTTCACCTCTATACACTACCATGCCCCATTAGGCCTGGTTTACTCTATGGAGTGCTCTGATCTTTATGATTCCTCATTAGCCAGTCTGACTCTCAGCTCATTACGGCAGGAAGAGGAAGTGTGGCCCACTTTCATGCTCTCATCTAAATGGACGGCAATCAGAGGAGCGGCCGTATGGAGCTTCTGCCATCTACAGTGCTGTGATTTAGAGCCAGCCTGGATCAGGGGCAAAATTGAGATTATTCCACCAGCGAGCAGCACTTAGTTGAAAGAGCAGCAAATGAGGTCACTTAGTCTGCAAACACAACTGTATCATCGAGGGATTCACACATTGACTATTAGCAGATAACTGCCCTGCCTACATCACAATAATGTCTTGCTATCGTCTGACCCGTTGCTCATTGAACTATACGCGTGTGATCTTTTTGAGTTCAGGACGATAACAAAACAAAAACATTGGTGGGTCGAGATAGAAATTCTTGGAGGGCAATCTAATTAGGCAAAGCATTTCAGCATTCTAAAGAGCAAAAAGGGGGTGTCTTTTTTTCAACAACAAGAAAATTCATAATAGGTGTTGAAATGGGGCTCCCACTAAAATGGATCATGTAAATATGTTGAGGGGAAGTAGTTGAATTATTCAAAGTTTCAGAACTCTGGATGGATCCTCATTGAGGAACTGGGAGGGCCACAGAGCTCCTCCAGAGCCCAGGGACTGATGGAGAGCACATTGCGGTGCAGTGGGGGAGAACAGCTACAGGACCTCCCCTGGGACCCCTGTTCACTTAGCTAACGTACTGTACCATGAATCCCACTCTGGGCTGCACAGGGCACACAGGTTTATGGGGCCAGTTGCAGCTGGTCTTACATTTCTGAGGAAGAACAACGTTTGCCAATATAAAATAATTTATCCTTCAATTACTTTATCAGTGTTTATTAGCTTTCTTGTAAGACTGTCTTACTTGTTCCATTTTGTTTTACTCTCAGCAGCTTTTGGAACATCTTATCTGTTATTAATATGAACCAGCTACACATACTCTTGAGTATGGTCTCTACAGTAAACAGTCGATAAGAGTCAAGAGCTGATTCTGAAGCTGGTCTTAATGCCTCATCCACATACAGCCCAGATGTTGACCAGACAGACTATCAGATACCAATAGGATTATCCAGCCATGTGCTTTAGACCAAGATGACTGTGTGGTCTGGCATCCAGGGAACAGACAGCAGCATCCCAATGAGAAACAGAAAACACTTCAGAGTCAGTCTGCCAGTGTTTACTCCATCCATCTCCATTCAAGGGATACATCCACGCTAATCTCGGCTCACAGCATGGCTCTCATCTCCTTATTTTGGATCACAAAACGACTCACTCCCTGCAGTTGATCTCTTGTTCAGTCTCTTCTATTTACAGTTTCATTGTAGTCACCAGATATCGAACAGAAGAAACTTGATTTGAAACATAAAACAATATCAACAAAGAGAGACAACTTATTCAAGTAGAATATACTTCTTCCATGTCAAGGCAATTTTCCAACATAAAAGGCTCTCTTCATGTTATTGGGGACATTGGGCCTGGAGAATGGACACAAAGCAGTGCATTTGTCCTATACTTCCAATTGTCTTTCAGAGGGACATCTTCAGGGGATCAAGAGACTGTGGCTGCCTGTTATATTTAACAACAACATTCCCACCACTAAACAGGCAGCATCTGATGGAGGAGAACTTGCTTTAAACAAAGTAAAGCAGAATCACAAGCTTTTCGAGGGATCATCAGATTCAAGGGTACAGTTGAAGTCGGAAGTTTACATACACTTAGGTTGGAGTCATTAAAACTAGTTTTTCAACCACTCAACAAATTTCTTGCCAACAAACTATAGTTTTGGCAAGTCGGTTAGGACATATACTTTGTGCAATTGCTTACAGACAGATTATTTCACTGTATCACAATTCCAGTGGGTCAGAAGTTTACATACACTCAGTTGACAGTGCCTTTAAACAATTTCCAAACACCTGAAGGTACCACGTTCATCTGTACAAACAATAAACACCTTGGGACCACGCAGCCGTCATACCGCTCAGGAAGGAGACGTGTTCTGTCTCCTAGAGATGAACCTACTTTGGTGCGAAAAGTGCAAATCAATCCCAGAACAACAGCAAAGGACCTTGTGAAGATGCTGGAGGAAACAGGTAAAAAAGTATCTATATCCACAGTAAAACGAGTCCTATATCAGCATATCCTGAAAGGCTTCTCAGCATGGAAGAAGCCACTGCTCAAAAACTGCCAGAAAAAAGACAGACTACGGTTTGCAACTGCACATGGTGACAAAGATCGGGCTTTTTTGAGAAATGTCCTCTGGTCTGATGAAACAAAAATAGAACTGTTTGGCCATAATGACCATCGTTATGTTTGGAGGAAAAGGGGATGCTTACAAGCCGAAGAACACCATCCCAACCGTGAAGAACGGGGATGGCAGCATCGTGTTGTGGGTGTGCTTTGCTGCAGGAGGGACTGGTGCAGTTCAAACAATAGATGGCTTCATGAGGGAGAAAAATTATGTGGATATATTGAAGCAACATCTCAAGACATCAGTCAGGAAGTTAAAGCTTGGTTGCATATGGGTCTTCCAAATGAACAATGACCCCAAGCATACTTCCAAAGTTGTGGCAAAATGGCTTAAGGACAACAAAGTCAAGGTATTGGAGTGGCCATCACAAAGCTCTGACCTCAGTCCTATAGAACATTTGTGGGCAGAACTGAAAAAGCGTGTGCGAGCAAGGAGGCCTACAAACCTGACTCACTTACACCAGCTGTCAGGAGGAATGGGCCAACATTCCCCCATCTTATTATGGGAAGCTTGTGGAAGGCTACCTGAAACGTTCAGCAATTTAAAGGCAATACTATCAAATACTAATTGAGTGTATATAAACCTCTGAGAACTGGGAATGTGATGAAAGAAAGAAGTAATTCTCTCTACTACTATTCTGACATTTTACATTCTTAAAATAAAGTGGTGATCCTAACTAACCTAAGACAGGGAATTTTTACTCTGATTAAATGTCAGGAATTGTGAAAAACTGAGTTTAAATGTATTTGGCTAAGGTGTATGTAAACTTCCGACTTCATAACTTAGGAATGCAAAAATAAATTGGATAACACTCTCTCTAATGTAATGTAAACTCTTAGAATAAAGGGTTAGAAAAAGGGTTCTTTGGCTGTCCCATAGGAGAACCCTTTTTGGTTCCAGGTAGAACTTTTTTGGATTCTATGTAGAACCCTATGTGTAAGGGTTTCTACATGGACCTCAAAAGGGTTCTACCTGGAACCAAAAAAGGGTTCTTCAAAGGGTTCTCCTATGGGGAAAGCTGAATAACCCTTTTAGGTTCTAGATAGCACCTTTTTTCTATGAGTGTAATAACATTTTCAGAGATCTAAAATTGTGTTGCCATGTTCTATTCATGGTGTAGATTGTGAAGATAAAAACTTGAGAGAATATATGATGCATATGTACATGTCATTTCTGTTTCTCATTAGCTATTCACTGACGGATGCATACCAAGCACCATCATATGGTGGAATTTCCTTAGTTGAGCAGATTACTCTCACATACGCTATAAAGATGTACAGTTCAGAGAATGTACAGGCACAGACATGCACACACACACATTGTCCTTTCACTGTCCACGCTGTTACAAGCTCGACTCTCCCGCCCAAATCATGTCTCACAACGCACTGAGCAAAGGGTCATCTCTCCATACGGAATGTCCTTTGAAGTTCGAGAGAATGTCATAATTTTGTATTCTGATTCACACTGATGTAAGATAGTGGTGGAAGCGTGAAAAAGAAAGATGCGAGGGAATTATGGAAATGGGCGAGAGGGTTGTGCTGGTTCAGAAGAATTGGGGAATTGCTAATGCCTTCATTTGGTAGCTGAAGGAGACATTGCTTGCTGGCTATCACTGTTGCAGACAGTTTCACAATACTTTAAGGGGGAATATGTTCCTCTGCTGTTGAACTACAATCACAGGATCAACTGTGCAACAGCAAAATAGTCATTAGAGTCAATCTATGAATAACAATGGAACAGACAGGTCAGTGCAATCTATAGCTGGATTCATCATGGTTAATTAGGTAACAACAAGCTTTAACAAGGACCTGGTAACGCTTCTAAGATCTCTGTCTAAAGTCAATCCAATGTGGTAAAGCATGATACAAGGCAAAACATTACCAAGCAGCACCGTCTTTGATTAAGGTTCAGGACTGTGTCCTGACTGTGTAACCATTACAAACCTCTTGGGACCCTTAGAGAGATGGACAGGATCATTACTGACAGGGAGAATAAGCATCATCCTAAAAAAATGCTTATTTGTCTTTACTCTCTGTGGGGAACACATCAGCTAGAGAGAAACTCATTTTGGAAACATTCACCATTTACTTTGGATTGCATGTGGACTGAATACCAGTGCAAGTTTTTATTTGCATGGGATAAAGTGCATTCGGAAAGTATTCAGACCCCTTGACTCCTTCGACATTTTGTTACATTACAGCCTTATTCAAAAATGGACTAAATAAAAACAAATCCTCAGCAATCTACATACAATATCTCATAATGACGAAGCAAAAACAAATGTTTACACATGCATATAAAAAAATATACCTTATTTACATCGGTATTCAGACCCTTTACTATGAGACTCGAAAATGAGCTCAGGTGCATCCTGTTTCCATTGATCATCCTTGAGAGGTTTCTACAACTTAATTGTTGTAGAAGAGAGTCCACCTGTGGTAAATACGTATCAAGGGTATCAAAACATTTCTGCAGCATTGAAGGTCCCGAAGAACTCAGTGGCCTCCATCATTCTTAAAAATTAAGAATCACCAAGATTCTTCCTAGAGCTGTTGGGGGAGAAGGGCCTTGGACAGGGAGGTGACCAAGAACCTGATGGTCACTCTGACAGAGCTATAGAGTTCCTCTGTGGAGATGGGAGAACCCTCCAGAAGTACAACCATCTCTGCAGCACTTCACCAATCAGGACTTTATGGTAGAGTGGCCAAGCAGAAGCCACTCCTCAGTAAAAGGCACATGACAGCCCACTTGGAGTTTGCCAAAAGGCACCTAAAGACTCTCATTACATGAAAATAAAGATTCTCTGGTCTGATGAAACCAAGATTGAACTCTTTGTCCTGAATGCCAAGCGTCACCTCTGGAGAAAACCTGGAACCATCCCTACGGTCAAGCATGGTGGTGGGGATGTTTTTCAGCGGCATGGACTGGGTGACTAGTCGGATCGAGGCATAGATGAACGGAGAAAAGTACAGAGAGATCCTTGATGAAAACCTCAGGACCTCAGACTGGTGCGAAAGTTCACCTTCCAGCAGGACAACGACCCTAAGCACACAGCCAAGACAATGCAGGAGTGGCTTCAGGAAAAGTCTCTGAATGTCCTTGAGTGGCCCAGCCAGAGCTCGGACTTAAACCTGATCGACACTGGAGACCTGAAAATAGCTGTGCAGCAACGCTCCCCATCCAACTTGAAAAAGCTTGAGAGGATCTGCAGAGAAGAATGGGAGAAACTCCCCATATACCGTTGTGTTAAGCTTTTAGTGTCATACCCAAGAAGACTTGAGTCTGTAATCGTTGCCAAAGGTGCTTTAGTAAAGTACTGAGTAAAGGGTCTGAATACTTGTGTAAATTAGCCAACATTTCTGAAAACAGTTTTTACTTTGTCATTACGGGGTATTGTGTATAGATTGATGAGGGGAAAAACAAAACAATTTAATCAATTCTAGAATTAGGCTGTAGCCTAACAAAATATTGTAAAAGCCAAGGGGTCTGAATACTTTCCAAAGGCAATGTAAGTCTATGGCAGCACCCGAGGGGCTTCCATTTTCAAGCTCTACCCGTAGATTTTGCGGTGACGTAGTGTCCCTATGAGTAACAGAACACTGAGCAACTAGGGAACATTACCAACCCCTATGCTCCGTATTTTCTGCTGGCTGCCCCACCACCACAGAAAGCATCGAGGCAGGCTGAAACTCAAGAAAGCAAAAAAAGAGACCATGTTTGTATGTGGCTTTATTAACTGAAAATGCTATGCCCCACTTGCCCTGGTTGTACACAATTTTGCAACATTTTGGCTCATGAGCTCTACTACTAAACACTACTGGCTGAAATTCTACAAAAACTCTGCTGTATAATTTTAAGTGGAAAGTGTTAGTCTGTTGATTTGCCAACCTCAGGCGAGTATAAGTGCATCAGAGATGGCAGATGCTACAGCAGCTCTTAGTGTCTTCAAAAACTATTCATACCCCTTGGCTTATTTCAGATTGTTACACCCCGAATTCAAAATGTATTAAATAAACCCACCTCAACACCCCATAATGAAAACATGTATAGATTTATTGAAAATGAAATACAGAAATATCTTATTTACATACTGTAAGTATTCCCCTGAGTCAATACATGTTAGAATCACCTTGGGCAGCGATTACAGCTGAGTCTTTCTGGCTAAGTCTCTAAGAGCTTTGCACACCTGGATTGTTCAATATTTGCCCTTTATTCTTAAAAAGAAAATGTAAACTCTGTCAAATACAACTATTTTCAAGTCTTGCCATAGATTTTCAAGCAGATTTAAGTAAAAACTGTAACTCGGCCACTCAGGAACAGTCACTCACTGTCTTCTTGGTAAGCAACTCCTGTATACATTTGACCTTGTGTTTTAGGTTATTGTCCTGCTGAAAGGTTAATTCATCTCCCAGTGTCTGGTGGAAAGCAGACTGAACCAGGTTTTTCCTCTCCGATTTTGCCTGTGCTTAGCGCCATTCTGGTTATTTTTTATTATCCTGAAAAAAAAAACTCCCCAGTCCAATGATTACAACCATACCCATAACATGATGCAGCCACCACTATGCTTGAAAATATGGAGATTGGTACTCAATAATGTGTTGTATTTGATTTGCCCCAAACATACCACTTTGTATTAGGGACAAAAAGTTAATTACTTTGCCACATTTTTTGCAGTCTTACTTTAGTGCCTTGCTGCAAACAGGATGCATGTTTTGGAATTTGTATTCCGTACAGCCTTCCTTCTTTTCACTCTGTCAATTAGGTTAGTATTGTGGAGTACCTACAGTGTTGATTCATCCTCTTACTACAGTCCTTTAACTGGTGAAATCCCTGAGCGGTTTCCTTCCTCTCCAGAAACTGAGTTAGGAAGGACGTCTATATCTTTGTAGTGACTGGGTGTATTGGTACACCATCCAAAGTGTAATTAATAACTTCACCATACTCAAAGGGATATTCAATGTCTGCTTTTTAATGTTTTTTTTTTTTTACTCACCAATAGGTGCCCTTCTTTGCGAGGCATTGGAAAATCTCCCTGGTCTTTGTGGTTGAATCAGTGTTTGAAATTCACTGCTCAACTGAGGGACCTTACAGATCATTGTATGTGTGAGGTACATAGATGAGGTAGTCATTCAGAAATAATGTTAAACACTATTATTGCACTGTTACGTTCCCCACACATACAACGATCTGTAAGGTCCCTCAGTCGAGTAGTGAATTTCAAACACTGATTCAACCACAAAGACCAGGGAGGTTTTCGAAAAACATAATTCCACACGCCAATGACCAAACATAGCAATTTAATCAATTTTAAATTCAGGCTGTAACACAAAATGTGGAAAAAGTCAAGGGGTGTGAATACTTTCTGAAGGCACCATATGTTGGGTGGGCTAGCATTTTATCATATCAGATACATTGAATATCAATGATCATGGAATTAGTCATTCTTATTTTGCATGCTGAAATCTCAACATAAGTATAACATCTGGATATCCATTTGAGTGGTCATGTTCCTTCAATTGGCAATGAACAGTTACAACACAGAGTTTCCAAACACAGGGGCCCAACATCGTGAGGCTTCCGGGAAAACCGTGCGAAGCAGACTCGGCAGACCAGTTTGGGGTTTGAGAAGTCAATAAAAGAAGAAATGTTTTTATTTAGTTGTATGAATTTCTCTAAATCAAAAGGCAGAACCTAGATTCGAGCCAATGTGTTATTTCCTAGCCGTCAAAATTAGCTAAATATAGTCCTTTACACATTGTTTTGGGAATTTTCGATACTCCCTGTCTAGATTTCATTTCAGTGATTATTAGAGGGCTGTATGAATGTAGGTCCTTTATCATTTAGATTTGATTTGAGTCATTTTAAAGTATATTGAGTTAGTCTCCCCCAGGGGCCGGATTGGACCCCTCAAGGGCCGGATCCGTACAGTATGTTTGACACCCCTGTAACTAAACCATCTTTGGTTACAGAACAACAGGAGTTATTTTCAAGGCTACAATGCTGAAGTCAACTGAAAGAAGACTTCTGCTGTCACATAGCCTGGCAGTTAAGAGTGTTACTCCAGTAACTGAAAGAAAACGTCTGCTGTCACATAGCCTGGCAGTTAAGAGTGTTACTCCAGTAACTGAAAGAAAACGTCTGCTGTCACATAGCCTGGCAGTTAAGAGTGTTACTCCAGTAACTGAAAGATCACTGGTTTCAATCCCTGAGCCGATTAGTTCAAAAATCTGTTGATGTGCCCTAATTGCTCCTGTAAGTCGCTCTGGATAAGAGTGTCTGCTGTCTAGTGGAAATATGCTTTGACATTTGAAATAAGGTAACTTCCTGACACTGAAAGGATAGTCAGATAAGTGGAAAGATGCATGGAAAATATTACCTGATGAAACCAGTTCTATGCAATTGAGCTTTTGAGGGTTGTTCACACACAGACAGATGATGCAATATCTCATTGACAACAGACGGAAAGGACAAACGCATTCAGACAGATGAACCCTGAGGGGTATCCTACAACGCAGGATCAAGGAGTTAGCCAGCTAACTTGCCTAAACATTCTGATATAACTTTTATATTTTGTAGAAAGATAAGATTGAAATGGTCATGGTCGAATCTATTTAATATCTATGTTGTTTTTTTGTGAACCATAAAATCAATAGTTATTTCTGGTTACTTATCAAAGTTAGCTAACTAATGGATTATACTTTTTAGTGTACCTGTCTGATTTCCGCCCCAGACATAAAGTGCTCATGCCTTACATCCAGGTTCATGTAGAGACCATGTCTAGTTGTTACTATTCAAGTTAAAAACACATCCCACCAATTGCATTATACAACAGCATACATAATTGATCATTAGGATTTGAATATAAATTGTGCCTTTTGCATTCACACTGCATACTATACCACAACTTTAACTGTTAAGAGGAACTGAACAGGAGTTACATTCAAAAACTATCTGGATGAGGATTTTGCAAACGATTGTAGCCTTTTTCAAATTCTCAATAGCAAAACTGTATTAAAGGAGCGAAACAAACTTGCAATGAAAGGTTACAGGAAGTGTCGATTGCTGAAAGTACACAAACTCTTTCAATGTACCAAAAACAAACGTACTGGACTGGATACAGCTGGCATGCAGGTCCTCAGGAGGAAATGAAAACTTCAGTCTTCTCCAGATAATGTGGCGCCACCTGCTGGTAGGAACAAGGTCACTGTCTGTTGGATTCAATGAAATCAACCCACAGAGGGATAGTTTTATTTTGCCAAAAGTAATCTTCTAAAACTATAAACAAAGATGAAGAAATCTAGTCAGAGCCTGTGCCTGTTCAACAGTTGTCTGACCAATGTTTCAACATCTAAAATATTGAAATAACCAAAACCTAAAAAATGTCATAAATACATTATATGATTACAATATCCAAAATAGACAGTATGCCTCAACATTTTGTGAAATCTTTATACAATGGGAGAAAAACAATCCAGAAAATAATAGATCAACGCATGCATTATAAAAACTCATTTGACCTTTATCCTGCATAGTTTGGTCTTTTTTCAGGACTGGGGACGTGTCAAGGGCCCATCTGGATAATATTACACGTTCTAAAGATGCAGCAGCGTGAGCAGAACTCTCTCTCAGAAGGATTCAAAACCTTCCAGAACTGTCTCTCACGTCAACCAACAACAAACATACAGCCAGATGCCTCTGGAATTCAACCACACAACTCACCAGGGAGACATATTTTTAGGTTAGTTCAGAACTGAATTCTCTTAAAGGAATATACTTTTGTGGTTGTGTTTGAGAGTAGTTGAAATAAGTCCTAAACGTGTGTTTGATGTATACCTGGATGTTGACACTGCTCGTCCTGAGCCTGGGGTTGGGGCATGCTCAGAGGTCCACCCAGGAAGCCTTCATGATGCAGTATTTTGAGAGGAGGATTGCCCAACTTGAGGTAAGAGACAAAAACAAAAGCCTGAAGACTTCAAACGACATGTTTTCTTCATTACACACAGAGTATGAATGGATTGGCTTATGGTCAAATAAAACTAATATCAGATTACTCTACCTCATTGTTTAGTCTGTATTGATAACATTACAGCAACACTAAACTAAAACCAATGTTAACAGCAAATCTCAAAACAAACTGTTCACTGTGACGATGCGAACCAGGGACTCCAATGCATATACACCCTACTCTCATTTGCCACCAAACATAGTTTGCAAATGTTGTTTGTTTGTTAATGTGGTTAGAGTGTACCGCTAAGCATGTCCCAAAGTTCTTATACAAGCCATCACACGCAAGTAGAAATTGTTAACAATGTTAATTAAGAATTTAAGTTACACTGCTTCGATTTATCGACCTGAAAAAGGCAGTTTCATAAATTAGCAGCATTTCAATCTTCTCGATTTGTCAGTTGGGATAATTAGGAGTACAGAGTCATCTTCTTTCACTGGATTGAGGTAAGTTTTCGAGCCATATCCCATGCCGGCTCAACTCTGCGCTCATTAGGACAGCCAAGGGTTTCTAAACTATTCTGGATCATTTCAGGAGCGCTTGGGCTCGAGTGACATTTGGTCCCATTTTTTTTGTTTTACTCTGTAATATGAGAATTACTGATGTTATAGGCGCTCTGCCTTAGAAGCCAGTTGTTGCCTCAGTTATTGCCTATCTAGATGATTGTTTGTCATTTTGAAAGTTTATGTTTATATTTCAGGGTTCATCAACGTCTTGTAAACATCCATGGTTCCATTTCACCTTCTGCACCTATAAATAAATGCCTCCATTTTGCACCTGATTTTGTCTGAATCCTTATGCTTCACACCCCCTGACAAGACCACCTAGGGTCCACATTCTTACCTTCACATTGTGCCACTTCTTAAACAGCATCTGCTTGCTCACCTCTCTTGCCCAGGAGCGTCTGATCAAATGTGAGCAGAACACCCAGCAGGTGGACCAGAAGATCTATGACCTGTCTACAAAGGTGCGTGGCCAGCTGGCTAGCATGGAGGTGCACCGAACGGAGGTAAAGACTCAGGTGGATAATGTAGCCATGCGGGTGGAGCGAGTGGAGAGGGACGTGGAGTACCTGGAGAATAAGACCCCTAACCAGCCCCACATCGAGGTAGAGGAGGCCCTGATCGAACAGCAGATGAAAGACACCCAGAAGAAAATAGTAAAGATCACACTGGGGACAGGTACTTAGGAAACTGATGTTAACTGGAAAATAATGTAATATACTTGTGTGTGTGTTGTACATGATATTGAGAAATAAATTAGGATACTTTCAATCTTACTCTTGTCCTTTCATGTATAGACTGCAACATAGCTCTCACTGGTGTGAAGTCTCTGAAGATAGTGAAGAAAGCAGGGGACGTCTATGGATCCTGGCTGAAAGACCCTACTAAGGGCTCTGCCAAAATCTATTTCTTCAGCGGGAATAAGAACAACACCGTACTGGAGTTTAAATCCTTGAAGACCTTCACTGATGGAAGGCTCGCCCAGGCTCATCCAATTCAGCTCCCCTTTCCCTGGCAGGGAACTGGCCATGTGGTCTACAATGGCTTTCTGTACTATCACAGGGCAGACACACCCAACCAGATCTTAAAGGTGCATCTCCTCAACCGCACTGTGGCCGACAGTATGCTGCTGCCCGGGGTTGGCCGCCTGCCTACCTACGCCCTCACCACGCACACCTTCCTGGACCTGGCTGTGGACGAACTGGGCCTGTGGGTCATCTACTCTGACCCAGAGTTTGGGGGCAACCTGGTGATCACCAAGCTGGACAAGAGCAGCCTGGCTGTGGAGCACACCTGGGACACCACCTGTACGAGCCGCGACGCAGAGTCAGCATTCATGATCTGTGGAACACTGTACGTGGTGTATAACTCCCGCTACGGAGGGCGCTCCAGCATTCAGTGCCTGTACGATATCCACGACACCATCCACAGTGAGGAGAGCCCTGTGCTGTTCTTTCCTAAGCGCTACACCAACCACTACAGTATGCATTACCACCCCAAGGACAAGCAGCTGTATGCCTGGGACGACGGTTACCAGACCATCTACAAAGTGGACCTCAAGAGCAAGGCTGAAGTCTGACATGAGTCTACATTAAACGCTTATCAGTCATAGAACCACAGGCGTATTCAAAACATAACTAATTAACAATGTCCATATTCTTATCATAATAGCCAACAATAATCCATTTAAGTTGAGGTAACACAATACACAGTTTACTCAAGGCCCATATTTTAGTGGTCAGATGGTTCTTAGTACAATGTAGTGGTCAGATGGTTCTTAGTACAATGTAGTGGTCAGATGGTTCTTAGTACAATGTAGTGGTCAGATGGTTCTTAGTACAATGTAGTGGTCAGATGGTTCTTAGTACAATGTAGTGGTCAGATGGTTCTTAGTACAATGTAGTGGTCAGATGGTTCTTAGTACAATGTAGTGGTCAGATGGTTCTTAGTACAATGTAATCAGATGCTTCTTGGAGGTACAGTGACTGAAAATACGTTTTTGCCAATGTGGCACTGTTGAACTGAATGAGGTGAGATAGCTCTCCCAAAACAGTAGCTTTTTGCATAGTCATACATGTTTATGGAGCAACTTTTATGACCCTGCTGAACACATCAGAGCTCTAAAGATTGGATGTGCCTGTAAAGTAATGGGAAACAACTAAATCTGACATTTCCACAAGCTGATGGTACTATTCTATTAACAGACAAACCATATTTTCCTATTCCTGTTCCTATAATAATTTTGATATGAGCTTCTGTTCTTTGTGGTGACTTTGAAAGGCAGTACATGACATGTTATTATTGGTGTATGTATATGGCATAGCAACCACGTGAACAGGCGAATTGAGCATGGGCCAAGTGTAATCAAATGAGATTAGGTAGCTAGTAACACAGTTGGTGTCATAATACCCATAAAACCCGAGTGGTCAAACAGGCAAATGGTTCCAATCGTTTTTCCACCATTCATTATTCCCATAGGGCATTTTAGAAACACTTGGCTAGGCATACTCTGGCATGATGTTTTGAGAACTATGTAAATCACTCTCACAAGGTGCCTTGTATCAATATATTCAGCTCATTTACTCTCAGATTAAAAAATGCTAATTGGCATCAAAGTAAACATCATGCAAGACTACAAATCCCTGCAAGCTCCTGCACGTCATCTCTAGCTGACACCTTTGCTAACAGGTATTGTGTCAATTTAAAACTTGCACAAGACAGTTCAAAGAAATGTCAGTTTAAAGAAATTGTATTTATTCATTACTAAATGCGTTACTAAATTAAAATAAAATTGTATGTTAATCCAGAGATTCTTACCTTTGCCTTGATTCGGCAGTCTCGTCCAAATGATCATGGCATTTGTAGTTCTTTATGATAGCCACATAAACAGCTGATTAGCATTTAATTTTGGGGGGGTAGATACAGGCGACTGTTTTGATAAATCACCTTGTCCTAGAGAGAGTTACATGGTTATCAAAACGTCACGCCAGGTAATCCCATATGGGAAAAAATGTATGGTGGAAAACGATAGAACCATTTCCTTGTTTGACCGCTAGGTTTTATGGGTATTATGACTCATGCTGTGGTAATCTAACCTGAGATATTTTTGCTGTGGTTTTTTTGTATAACTATGCTTGTCTCACTTATAATCAGCAGATGGCACTGTTGTCAAGAACTTCAGCACAAACCGCCAGTGAGCCAAGCGTCCAAATGATAGGCTGGCTATATGTTTTAGTCCTACAGTCCTAGGGTATATAATACTGTGCACGTGCTGGGCCATGGCAGACTCAACCAAGTGAGATAAAAATTTGCACAGGTAAATGGGGACCCCCCCCCCAAAAAAAAAAGTGTATTTATGTGTACACAAATAGCATACAGAAGATGTGATGAGTTGTAATATATGTATTACACGTGATTACAGTAATTTGTTGCAGATTTGAGTTTACATGTCGTCTTTTTCACGTATTGGGAATGATGAGTAGCTAGAGCACATGGGCTGTGTAGTTTGATGGGATGGCACACCCTTAGAATCACATGATAGGTGATTGGTGGAGAGGCTTTATGATGAACACACTTATGGCGTTGGCAGCGCAAAGGCACAGTCGGTCAATGCGCGGAGCATCCCATCGCTGAAGACACCACTTACAGTGCCAAGGACCATTTTAAATCCAAGGTGGTCAATAGTGTATTTTGCAAGTTGCAGGGGAGGAATACGCGCTGGAGAGCAAGTCTCCGAAGTCGAGGATATTATAGGTAATGCCGAGACACTTGTTTTCTTATTATTATTTACTTAGTAAAGTTTGTATCCTACTCGCAGGTATTCATAATATAAGTAGATACGATTTAAAGCCTATCTGTAGCCGAATGTACGGCGGCTTTGTGAATAAACACAATTTTAATTGTTCTATACTATTTTTTTCCCAAGTATGTTCAATACACTGATTTGCTTACGGAACAGGTGGATGAGCGCTGGGAAAGTGACAGACTAAAACTTGTCTGAACATGACAATGCAGTTGTGTACAGTATGTGGTTACAACAGTTTCTCAGCATTCCACAAGTATCTAAGCACTTGGAATGTAGCTTTATTTAAATAAAGTAGTAGTGGTTGTTTTTCTCAATTAGTTTTTGTTGCAGTTGCTTTCACACTTAGTAGTAAAACAATATGGTTTTCAGTTTATGTAGGTATACAATTTATGTAAGAATTATGAGGAGAAAATGGCCTACATTGAATGCACACAAAGCAATTCCCTGCTTTTTAATGGTTTGTAAGGGTTTCTGTTGATGAAATGCAGTTTTGTTGTTTTCAGGGTAGGCTATAGTAGCCTATGATGTGTTAAATGATGCTGCAGCCTACTCACCCGAGTTTAATTGCAGACTATCAATTATGGACTGCATGACAAGCAGCTAAATATTTCTTGCTGTGTATGATATGGTAATTTGTAAGTATCAAGGCTGTAGTGCACCCAGCTGTGTGTGCTTGCCATCAAACAGCGAAGATGATTCATAGACCAGAAATGCTTGAGTGTCTTGAATATGGACGAAGAGTTGGAGGGGACTTGCACCCAGGATACAATGTATTCTGTAGCCATGCTCATCCGAAGTAGCCCAGGTCGCATTCATCTGAATAGAATTACCTCTGAACACCAGTGGTTCATTGGTCTCCAAAATATACTGAACAAAAATGGAAGTGCAACATGCAACAATTTCAAAGATTTTACTGTGTTACAGTTCATATAAGGAAATACATCAATTGAAATGAATTCATTAGGCCCTAATCTATAGATTTCACATGAGTGGGAATACAGATATGCATCTGCTGATCACAGATACCTTTTTTTTTAAAAAGGTAGGGGCGTGGTTCAGAACCAGTCAAATCAAATCAATTTTTATTTGTCACTTGCGCCGAAAACAACAGTAAAATGTTTACTTACAAGCCCTTAACCAACAATGCAGTTCAAGAAAGAGTTTTAAAAATACATTAAAATAAAAAGTAACACAATAAAATAACAAGGCTGTATACAGGGAGTACCAAGTCAATGTGTAAGGGGATACCTAGTCAGTTGTACAACTGAATGCATTCAACTGAAAACTGTCTTCCGCATTTAACCCAACCCCTCTGAATTAGAGAGGTGTGGGGGGCCTGCTTAATCAACATACACGTCATCGGCACCCAGGGAACAGTGGGTTAACTGCCTTGCTCAGGGGCAGAACGACAGACTTTTACCTTATCAGCTCGGGGATTTGATCTAGCAACCTTTCGGTTAATGGCACAATGTGTCCTACCTGCCAGGCTACCTGCCAGGTACAGGTTAGTTGAGGTCATTTGTACATGTAGGTATGGGTAAAGTGATTTTGCATAGAAAATAAACAGTGAGTACCAGCAGTGTAAAAACAAATGAAGAGGGGAGAGGTATCAATGGAAATAGTCAGGTTGGTAAATTTCTTATTGACAAACTTGAGTTTTGGCAAGTCGGTTAGGACATCTATCACAATTCCAGTGGGTCAGAATTTTACATACACTAAGTTGACTGTGCCTTTAAACAGCTTGTAAAATTCCAGAAAATTATGTAATGACTTTAGAAGCTTCTGATAGGCTAATTGACATCATTTGAATCAATTGGAGGTGTACCTGTGGATGTATTTCAAGGCCTACCTTCAAACTCAGTGCCTCTTTGCTTGACATAATGGGAAAATCAAAAGAAATCAGCCAAGACCTCAGAAACCTCCACAAGTCTAGTTCATCCTTGGGAGCAGTTTCCAAACGCCTGAAGGTACCTCGTTCATCTGTACAAACAGTAGTACGCAAGTATTAACAGCATGGGACCACGCAGCCATCATACCGCTCAGGAATCAGACTTGTTCTGTCTCCTAGAGATGAACGTACTTTGGTGGAAAAAGTGCAAATCAATCCCAGAACAACAGCAAAGGACCTTGTGAAGATGCTGGAGGAAACAGGTACAAAAGTATCTATATCCACAATAAAACGAGTCCTATATCAACATATCTTGAAAGGCCACTCAGCATGGAAAAAGCCACTGCTCAAAAACTGCCATAAAAAAGCCAGACTATGGTTTGCAGCTGCACATGGGGACAAAGATTGTACTTTTTGGAGAAATGTCCTCTGGTCTGATGAAACAAAGATAGAACTGTTTGGCCATAATGACCATCGTTATGTTTGGAGGAAAAAGGGGGAAGCATGGGGGTGGCAGCATCATGTTGTGGGGGTGCTTTGCTGCAGGAGGGACTGGTGCACTTCACAAAATAGATGGCGTCATGAGGCAAGAAAATTATGTGGATATATTGAAGCAACATCTCAAGACATCAGTCAGGAAGTTAAAGCTTGGTCGCAAATGGGTCTTCCAAATGGACAATGACACCAAGCATACTTCCAAAGTTGTGGCAAAATGGCCATCATAAAGCCCTGACCTCAATCCTATAAAAAATGTGTGGGCAGAACTTAAAAAGTGTGTGCAAACAAGGAGGCCTATAAACATGACTCAGTTACACCAGCTCTGTCAGGAGGAATGGGCCAAAATTTACCCAAGTCATTGTGGGAAGCTTGTGGAAGGCTGGCTATCCAAAATGTTTGACCCAAGTTAAACAATATAATGGCAATGCTACCAAATACTAATTGAGTGTATGTGATCTTTTGACGCACTGGGAATGTGATTAAAGAAATAATAGCTGAAATCATTCTCTCTACTATTATTCTGACATTTCACATTCTTAAAATGAAGTGGTGAGCCTAACTGACCTAAGACAGGGAATTGTAACTAGGATTAAATGTCAGGAATTGTGAAAAACTGAGTTTAAATGTATTTGGCTAAGGTGTATGTAAACTTCCGACTTCAACTGTACGTACGGTCACTGTGGGGACTGTGGTGTACTCCTCAATGCCATTGGATGAATCCCAGAACATATTCCAGTCTGTGCTAGCAAAACAGTCCTGTAGCGTAGCATCCGCGTCATCTGACCATTTCCGTATTGAGCGAGTCACTGGTACTTCCTGTTTTAGTTTTTGCTTGTAAGCAACAATCAGGAGGATAGAATTATAGTCAGATTTGCCAAATGGAGGGCGAGAGAGAGATTTCTATGCGTCTCTATGTGTAGAGTAAAGGTGGTCTAGAGTTGTTTTGTTCTCTGGCTGCGCATGTTACATGCTGGTAGAAATGAGGTAAAACTGATTTAAGTCTGCCTGCATTAAAGTCCCCAGCCACTAGGAGCGCCACTTCTGGATGAGCATTTTCTTGTTTGCTTATGGCCTTATAGAGTTGGTTGAGTGCGATCTTAGTGCCAGCATCGGTTTGTGTTGGTAAGTAGACGGCTTCGAATAATACAGATGAGAACACTCTCGGTAGATAGTGTTGGCTACAGCGTATCATGAGGTACTCTACCTCAGGCGAGCAATACCTAGAGACTTCTTTAATATTAGACGTTGCGTATCAGCTGTTATTGACAAATAGAAACACAACCCTGCCCATCATCTTACTAGACATAGCTTCTCTGTCCTGCCGATGCACGGAAAACCCAGCCAGCTCTATATTATCCATGTCGTCGTTCAGCCATGATTCAGTGAAACATAAGATATTACAGGTTTTAATGTCCCGTTGGTAGGATAGTCTTAATCGTATTCCATTTTATTTCCCATTGATTGCACGTTGGCCAATAGTAAGGATGGTAGTGTAGATTTACTGACTTGCCTTCTCTGAATTCTCTGAAGGCAGCCTGAACTCCTCCTCCTTTTTCTCTCTCTTTCTTCACGCAAATGACAGGGATTTGGGCCTGGTCTCGGAAAGCAGTATATCCTTCGGGTCAGACTCATTAAAGAAGAAATCTTTGTCCAGTTCGAGGTGCGTAATTGCTGTTCTGATATCCAGAAGCTCTTTTCAGTCATAAGTGACGGTACAGCAACATTATGTACAAAATAAGTACAAAAATAAGTTACAAACAATGTGAAAAAAAAAAATTTGCTAAGTTTGTTAGGAGCTCGTAAAATGGTAGCCATCCCCTCCGGCGCCATTGTGTGACCACCATTTGCCTCATGCAGCGTGACACATCTTCTTTGCATAGAGTTGATCAGGCTGCTGATTGTGGCCTGTGGAATGTTGTCCCACTCCTCTGAAATGGCTGTGCGAAGTTGCTGGATATTGGCGGGAACTAGAACACACTGGTGTACACGTCAATCTAGAGCATCCCAAACATGCGCAATAGGTGACATGTCTGGTGAATATGCAGGCCATGGAAGAACTGGAACATTTTCAGCTTCCAGGAATTGTGTACAGATCCTAGCGACATGGGGCCATGCATTATCATACTGAAACATGAGGTGATGGCGGCAGGTTAATGGTACAACAATTGCCTTCAGGATCTCATCACAGTATCTCTGTACATGCAAATTGATGATAAAATTTAATTGTGTTTGTTGTCCATAGCTTATGCCTGCCCATACCATAACCCCACAGCCACCATAGGGCACTATGTTCACAACGTTGACATCAGTATATTCCCTCGCCCACATAACACTATACACGTGCTCTGCGGTTGTGAGGCTGGTTGGACGTCCTGCCAAATTCTCTAAAACAACGTTGAAGGAGGCTTGTGGTAGAGAATTGATCATTCAGTTCTCTTGTTAAAGCTCTGGTGGAGTCAGCACTCAAATCCTCGTTCAAAACTTGAGGCATCTGTGGCATTGTGTCCCCAGCACATGGTGCACCTGCATAGTTATCATGCTGTTTTAATCAGCTTCTTGATATGCCACACGTAAACAAATTTGTGCACAAAATTTAAGATAAATAATCTTTTTGTGCATATGGAAAATTACAGGGATATTTTTGGGGACCAAAACTTTACATGTTGCGTTTATATTTTTGTTCAGTATCATTCACAATACTGTTGTTATCACAGAGAGAGGGTGCTTGTTGCATTCTTTTTTACATTTTTAATTGTATAGATTTTTTTTCTCCCCAATTGGTAGTTACAGTCCTGTCCCATCGCTGCAACTCCCGTACGGACTTGGGAGAGGTGAAGGTCGAGAGCCGTGCGTCTTCTGAAACACATCTCACCCAAGCCACACTGCTTCTTGACACAACACCTGCAACACCCGCCAGCCACACCAATGTGTCGGAGGAAACACTGTACACCTTGCGACTGCGTCAGTGTGCATTGCGCCCAGCCCGCCACAGGAGTCGCTAGTGCGTGATGGGACAGGAACATCCCTGCCAGCCAAACCCTCCCCTAACCCGGACGACGCTGGGCCAATTGTGCGCCCCCCATGGGTCTCCCGGTTGCAGCCGGCCGCGACAGAGACTGGACTCAAACCAGGTTCTCTAGTGGCACAGCTAGCACTGTGATGCAGTGCCTTAGACCACTGCGACACTCGTAGGCCCCTCATTCTTAATCTATTCAAGATACACTTGATTCATCAATAACTTATTTGATTGCACTGTAAAAAAAAAAAAAAAAGCCAACTCCTGGCTTACAGGCCACATCAAGCCTGCAAATCACATTATGCTGGCTTGCAAAATTGCTTAATCAGTGTTAATCTGTGAGTTGAATGGACTTCAAAAGGACAAGAATTTAAGCTAATGTGTTCAAGTTTGTTTACTCAACAAACTCTGCTTGAAGTGAGGTGAATTTGAAAAAGCTTGTTAAGTAACATTACAAATGAATGTTTGCTCAAAACCACTCAAAACAACCCCCATCATTATCATATTTCCCAGCATGCTGTATTGCAGGATGATTTTCAGAATTGTTTGCTTAAATACCTGTGTATTTACTTGTACATTGATTGGTTTATTAATCTTATGCTACACAAACATAAATAACATACATTTTTCTAAACTAATCAATTTTTTTTTGTATTTGGACTTTTTGCACTTGTTACTGAGATAGCTGTTCCAGTTTATATGATTTAGGTAGTCTCAATTTTCTGACAGTCCTTCTCCTTGTAGGTTGTGGGTGATTAAAAGTTCCAATTGTTGCATATCCTCACTCTGGCTGGATTCCAATAAGAATTACACATCACTTTGCAAGCCAGGATAATGTGACTTGCAGGCTTGATGTGGCCTGTAAGCCAGGAGTTTCCGACCACTGTGTTAGGGTGTAACTAGGCCCTCAAAGAAAGGCCTTATGATTTATGTAATGTATTGTCATAAAGATGTACATTTTACACTAAGATATATGCAAATAAGGTAGAATAAATTCTCAAGTTGAATTGTATGTTCACTTAACCATCAATTCAAAGTTGAGTGAACATACAATTCAATTGACAATGTATGTTGATTCAGCTACAGTATATGCCCAAATGTTGAGCAAACTCACCAGCCTGTTGCAGCTGGTTGCTTTACAATTGAACATTTTATTATTATTATAATTATTATTTTTCTATTTGGAGTTTAAATTAATGTGAGGAAATACTAGTTATTTCCAACATACATAGAATATTCAAAGGAGAGTTTGCATGTATAGTATAAGCTTATATCCTGCACTAAGTCACAGAATGAGGAAGAAAAGACAACCATAGTAGCAGATCAGGGCATTATACTCTGAGGATCAAACAGTGTGTTTAATACCAACAGGAGTAGTCCTCCTTCCAGTCCTAGGTTTGAATAATTATTCTGTCAACTCACACGGCTATGGCATTGTGAGTCGTCTACAGGAGGTAATCCTCAGTCAGATACTGGATGTCAGAGAGCGGAGAAAGCTTACTACTCGCAGGAGGGCTTGAAAAATCACAGGGAAGATCATTTCTTGTGTTGATTTTAGAGCCTGACCGATATGTTTTTTGGGGTCCGGTACCGATACTAATGTATCTGCCGATAAACAGTTTTACAGCAGATTTTTTTTTCCCACACTGAGTTCTCATAAATTGCCATCCAAAAGAGTGATTGTACAATACCTATGCTTCAGATGTTGATTTCATACATTGTGACAATAATGACACATCATGAGAATGGTGTGTTCAGATAAGCATGCAATTTCCTTTTTTCATTCTATTTATTGAATATCGGTTACCGATCAATATGGAGTTAAAAGGCCAATATCGGCTGATTTTAATAGTGGTAAACCGATAAATCAGTCGGACTCTAGTTACAGTATTATATATAATTTTCCTACTAGCAAAGAAAATCAGCTGTTGCTGCTCTGCTTAGGGCTCCCTTCAAGGAATGTTCTACCAGAGTTCACTCAATGAATGATACTAGTGGACAGACCTCTGGGTAGCCTATGTATGGTGTTGGACACTCCTGTTTTGAGGTGTCGAAGATAAAGAAGCAGACAAGCTAGCGAAAGGGATCTGCTGTGTTATTACATAGAAAAAAACACACTTAAAGCGGCAATCAACAGTTGAAACGATAACAAAGCACTGATTTGCTACAAAGCTGAGGGATGGGACTGAAGAAATGGAACCACTCAAATTCATAGACAGAGCTATGGATGCAAGAACTGATCATCCTTGACATCACAATTTAGTTTTAACCATGTTTTGAGGCTATACAGTGTTTGTTTGCATTTACTTTGTTCACAGTACAGTAAAACAAGTTTATTTTGTGTGTTCTGATGCGGTACGACAGTTGAATTAAACTTATTTTTTAAGTATCAAATCAGTACATATCAGTAATTTATAAGTCCAAAAATGGATGTAGCTACTGCAGATTGCCCATTTAATATACTGTATGTGTAGAAATTCAAGACAACACATTGGCAGTCCCACAGCTCCAGAGTGTAAATTCCTCTTGGTAATGAGTTTGTCGTTCGGCAGTCAGCTGGGCTGTGCTCTGAGGATCATGTGCTCAGACAAATGGATAAGGCCCATTATTTGTCCTGGCCTCTGTTTTATGCCACTCCCCAGCCCCATGTGAAACAGTATGCGATTGTATGTCTTTGAGATGACATACCCTCCCAGGACTCAGGCCAAATGCATAAACAGATATTGCAATTGTTTAGCAACTTCCCCCTGAGGATGACCGTAAATGCTATTTTATTTCTGCAGGATTTTATGTTTGCATGGCATTTGGACTGCTATGCATTGCCTGGATATGTTCTGTATGGAAATCATTGAACATCCATGCTTTAGTTACAAGTAAACCAAAGTCGTATGCTGAAATGTCTAATCTTTTTAATAACAAACATATTACTTAAGTTATTGATTCTGGGGTCCACCAGTGACATTCTTCAACCTGTGTGCTTCCCCGCTAACTGTGATGAGAGTTCATCAGACAAAGGTGAGCGACCTCTACCAGGCCAGGACTTTTACTTTCTCCCTGCTTGACAAAAGATTTAAAGCTCCATGGTAAACAGGCAGCCCAGAGTTAGCCGGAAGCCAAAAACAGAGGTTGAAGTGAACATTGTTTTAATCTGACAAAGTTATATGACCATCACCTGTCAAGGCAAATCAAGCTAAAGCTTTCAGCAGAGCAGGGAAGTGTTGAGTGGTGAGTGATTGCGGGAGGGAAACAATACTGTGGGACATAGTTTGATGGTTTTTCCATGCAGCTTTGTTGTTTTCCAGTTACAGTTGGAGTTCTTTAGCTAGGAATTGGATCCCTAAAACAACTAGCTCCCCTCCCAGCTCAGATGGGGGTTCTGCCTGAACGATGACCTGTTACAACATTTTTTATTTGATTTTATAAAATTGTATTTCACCTTTATTTAACCAGGTAGGCTAGTTGAGAACAAGTTCTCATTTACAATTGCGACCTAGCCAAGATAAAGCAAAGCAGTTCGACACATACCACAACACAGAGTTACACATGGAATAAACAAACATACAGTCAATAATACAGTAGGGAAAAAAGTATATATACAGTGTGTGCAAATGAGGCAAGATAAGCGAGGTAAGGCAATAAAATAGACCATAGTGGCGAGGTAATTACGATATAGCAATTAAACACTGGAGTGAGATGTGCAGAAGATGAATGTGCAAGTAGAGATACTGGGGTGCAAAGGAGCAAAATAAATACAATATGGGGATGAGGTAGTTGGATGGGCTATTTACAGATGGGCTATGTACAGCTGCAATGATCTGCGAGCTGCTCTGACAGCTGTTGCTTGAAGTTAGTGAGGGAGATAAATCAAATGTATTTATATAGCCTCCTTAGATTAGCTGATATCTCAAAGTGCTGTACAGAAACCCGGCCTAAATCCCCAAACAGCAAGCGATGCAGGTGTAGAAGCACAGTGGCTAGGGAAAACTCCCTAGAAAGGCCAAAAAGGAAAAAACCTAGAGAGGAACCAGGCTATGAGGGGTGGCCAGTCCTCTTCTGGCTGTGCCGGGTGGAGATTATAACAGAACATGGCCAAGATGTTCAAATGTTCATAAATTACCAGCATGGTCAAATAATAATAATCACAGTAGTTGTCGAGGGTGCAACAGGTCAGCATCTCAGGAGTAAATGTCAGTTGGCTTTTCATAGCCGATCATTGAGAGTATTTCTACCGCTCCTGCTGTCTCTAGAGAGTTGAAAGCAGCAGGTTTGGGACAGGTTGCACATCCGGCAAACAGGTCAGGGTTCCATAGCCGCAGGCAGAACAGTTGAAACTGGAGCAGCAGCACGGCCAGGTGGACTGGGGACAGCAAGGAGTCATCATGCCAGGTAGTCCTAAGGCATGGTCCTAGGGCTCAGGTCCTCCGACAGAGAAAAATAAAGAATGAGAGAATTAGAGAGAGCATACTTAAATTCACAGAGGACACCTGATAAGACAGGAGAAATACTCCAGATATAACAGACTGACCCTAGCCCCCCGACACAAACAACTGCAGCATAAATACTGGGGGCTGAGACAGGAGGGGTCAGGAGACACTGTGACCCCATCCGATGATACCCCCGGACAGGGCCAAACAGGCTGGATATAACCCCACCAACTTTGCCAAAGCACAGCCCTCACACCACTAGAGGGATATCTTCAACCACCAACTTACCATCCTGAGACAAGGCTGAGTATAGACCACAAAGATCTCCGCCACGGCACAACCCAAGGGGGGGGTGCCAACCCAGACGGGAAGACCACTTCAGTGACTCAACCCACTCAAGTGACGCACCAGTGACTCAGCCCCTGTAATAGGGTTAGTGGCAGAGAATCCCAGTGGAGAGAGGGGAACCGGCCAGGCAGAGACAGCGAGGGCAGTTCGTTGCTCCAGAGCATTTTCCGTTCAACTTCACACTCCTGGGCCAGACTACACTCAATCATATGACCTACTGAAGAGATTAGTCTTCAATAAAGACTTAAAGGTTGAGACTGAGTCTCTCACGTGGATAGGCAGACCATTCCATAAAAATGGAGCTCTATCGGAGAAAGCCCTGCCTCCAGCTGTTTGCTTAGAAATTCTAGGGACAATTAGGAGGACTGTGTCTTGTGACCGTAGCATACGTGATACGTGTAGGTATGTACAGCAGGACCAAATCGGAAAGATAGGTAGGAGCAAGCCCATGTGAAGCTTTGTAGGTTAGCAGTAAAAACCTTTAAATCAGCCCTTGCCTTAACAGGAAGCCAGTGTAGGGAGGCTAACACAGGAGTAATATGATCAAATTTTGTGGTTCTAGTCAGGATTCTAGCAGCCATATTTAGCACTAACTGAAGTTTATTTAATGGTTTATCCGGGTAGCCGGAAAGTAGAGCATTGCAGTAGTCTAACCTAGAAGTAACAAAAGCATGGATACATTTTTCTGCATCATTTCTGGACAGAAAAGTTCAGATTTTTGCAATGTTACGTAGATGGAAAAAAGCTGTCCTTGAAACAGTCTTGATATGTTCGTCAAAAGAGAGATCAGGGTCCAGAGTAATGCCGAGGTCCTTCACAGTTTTATTTGAGACGACTGTACAACCATCAAGATTAATTTTCAGATTCAACAGAAGTTCTCTTTGTTTCTTGGGACCTAGAACAAGCATCTCTGTTTTGTCCGAGTTTAAAAGTAGAATGTTTGCAGCCATCCACTTCTTATGTCTGAAACACAGGCTTCCAGCGAGGGCAATTTTGGGGCTTCACCATGTTTCATTGAAATGTACAGCTGTGTGTCATCCGCATAGCAGTGAAAGTTAACATTATGTTTGAGAATTACATCCCCAAGAGGTCAAATATATAGTGAAAACAATAGTGGTCCTAAAACGGAACCTTGAGAAACACCGAAATTTACAGCTAATTTGTCAGAGAAGAAACCATCCACAGACACAAACTGATATCTTTCCGACAGATAAGCTCTAAACCAGGCCAGAACTTGTCCGTGTAGACCAATTTGGGTTTCCAATCTCTCCAAAAGAATGTGGTGATAGATGGTATCAAAAGCAGCACTAAGGTCTAGGAGCATGAGGACAGATGCAGATCCTCGGTCTGACGCCATTAAAAGGTAATTTACCACCTTCACAAGTGCAGTCTCAGTGCTATGATGGGGTCTAAAACCAGAGTGAAGCATTTCGTATACATTGTTTGTCTTCAGGAAGTCAGTGAGTTGCTGCACAACAGCTTTTTTTTTATTGAGAGGAATGGGAGATTGGATATAGGCTGATAGTTTTTTATATTTTCTGGGTCAAGGTTTGGCTTTTTCAAGAGAGGCTTTATTACTGCCACTTTTAGTGAGTTTGGTACACATCCGGTGGATAAAGATTAGAGTCTCCAGCTTCAGCGATTTTTGCAGTTCGTTCCAGTCATTGGCAGCAGAGAACTGGAAGGAAAGGCGGCCAAAGTAGGAATTGGATTTGGGGGTGACCAGTGAAATATACCTGTTGGAGCGCGTGCTGCGGTTGTTGCTGCTATGGTGACCAGTGAACTGAGATAAGGTGGGCTTTTACCTAGCAAAGACTTAGTTCTGTGTTTGTCTTGGCCATTTATCTATGTCAAGAATGTAGAGTCTCTATCTCACTAGATGGTTCTTCTACAGAGATTAGAGGATGATGGATGGAATGTTATTAATCATTTCATAATTAAGACAAAATCTCCCCAATTTCATGGTATACAATTGGTAGTTACAGTCTTGTCCCATTGCTGCAACTCCTGTACGGACTTGGAAGAGGTGAAGGTCGAGAGTCGTGCATCCTCTGAAACACATCCCACACTGCTTCTTGACACAACACCCGCCAGCCACACCAATGTGTATGAGGAAACACTGTACACCTGAGTACTGTGTCAGCTTGCACTGTGCCTGGCCCGCCACAGGAGCCACTAGTGCACGATGGAACAAGAACATCCTTGCCGGCCAAACCCTCCCATAACCCAGACGATGCTGAGCTGATTATGCGCCCCCCACATGGATCTCCCGGTGGCGGCCGGCTTTGACAGAGCCTGGACTTGAACCAGGATCTATAGTGGCACAGTGCCTTAGAACACTGCACCACTCAGGATGCCCCAATACTATTTTCTAATTTTAAACCCACTGAAAATCCAGTGTTTCTATGTCAAATAGTTTTGTTATATTTCAGTCTTCTGTGATGCATATAAAGTGTAATATTGGGTTGCAAACTCAAAATGAAATACATTTCAACTCTATATCTGACATGGTACAGGTATGTTCTTTTTTTAAAGCCCATAACCATGTGTGTGAGGTGTATACTTTTGTTTCAAAGTAGATTTATTTAAGACTACCAAAACCACTCTGTGACCCTGATTTAGCCCGCTGCAGTAAAAGGTAACTGAGGTGAAACATGTGCTTAGTGTTAGAGGATGATGACAGACACTACCATGTTGTAAGAAATAGGCCAACAGAACCAGGTAAAAGGATTGGTAGATTTTTTTTTTGAACAAACAAGGTATGATGGATTTGGTGAGCCCACTGAGCCAAGCGAGGGGAAGGTCATGTTGTAGACCGTGAGGTGACACCTGATTGGGCTTCCTGGCCTTTTGTCTGATGTTTGTGACATATTAGAGTGCACCTGCTCGTGGATGACATTTCTCTGCTCCTGCAACATGCACTCCCCCGCGTCACAGCTGCCAGGTGAGTGGAGCGATGATCGGCCCGGTGAGCTGGCAGAAAGTCAACCGGGTCCTGGTCATCTGTCCTGTCCTAACCCCACTCCAGAGCCCCGGTCTGGAAGACTCAGTGAAGATGAGTAATAACAGCTGACAGCTACTGATATGACTTTGTACTTGTCTTCCATGGAATACTTTGTACTTGTCTTCCATGGAATACCCTCCATACCAATGCAAGTGTAGACTGTTGAAGTTTGTATGATTCCTTGCTTATACAGTACTATGCATACATGCACAAATAAAATGAGTATGAAAGTGAAGTATCTCACTCCAACAATGGCCCCACATTGGATGGGCTGATTTCATCTGTCAGTCCTGTGGTCTGAGCACATGTTGCCCACTGGTTATGAGACATGCTTTGCATGGTGTGACTGTAATGTTATCCTGCCATTTGAGCTGGGTTTGTTCTGGTTGAGCTGGCTTGTGGGTTAAGATGTTGACACCATGTGTTCTGTGCATCAGGAGTCATGTACTGCATATAGTGTAGGAGTCTGGTCTACCAGACATTTTGAATGAGCTGCTGTTGATTTTTTTGTGGTTACAACACGGTTCCAAGGCAGAAGCACAGCACACACAAACTCGTCATCTGGCAATGCTATGTGTTAGGCCCCCTGCCAACACTGTTACAATGAAGCCTTGTCTATTATGCAACAGATCACCTTTCTCACGCAGGTCCCCAGTGCCACAGACACGAGTTGAGTCCACTTCTGTTTAGATGGCTACCTCTCAAGCGCCCAGCTGAAATGGAAGGCTGTATGAACTGAAGGCCTGCAGGCAGCTAGTCCCCTCCGATGTGTCATCTTGTCAACTAGTACATGAACACATGTAAGTGGCAGAATGAGGCCCTGATAGGATGTTAGAGCTGTCAGTGGGGCTATGGCTTTGATGCTTATACTGTATATTAAGCCGTGTTGACACGCTGGTTCTATTGGTCTGCCCACTACTGCTGACACTGGCCTTTGTGCATGCTGGTCTCACTGCCTGAGAGTTAACTACTGTACAGTTCTACATGTCTAAATAATGGCGTGGAAAATGATGTGCATCCCTTTGACTTTGCTAGCCTCTAGCTACATTTTGGCACAATGTTGGTAAGAGAGATTTGGATTTAAAAAACGTCAGTTTCAAACACATGAAAAATATGTTGTTTTTTGTTGTTGTTGAAGAAATAGGATGTGTAGTGTGATCGTAAAGTAAATGTCAACTTTATCTGCAGGCAATTGTAAGCAAACCCTGTGATTACATTTTTTTTCCTGCTTCCCTGAGCTAATAAAACCTCAAACGTAAAAACTGAAACGTGCATGTTTACACTAGTCTACACATTCTCTCACAGGGCCTCTTATATGTATGGTAATAATGTGGTAGTGCTTATGACTACTGTGTTTTCTTGACTTGTGTTTTATAATGTTGGAACCCTTCATCAGCCATTGAAAGGAGCAATGCAGTTGTGAGATGTTGCGATCTCATATTTGCTTGACATGCTCTCAGTCACTTGATTGCTGACATGAGTATGACAGGGCCATGTAACATCCACTGCCAGGGCGATTACACTCGGGCCGCCTGATGTTGACATTTTGGAGAGCTAATGAAGCTTCACCAGCGAGGGGAGGTGGATGGGCTCAATATAGGGCTGACTAAGTAAAGCAAACCAAACCCAAGGTTACAATAGAGTTCCCCACGTCATCTGACGGCTTAGTTATTGTTTGATGAATTTTGTAATCATCAGCCAGACTACCATAAGCATAGTTTCTGTAGATTTGATCATTAAATACTCATGGCTTGGAATAAATCTGCTGAGGTATATTAAGCGGATGCATGTTTCTGTGGATGTGCAAAGTCCCACATAGCAGGTCTTTTCTGCTTTCTTTCAATTTGTGATGTGTGAATTGCTAGCATTGCATAATGTGTGAATTGTTAGCATTGCATAATGTGTGAATTGCTAGCATTGCATAATGTGTGAATTGCTAGCTTTGCATAATGTGTGAATTGCTAGCATTGCATAATGTGTGAATTGTTAGCATTGCATACTGTGTGAATTGTTAGCATTGCATAATGTGTGAATTGTTAGCATTGCATAATGTGTGAATTGTTAGCTTTGCATACTGTGTGAATTGTCAGATTTGCATACGGTGTGAATTGTTAGTATTTCATAATGTGTGAATTGTTAGCATTTCATAATGTGTGAGGACTTTTCTTTTTTTTATTCCATGAAAATATAACTAATATTCTAGATTCATTACTTCATTTTCTGTAAGCATTAGTTAGCATGCGAGGGTCTATTTGAGTGAAGGTCAGAGTAGGGAAAATCCCCATCCATAAGTGTGGTCATCTTCTTCTGCCTTCGTGGTCGAAATTCTTGGGTATTTCCTGCTCAACCCCTTATATTTGCGATTGTGGCCTCCGGAGCTTTCTCACTCTCTCTCTGGGCTTCAGCAGCAGTTGGCTCTGCTTGTCCAAACAGGCCAGAGTCAATGAGGGAAAACAGTAAACTCACACCTTTCTGTGCTTCACCCCACTTCACATGCTCTGGCATTTCTGTTCACATTACCCACCAGACTAATTGTTGAAAGCAGTAGGACCACTTCTTTGGCCCAGCCATTAGTGTCAGAAGACCTGAGAGTTACTCCAACAGATAAAGGTGGAATTTCTGTCTTCCTCTGGTAACTAGTGATAAACACTAGATTTTCAGGTATGTGAATAAAGCTGAAAAGTTTCACCCCCAAAACTGTAAGGCCTTGATGGTCTCCTCAAACAAACAATCAGGAATCATGTTGAAATGGCACTTCCTTCATTTGAACCTTGTGGCCATTTGACTTACACACAAGCCATCCTTTGGTCTGGTGGATATGGGACTTTTCTGGTCCCTGTGAAAGAATGGGACACCGCTGATGTCTGTACTGTAACTCTACCCAGCAGCGCTCAGTGTGTCTGTCTTCAGCAGAGCATGAGGACTGCAGGCCGGGACAACCTGGACAAAAACAGGAACTTGATCTTCCTCCCAGTGTTACTACTGTGACTGTCTGGCTCAAACAAAATCATTCATTATTCTATGTCCTAACTGGAAGGGACCACAGATGTCATACCTTCTGATAAAAAAAGTATTTATCATCTACACAACATGAAATATTGTTCGTCCAGAAATGTATTTCCATAGAAATGATCTTTAATACATAAATGTTGATCCTGCAGACTTATATCAAAGACTCAGACAATGGTCTTGAGTGGGCATTGAGCTCATCTGCTCATACAAGTATTTGTATTTTCTTAGGTGGAAACTTTTTTGTTAATCATTAGGCCTGCATTCCATTGACATCTGTACTGCATGTAGCAGGTGAACAGCATTTTAATTCATAAAAAAAAACTCCTTACATTTTTATACTGATAATGAACAAACTTCATTATCACTGTGTTAATACACTTATTAATGATCTTACAGGAATCATATGTTGTTGTTGTAATCTCCCAGAGACTTTTGAATGGCAGCAGTACATTAGACAACACATGGTGATGATAGCGCTGGCTGAGATAGAGCATCCCTCCAGTCCCAAGTGCTCAGCCAGAATCAGCTATTTCCTGGCCAGCGTGAAGGAATGCCTCAGGTCCACACTCTAATTACAACAGCATTAAGTCCCTTGCAGGGGACAGATAGAGGGCCATGAGGATCTGACCAGTATTAAACGCTGCTTCTTTTTATCAAGTTGGAAGCTTGGCGAATCTACTTTTTATAGTCCTTTGATAGGACTGGAGGGAAATCAACTGTAAATAATCTGTCATACATTTTTTTCAGGATTATAAAGTAAAGGCATGGAAATTGCAAAGCACTGTTTAGAAGTTCAGACCTTCTCCCTTATAGGAATGTTTAGAATAATTTAGGCCCTTAGAGGCAAGTTACTGTCTCTCCCTTTTTAAGCAGGTCCCATGCAGTGCTTACCAAAGTTCTCCAAATGGATAATGTGCAGAAACCAGATACAGAGCTGGATATCTGTAATGTACTTAGGACACTGTTCGGCATGTGATGTTTTCAGATGTCACTAATCATTTTACTGATAGCAGCAGAAGCACTCGGCTGCTTGGTGATTCTCCAAACTGTGGGTGGCTCAGAAATGCACTTATGAAAGTCACTGAACGAGCAGCAGGACAGAATAGGGCTGCAATGACCTAGCAGACACAGCGGTTTGGCACTGTACCAACTATATACAGGTGCAGTGGATTTGTATATTTATTGGTACAGACCAAGAACATCCTAAGATTTGAGAAAGTTATCGAGTTACAGTTCACAAGTTTCTAAAGACAGTGGCGAGGGATGATTCAATCTTCATATCGTATTCTTGTAAATCTTTTTTGTTGCATAGATTTAATAATTTCAACAGCATAACACAGATATGATTCTATTTAGGCTACAGATGTTACTTGTTAAGGTAATATATGATTATCCAAACCAGCTCGGATTCAGTTTGTTTATGGGGTTTGTGCTTCAGGATAGGAGAGGTTTGTTGTTTTAACCTTCAGAGTTTTTTGGCACACCACATAAATGCCCGGCAGCTCAATTTGGCTCAGCACGAAACTTCCAGGTTATGTAGCATTTGATGTGGTCTGTGGAGTAGTTTAAAAGTCCTTTATGTCTTTTCCAGACAGCAACACATTGTTCTAAACCTGCTGTTTTCTGCATTGTGAAAGTAGCTGAAATGTTGAGTTTTTGACAGAAATTTGCTTTGACGGCACCGGGCTAGATTTCACTCTCTGTCGAGTCCATGGCTTATCCAGCGAGGAGCAGGCCCAGGTGTTTGAATTGAAAATACACCTTGCGGCGGAGAAAGGTGCTGACCCGTAGAACATTATTGTGAGAGACTGCTAGACTGCACTGTCAGGGGCAGAGGATGAAATGGGAAGACAAAGGGACATCCTGAGCACTGCTAGCTAATGTTATCCTCTTCAAACAGGCTCAGCCTACTCCTCTTTTCTGTGGTAAGAATGCCTGTGATAGCTGACTAGTGACACTGGGGCCAAACTAAATAGAAGGCTTTAAGTGCCGTAAGGTTATTGATGTGTCTGTTTGCTTGGCTATATATTAGTCATATTTGTGTCTGCAAAGTACCACCTCAATGCTTTGCACAGCAAGAAAGCTTTAAGGCCGGGCAGAAAATGTAGTTCTTATAACAAACTGCTGTCATGACAGATTGTTCAGATGCAGGATCTTAATTTGACCAGTTTCTCACAGAAGGAAAATAGTCCTTCAGCAACAGGGAATGTGAATTATTGTGTGTATTATTTATAATGGGCATTTTTGTAGGGGTTGATATATTTTCTGTTAGGTTAAATCAATTCTGAAATGTTCAAATGGAAATTACAAACTTTAGAAGCCTTTTTAATTCAACCTCAAATACACTACATGTTTGCATTTCAGCTATGCAGGACATTTCCTGCAACAACAGGGTGATCACGTTTGTTTTGCTGGCAGTTGTTTTGTTACTGGGAAACTGTGAGAATAAGGCGTGTCTGTTTCTACATAAACTATGAATAATAATGATAAATAAGTAGTAGGTAGTTTCACTATGATTTTGAATATCTGGAAATGATAGGTTTATTACAGATAGCATATCTTATGTTCTAATATCATAATGAAGCTCTCATTTGTTTGCCACTTCACTGTTCTTTTGTTACAGTTTGTTCAAATGGACTTGATACACTCCAACAATAGTATCCTAATGCAGGGCAATAGCTCTACCAAGGTTGTGTCTTCGAGCTACATTAGATTGTACAGAAGCAGACAGTAGACTGTATTATTCTCTTTGGCATGTCCATTAGTGCACTGCAGTACCCTGATCTCTTCATGGCCTTTAACTGCAGGCTTTAATTGGGTTTGTATGATCAGGCCAGTTATTAGAATAGCAGTGTCTGCTGCCCACTGTGATGCTGTTACACAGAGGAGCTGTCAGTACTACAGAGGCTCTGAATGAATGGAGCCATCACCCTCAGCCGTGTCCAGCTGAATCTGAACAGCCACATAATTAACACTGTTGACGCCTGGCTCCTTTCAAAGCACTGCCTGCCTGTCCCTGCCTGCCATTCCGGCGTCTACAGTTGCCTTTTGTCACAGAGGCCTGTCGCTATGTCCTCAACGCATCACAGTCAATGGTCACATCTAATTATTTTTCCAGAGAAGATTACTTGAATAGCTATGTTTCCATTATGGCATATGATAGATAGTACAGAGTTAGTTGGTGGGAATGAAAGAGTTAAGCAGTCAAAGTTCAAGATGCTGGTATTGTCTTTGATCTTTGGAACTCATCATAGGTTGATGTGTGAGACAGATTTATTTCTTGGCACAGCAATCAATTTATCCGTCACGCTTCACTCTGATCCCTTTTGAGCCGTAATGAAAACAGACCTGGGTCCTTGTGAATGTCTCCCAACTCAGTGATGGTTGAGTGGAATGGAGATATACCCCAACACCACACACCATCAGCTCGATCAACAGCTGAAAGAACGTGTGTTTAGATCCCGTAACCTGGGGGGTTAGGCAAGGGACGGGCTGTTCTCTCTGTTTAAGAGGGTAGATGCTGATGGTTGTAAGGCAGGATGACAGAGGGAGGAGACCCTGCTGGGTGGTTTGGAGGCCTCATTAGAACAGGGGTCCGCTGTACAGAGCCATGCTCTGTCCTATTGATAGGGATGACCCAGAGAATATACCAGTAGTCTCTGTACCAGGCCTAGCCAATGGGATCATATAGCAATGTATGCCTAGGAACCAGCACGTTACAAGGACATACTGTATCTGAAACCGTTTCAGAGAATATATCACAGCAGTACAATTGATCCTCAGTTCTCTGTTCAGGTGTTTATTTATACGTGGCTAATTTGTACCATATGACATATATTTTCTAACTAATGTTTACTGTACAAAGTTTTCAATGCTAAATTATATTATATTTAGAATTCCTCTTTCTTAAAATGTAACAGTGTTTATATTTCCCTCCAGGACACTAAGCATAGCGGCTGATGCAGTAGTCTGTCGCCATGGCCTCAGATGCAAGTCACATGTTGGAGGCGGCCTTGGAGCAAATGGATGACATCATCGCAGGTAAAAGTGATTAATTGTCTCTTCCTACTACATCTAATACATTATCCCACAGTTTATTATGGTTTTTTGATTCACCATTGAAAAGATCTGTGTATTTTCACATGACTCTGACGTCAATTTGGAATATAAAACAAACTTGAGAAACTAGTTCACTTCTTTTGAAAGAAAGGTCCTTGCCTCATTATACTGTCTTTGTACACAGTGATTGGTTCAGGTGACATACCTTATATCAAACAGGTTTAACTGCTGGCGTGTGTGGGCTTGAAACACACCATGCCACTGCCAGACAGGTAAAAGCTGAGAAACGGAGTAAAACTAAGTAGACTAAGCAAGGCTACCCTGTAAAGAAATTAGGTCCTGAATAAAACATCAGATCAGCCCTGCCTGTGACACACAGGAGGCTGCTGAGGGGAGGACGGCTCATAATAATGTCTGGAATAGAGCATATGGAATAACATCAAACATATGGAAACCATGTGTTTGATGTATTTAATACCATTCCACTTAATCATTACCACGAGCCCATCCTGCCTAGTTAAGGTTCCACAAACCTCCTGTGCTGTAATAATTCCATAGACATTCAAACCAGTAGATAGTCTCTAGCGCTGACGTCATCCACGTATTCCCATGGAACACTCCCAATGCTGCATGAAGTGGATCATATTGAATTTGAAATGGGTCATATTGCTGAATGGATCTGAATGGCACAAAAAAAAAGGATCACGGTGAAAGTGGCCGAAACTAGCAAAGGATCATGGTCGATGTGGTTGTTTTCATCCTGCCTGAGAGAGCCTCCTCCCTCGTAGCCTACCGGCCAATGATTGGTCTATGTCAGCACATGGTCCTGTGTGATGACAAACCTTCTTGTCAGAATGAATCACTATTTAATTAAATATCTCGATTTGTAGCAAACTTTTAAAGAATTTACAGTGGGCATTAAACTGATCATAACAAACACATTTTAGAGCCTAAAACTTTTGGGACTGACGATCATCATTTTCGTAGGCTTTCAACGGCAGACCAGAGCTTTTGGCACCGCTAGGTTGCTATGCGGTAATAGACCAGCAGAGCTCGTGACTTCCCACTCTAGACTGGACACTGGGGGCCTGGACAGTTCCCTCAGACTGTTTACTATAGACTCCATAGACCTGAACTAAGATGGGTTTGTAACACGTTAGACGGAATGCATTTTCAATTCCATTGAAGTCTTACTTTTTAAGTAAAATTCTAAACATCAGATTAGATTATTACATTTACTTGTTTTAGAAAATATTGTAATTAGTATAACAATTTAGTAAATAGGAGCAAAATGTTATTTTTCCCATATATGTAGGCTACATTAGCCTACATTCTGTGGTCCCCATGAACAGAATACTAGACCCACAAGACTAAGCCACACGGTCAGATAAAACATTAACATGATACACACTGTGATAATGTGATAATATATTCCATTCAGCAGACGCTTTATCCAAAAAGGGCATTATCATAATTTTCACAATTTCAGAGTTTTATTTCCACCTCACAGTTAGGAAATATATTTTTTTTTAAATCATGTTTTTGGCTTATTTACAGGTGAAATTAGATCAGTCTGTTCTGTTATGATGTTCTCCCAAAATATGAGTGTGTTTTAATGGCATGTTCCTCTTTCTTGCATGTACACTATGAGTCCTATTTAGGGAATCTATGCAGTATTAGTATGGTGGAAGGCACAGTCAAACATGGATAGTGTGTGTGGGCGTGTGTGTGTGGGCGTGTGTCTGTGTGTGTGGGGGCATGTGCCCACATCCATTTGTGTGTGTGTGTGGCTGTTAAATTAGGGGCAAGAATTTGTAGGGGGTTGGGCTGAGCTCCCTGCAGCAAGCTCAGCTATTGCCAACATGATTGAACTAATAAAGGGTTCATGTTTAATGCAGTCGGTCATCTAAATAGAATGTGGGGGATGAAGCTCAACATGCCAGTTTGTGACTAAACGGATCAACAGAACAACTCAATGCTACATCAGTCTCTGTGGAGAGTGAAAGACATGACACTCTGACAGCCGTTGGAATTGACCACAGAGTTTGACTTAGCCTTCTGTATTAGTGATGCGTGGGTTGACTCATAACCCGCTGTCCCCGCCGTTATATTCACGGGGCGGGCGGGTTTAGGGTGGATTTATGATCATGATATATTGTGTGGATGAGAGGAAAAAGGGGAGAGGAAAAGAAAGAAAAAGAGGGAAAAAAATGCCTATAAAATGTATTTCTATCTATGGGCTACATTGAGCTTTTTATTTCATCATTTTAGGCTATCGGGCATTACTGCGTAAACCTAAACGGTTGGAGTTTAATTCAATAAGAGAAAAGCTGTGAAAGGAGAGTTGAAAATAAAGAGAAGGGAGGGCCAGAAATGTAATGTTAGGGAAAGATTTGGTGAAGTGATAAAAGAGCATGATGGAAGTCCCGCGGCTATGATATATGTGATGATTGTGAGACGCTATACAAATTCAACAGTCACAAGATGGCGACTTCAAATAGGCCTTTGTCACGTTTTTAAAATTTGTTTTATTCTATTTAAACTTTATTTAACTAGGCAAGCCAGTTAAGAACAAATTCTTATTTACAATGACGGCCTACCAAAAAGCAAAAGGCCTCTTGCGGGGACAGGGGCCTGGGATTAAAAAATATATATAAATACACTATAAATATAGGAGAAAACACACATCACGACGAGAGACAACACAACACTACATGAAGAGAGACATAAGACAACAACATAGCAAGGCAGCAACACATGGCAACACAACATAACAACATGGTAGCAACACAACATGGTAGCAGCACAGAACATGGTACAAACATTGTTGGGCAAAGTCAACAGCACAAAGGTCAAGAGGGTAGAGACAACAATACATCACACAAAGCAGCCACAACTGTCAGTAAGAGTGTCCATGATTGAGTCTTTGAATGAATAGATTGAGATAAAACTGTCCAGTTTGAGTGTTTGTTGCAGCTCGTTCCATTCGCTAGCTGCAGCGAAATGAAAAGAGGAGTGACCCAGGGATGTGTGTGCTTTGGGGACCTTTAGCAGAATGTGACTGGCAGAAGAGGTGTTGTAGTCAAGGGAATTGTAGCCTACTGTTCAGCAGTGGCGTGTATTCATGGATGTCAAGAGAAGCCAGGCTTCCCCAAAAAATGTACTAAGAAAAAAATAAGACAAATTATATTCGGTTATCAGTCGTCATTCTGTATTTCATGTGTCACATATCAGTTTGCAAACAATGTAAAAAAAACATATATATATATATATAATTGAGTTAATTAAGCCGCCTATAAACATGGTCTCTTTTGTTTTATTGAGTAAGGCAGCTCCATATTGCAGGTGTTTCAGTGCTTTCTGTGGTAATGTTCTGTCACTCATGGGGACACTACGTCACCGCCAAGTCTAAAGGTAGACCTCGAAAATTCTAGCCATAGAGTTACATTAGAAGTGCCCATCCAAGAAGGCTCAATGTCATTGACCACAGATAAAATTGTGTCAAATTATGTTATATGTACAGTAGCTTTGATTGGACATGTCAACATCATAGTTTCAAAATCTTAGCTAGCAGTCATCATCATGAATCAAGTCGACAATCTACTGGCAAATCCTTTTTAATCCTTGTCATATGAAGAGAAATAATGAAGATAAATGACAGATAAAACGTATCGGTGCTCATCAGCCATTGGACATAAACATTACACAGCAAGTTGGGAATCACAAATTCAACAATGAGTGGTTTGGAAGGAATCAGTGGCTGTGTGGTCCCAAACCTGGGATTAAGGGGCTCTGTTCCAAGTTTAAAATGATAAACATCCAACATTGCCAATGCTGTCAGTGAAGCATGAACACTCAAAATAACTGTTAACTTGGAACTGCGAAAACTTGACTTCAGTGAGTTCAAGACAACTGGGACCTCGGGAATAAATTAGCTCCGACTGGGAAAATACGTTTTGAACGGACATCCAACTCGGAATTGTAAATCAGGCCTCTTTCTAGAGCTACGACCTGAAGATCAATGACGTCATCATAATTCGAAGGACCGGCGCACCACCTTCCTGTTTAAGTGAGTACAGCACGACAAGGTGAGTCCAAAAATGTATTCTAATACTGCTGCGTAAATTATGTAATATGCCATGAAAATATGTATACTGTAGCTAAGAAAGTAATACTAAGAGTATATTGTGTAGTAAGATGTTAGTAGACCATGTGCCTCACCCTAATAATTTGGTCTATTTACCCCTCTTAATTTTGCCTACTGTTCTGACTTGGTGGTGCATATGTAGCCTATAATCTGTTTTAGAGAAATGTAATCATTGAATATTGTAAGAGCTTTCATTGTCTGCTTATATGCCCCCATTATTTATCCTACGGTTCTGACTAGGTGTACAGGGAGAACACTGTAAGAACGGCCCATGTTCTGAATGCTGTCGCTGTACATTTCAAAAGTGCTGAGCAAAACGTTATATTGACTACTTCCATCCTAGCTCGCTCATTAATGACTTAATCGAAATTACGGATTGCTTTTTATCCAATTGTAGTCCCCTTATACCATAGTTTGTACATCTCAATTGTCATTAGAAACCACATTTGTTTAAGCATGTCAGCCATATCAGCTATGTTTTTTTAAAGGCAGTAAATGAGGCTGAATGAACTGTTTCGCTGCCAGACAAGGCTCCACTGATATCCAGGTGTAGCAGTGGTAAGATGTTGGGACTGCTGTTTGGACAGCTTTATGTAGGCCCTTTGTGGGCACCGTTTGTCACCGTTATAGTGAAATTAATCTATTGTTTAGTGTTGTGTTGTGGCTTTGCTGGCATGCAATCCACTTTTTTCTTTTTTTGCCCCTCCAAGATTTACATGCTAAAATCACCACTGGAAGAATGGACAGCCACATGATATTTAGCTTATTGTTTTTGGTATCTTTTAGTTGTCACTGTATTAGACTAAGCATAGGTGATTTGATGATGTTGAAATGTAGAAGTTGAAATGGTGCTGGAATAGTGGAGGCAGCTCCTGTTTTAGTGGAGGCAGCTCCTGACTTGCGAAAAAAAACTCTAGACCACCTTCACTCCACACACAGAGATGCATACAAAGCTCTCCCCCGCCCTCCATTTGGCAAATCTGACCATAATTCTATCAAATCAAATCAAAGTTTATTTGTCACGTGCGCCGAATACAACAGGTGTAGACCTTACAGTGAAATGCTTACTTACAGGCTCTAACCAATGGTGCAGGGGAAAAAAATGTGTGTGTGTGTGTGTGTGTGTGTGTGTGTGTGTGTGTAAGTAAAGAAATAAAACAACAGTAAAAATACATTTGAAAATAAGAGTAGCAAGGCTATATACAGACACCTGGTAGTCAGGCTTATTGAGGTAGTATGTACATGTAGGTATCGTTAAAGTGACTGTGCATATATGATGAACAGAGAGTAGCAAAAGCGTAAAAGGAGGGGTTGGCGGGTGGTGGGACACAATGTAGATAGCCCGGTTAGCCAATGTGCGGGAGCACTGGTTGGTCGGGCCATTTAGGTAGTATGTACATGAATGTATAGTTAAAGTGACTATGCATATAAGATAAACAGAGAGTAGCAGCAGCGTAAAAGAGGGGTGCTCTTAAACGCAAATAGTCCGGGTAACCATTTGGTTACCTGTTCAGGAGTCTTATGGCTTGGGGGTAAAAACTGTTGAGAAGCCTTTTTGTCCTAGACTTGGCACTCTGGTACCGATTGCCATGCAGTAGTAGAGAGAACAGTCTATGACTGTTGTGGCTGGGGTCTTCGACAATTTTTAGGGCCTTCCTCTGACACCGCCTGGTGTAGAGGTCCTGGATGGCAGGCATCTTTGCCCCACCCGGCCAGGTCTCTGACCTCCTCCCTATAGGCTGTCTCGTCGTTGTCGTGATCAGAACTACCATTGTTGTGTCGTCAGCAAACTTAATGAAGGTGTTGGAGTCGTTCCTGGCCATGCAGTCGTGGGTGAACAGGGAGTACAGGAGAGGACTGAGCACGCACCCTTGGGGAACTCCAGTGTTGAGGATCAGCGTGGCAGATGTGTTGTTCCCTACCATCACCACCTGGGGGCGGCCTGTCAGGAAGTCCAGGATCCAGTTGCAGAGGGAGGTGTTTAGTCCCAAGATCCTTAGCTTGGTGATGAGCTTTGAGGGTACTATAGTGTTGAACGCTGAGCTGTAGTCAATGAACAGCATTCTCACATAGGTATTCCTTTTGTCCAGGTGGGAAAGGGCAGTGTGGAGTGCCTCCAGTATTTATGCTGCAGTAGTTTATGTGTCGGGGGGCTAGGGTCAGTTTGTTATATCTGGAGTACTTCTCCTGTCCTATTCGGTGTCCTGTTTGAATTTAAGTGTGCTCTCTCTAATTCTCTCTTTCTTTCTTTCTCTCTCTCGGAGGACCTGAGCCCTAGGACCATGCCTCAGGAATACCTGACATGATGACTCCTTGCTGTCCCCAGTCCACCTGGCCGTGCTGCTGCTCCAGTTTCAACTGTTCTGCCTTATTATTATTGGACCATGCTGGTCATTTATGAACATTTGAACATCTTGGCCATGTTCTGTTATAATCTCCACCCGGCACAGCCAGAAGAAGACTGGCCACCCCACATAGCCTGGTTCCTCTCTAGGTTTCTAGGGAGTTTTTCCTAGCCACCGTGCTTCTACACCTGCATTGCTCGCTGTTTGGGGTTTTAGGCTGGGTTTCTGTACAGCACTTTGAGATATCAGCTGATGTACGAAGGGCTATATAAATAAATTTGATTTGATTTGAATAGAGATTGCATCATCTGTGGATCTGTTTGGGCGGTATGCAAATTGGAGTGGGTCTAGGGTTTTTGGGATAATGGTGTTGATGTGAGCCGTCCAGAACAGCTGATGCTCTCATGCATGCCTCAGTGTTGCTTGCCTCGAAGGAAGCATAGAAGTGATTTAGCTCGTCTGGTAGGCTTGTGTCACTGGACAGCTCGCGGCTGTGCTTCCCTTTGTAGTCTGTAATAGTTTGCAAGCCCTGCCACATCCTTAGAGCGTCGGAGCCGGTGTAGTATGATTCAATCTTAGTCCTGTATTGATGCTTTGCCTGTTTGATGGTTCGTCGCAGGGCATAGCGCGATTTCTTGTAAGGGTTAGAGTTCTGCACCTTGAAAGCGGTAGCTCTACCCTTTAGCTCAGTGTGAATGTTGCCTGTAATCCATGGCTTCTGGTTGGGGTATGCACATACAGTCACTGTGGGGACAACGTCCTCAATGCACTTATTTGTAAAGCCAGTGACTGATGTGGTGTATTCCTCAATGTCATCGGAAGAGTCCCGGAACATGTTCCAGTCTGTGATAGCAAAGCAGTCCTGTAGTTTAGCATCTGCTATTACCTAAATTACAATAGATTGCCATAGATTTTCTGTTAATTACCAAAATTACTGAAGATTCTGGTAACTTTAGTAAAATACCGGTAGATTGACAATCCTAGTCACAGCAGTGTTTTATAGTGTAAATCTACATCTTGTCTGAGATTCATGCCATTGGTCTTTCTCTTTTTGTCAATTCACCATGACAAGAGATCGGGATCAACAGTCACCTTCACTGATCAAGGTGAAAACAAGTTAACCTCAAGGTCTAAATCAGGATATTCACAAGTTAATCATTGCTATTACCACAATAAGATCTGGTCAATAACAATTAAAGTTAATTACTTTACTGTTGCCAAACATGATCTCATATGCAGCCTTGAGTTTCAAGGACTACAAATAGAATAGAATCTAAATGTAATTACTGCAAGGAATCCCAATCATCAACAAGGCATTAGTCCCAATCATCAGCCATATTTTGAGATACTGGTCTGATTACATTTGAGTATTAGGACATCGTTTTCCGTAATAGTATATGCTGGAAATATCTCTGAAAGGCA
Source organism: Oncorhynchus kisutch (assembly GCF_002021735.2). Classification (NCBI taxonomy): domain Eukaryota; kingdom Metazoa; phylum Chordata; class Actinopteri; order Salmoniformes; family Salmonidae; genus Oncorhynchus; species Oncorhynchus kisutch. Next base: position 42,083,063 of record NC_034195.2, on the reverse strand, counting down.
CTTGACATTTAATATAATATGCAGGTAATGAGTTGCTGCAACAGTGATGGACTTGAAAATATGCCACCTACTGGTTATTGCTGGAGCATCTGAATCAGCTGAGAGATACTCTATTATTATAATCTTGAGTTGAATAATTGGTTTCTTTGTGTTTTTCACTTATTGTCAATTTATTTTAGGATAATAAAAATGTGTTATATGGATAGTAGTTGGAAACCTCAACCAACTCCAAACCATGCTCACACAAAGAGAAGTAAGTTCTACACTACTGTAGAACTGAGCTGGCCTGGTAACTTGTTTCAGGCATTTTATTGAACAAATATGTTTTGTATCAGGCATGTGATCTGAATAAAGCTGATTATATACTAGATATTAGATGAACAATAAACAGGGCTATTTGGCTGTAGATACCCATAGTTATTATATTTTTAGCGAGATGCAGTTGAGCATGCGTGAATAATCCGTTCCTCTCTGTGTTTGTATGCGCATTGGCCCTCAGGCAGGCACAGGCTTATTTACAGAAAATCGAGTTTTTTTTCTACATCGTGTTCTTCTTAAATTTTCCTCAAAGTCAAGCCAACCAAAGCATGCACTCAATGTACCATAGTTTCTTTGTAGGTTTTTCTTTTAGTGAAAAGAAGGCTGTTTGTATACATGGATATGGACTGGTCCCAGATCTGTTTGTGCTGCATGACATTGGCCATTGGCAAGACGGCACACACAGATCTGGGATCAGGCTAGTCCTACCAAGATTACCGGTTTTTCCTTTCAATTAAGACCTAGACAAGCAGGTGAGGGGAGTTTTTTTTTACTAATCAGTGACATTCATTTTTCAATCAAGTACAAGGGAGGAGCGAAAACCCGCAGACACTCGGCCCTCTGTGGAATGAGTTTGACACATGTATTAGCCGGGGGACAGAAACATGTAACACCTCTGCCCACAGGCCCAGGTGACCTTATGGCCCACCCCAGTATCATAGGAATGGTGAGGTCATTTTCAGATCATTGTAGATACACTCTCACAGGCTTCTAGGGCATATAGGCATTCCCTGGTCTTAACCAGATGAAGTATTTTACCATGGCCTTATCAATGTCCTCTTTCCAGGACTGTCTTATAGGTCACATCATTTCTAGTTACATAATGACAAAACAAAGGAAATATATTGGCTTGTTCTGCCTCAATCTGATGCTAGTGTAAAGTAGGCTAATAGGAAAAGGGAGGGTGAAGTGTATTGGAGCATTAAGATGCCATGATGATACACTGCTGCTCTGATCCTCTCTATGATCTGGGATTAGCTGCCAAATGTAAGCTCTCTTCTTTCAGGCTCCACACCTTCCACTTGTTGCTCTAAACCAGGGCTCTCCAACCCTGTTCCTGGAGAGCTACCCTCCTGTAGGTTTTAACGCCAACTATCAGGTCTCAGGTATGACCCAGATGCAGACTGTCGAAGTAACAAAAGTATTTATAGTACGGGGGCAGGCAAACAACAGGTTAAGGACAGGCAGATGTCAGTAATCCAGAAAGAGTGCAACAGGTCCAGAACGGCAGGCAGTCTCAGGACAGGCAGAGGTCAGTAATCCAGAAAGTGTGCAACAGGTCCAGAACGGCAGGCAGTCTCAGGGCAGGCAGAGGTCAGTAATCCAGAAAGTGTGCAACAGGTCCAGAACGGCAGGCAGTCTCAGGGCAGGCAGGGGTCAATAATCCAGAAAGAGTGCAACAGGTCCAGAACGGCAGGCAGTCTCAGGACAGGCAGAGGTCAGTAATCCAGAAAGAGTGCAACAGGTCCAGAACGGCAGGCAGTCTCAGGGCAGGCAGAGGTCAGTAATCCAGAAAGTGTGCAACAGGTCCAGAACGGCAGGCAGTCTCAGGGCAGGCAGGGGTCAATAATCCAGAAAGAGTGCAACAGGTCCAGAACGGCAGGCAGTCTCAGGGCTGACCTTATGGCCCACCCCAGTATCATAGGAATGGTGAGGTCATTTTCAGATCATTGTAGATACACTCTCACAGGCTTCTAGGGCATATAGGCATTCCCTGGTCTTAACCAGATGAAGTATTTTACCATGGCCTTATCAATGTCCTCTTTCCAGGACTGTCCTATAGGTCACATCATTTCTAGTTACATAATGACAAAACAAAGGAAATATATTGGCTTGTTCTGCCTCAATCTGATGCTAGTGTAAAGTAGGCTAATAGGAAAAGGGAGGGTGAAGTGTATTGGAGCATTAAGATGCCATGATGATACACTGCTGCTCTGATCCTCTCTATGATCTGGGATTAGCTGCCAAATGTAAGCTCTCTTCTTTCAGGCTCCACACCTTCCACTTGTTGCTCTAAACCAGGGCTCTCCAACCCTGTTCCTGGAGAGCTACCCTCCTGTAGGTTTTAACGCCAACTATCAGGTCTCAGGTATGACCCAGATGCAGACTGTCGAAGTAACAAAAGTATTTATAGTACAGGGGCAGGCAAACAACAGGTTAAGGACAGGCAGAGGTCAGTAATCCAGAAAGAGTGCAACAGGTCCAGAACGGCAGGCAGTCTCAGGACAGGCAGAGGTCAGTAATCCAGAAAGTGTGCAACAGGTCCAGAACGGCAGGCAGTCTCAGGGCAGGCAGAGGTCAGTAATCCAGAAAGTGTGCAACAGGTCCAGAACGGCAGGCAGTCTCAGGGCAGGCAGGGGTCAATAATCCAGAAAGAGTGCAACAGGTCCAGAACGGCAGGCAGTCTCAGGACAGGCAGAGGTCAGTAATCCAGAAAGAGTGCAACAGGTCCAGAACGGCAGGCAGTCTCAGGGCAGGCAGAGGTCAGTAATCCAGAAAGTGTGCAACAGGTCCAGAACGGCAGGCAGTCTCAGGGCAGGCAGGGGTCAATAATCCAGAAAGAGTGCAACAGGTCCAGAACGGCAGGCAGTCTCAGGGCAGGCAGGGGTCAGTAATCCAGAAAGAGTGCAACAGGTCCAGAACGGCAGGCAGTCTCAGGGCAGGCAGGGGTCAGTAATCCAGAAAGAGTGCAACAGGTCCAGAACGGCAGGCAGTCTCAGGGCAGGCAGAGGTCAGTAATCCAGAGAGGTGTGGCAAGGTATAGAACAGCCAGGAGCAAGGGGACAAATGATGGTAGGTTCACGAAACAAAATAGAACTGGCAACAGACAAACAGAGAACACAGGTATAAATACACTGGGGATAATGGGGAAGATGGGTGACACCTTGAGGGGGGTGGAGACAAGCACAAAGACAGGTGAAACAGATCAGGGTTCAACACCAACCCTGTTCCTGGAGAGCTACCCTCCTGTAGATTTTAACTCTAACCCTAATCCTGGAAAGCTACCCTCCTGTAGGTAGGTTTTAACTCCAACCCTGTTCCTGGAGAGCTACCCTCCTGTAGGTTTTATTTCCAACCCTGTTCCTGGAGAACTACCCTCCTGTAGGTTTTCGCTCTAACCCCAGTTTTAACTTCTGATTAATCTAATAATCAACCTGATAATTATTAGAATCAGGCGCACAAGATAAGGGTTGAAGCGAAAACCTACAGGATGGTAGCTCTCCAGGAACGGGGTTGGAGAGCCCTGCTAACCTACAGGAACAGAGTTGGAGAGCCAGTAAGTAAAAAAACACAACATGGATCAAATCACAATGGTAGCAGGCAGGTTTCTTTCCAGTTGATTGATTTTGGACGTCTTCAATGGAATCCGTGTTCAAATGGTTTCCTTGCAGCATACTGTAACGATACGCTAACATGCTCCAGATGTCTGAGTGTTTATGGAGGAAGTTTAAGTTGCTCTCCAGGTCCCAGATAATGATGAAGCTGGAACAGACATTAGCTTAGTGAGCCGATACAGGTGACACATGGACGTATAGTATAAAATAGAGTGAGCTGACTGGGTCAGATTCTGCTATAGATATTTATGCTGATATACAATCTTGTCCACTATAATGACTCTTTGTCCTTTGTCCCCGGCAGGCTCCAAGGCTGCAGCCGAGTACACCAACGGCCTGTTTGAGCTGGGTTCCCCAGGTAGCGCAGGGCCCCTGCAGGTTCTACAGCTGGTTGAGGACCTGAGGCTGGCCCTGGAGCTGCAGCCCAGAGAGGAGGAGAGGAACACCCTGAGGGCCCAGGTCCCCAGCAGCACTGCTCACATGCTCATGGACTGGCTGGACATGGACAGGGGCTCAGACAGGGGCTCGGTGAGTAGCAGGGAGCACACCTGGGTCTATGGAAACTGTATTTCTCCATTACTTTTGTCAACCATCTCTAGCAACCATAGTTATCTTTCTGTGTCTAACAATATAGTCTATAAACAGATAATATAGAATATCATTGGTTCATTATTTGCTCAGAATCCAAAAATGTCCTACTCATTAGCAGTGCACTATTTATTATTGACGTGGCATGATGTCGATAGTGTCGTGGTTGTTTGCATGCCAGTAAATATGTGGTCTGATTTACTTCTACTTGAGGCATGTTATCTCTGGGATTCACAGATGTGGCAGAAACTTCCAAAAAGTTGTACAAAAGTCAGCCAGCTGTTTGCTGTCAAAAGCTTTTCATTATACACCATTGGGTTCTTTTTTCTCTCTCTTTGTAACACATTGAAGGAGAGACGGTTGATTCATTGCAGCAGCTGTGTAGGAGTGTTGAACAGACCTAGAACTATTCCTGGGTGCTGTTAGGTCTTAGCAGGGCTGTGTCTGGGACTGTGTCTGGGACTGTGTCTGGGAAAGACTGTGTCTGACTCTGTCTTACTGGGACTGGGACTGTGAACAGGTCTTATTTTGGCTTGGTCTCTCTCTGGGAACTAAGGCTGGCCGTGTTTGAAAGACTCAATGTGTTCCTCAGAGACTCCTAATAGGACTGAGCTCAACTTCCTGCCCTACACCCTCTCCCCACTCTCCCGCTCTCCCTCTTTCTAATCACTCCTCTCTTCCTTTCCTCCTACTTTCCACACTCACTGTTCTACTCTCTCTACTCACTACACTCACTCTGTTTGCTCTGTTCTGTCTGTCTGGTCACCTCAACACACCTGAAGCACTCTGGGGTGTTAGGGGGTAAGTCTGAATCAATTCCTCATATGTTCACTCCCACATGAAAAAATACTATAGTGTATACTATGGTAGCATTACTATAGTATTCACTGTAGTATTTTTGCTGACTTTACTGTAGTATTCACTGTAAAAACATGACAGTATTTACTGTAGTATTTACAGTTTACTATAGTATAAATACTATATTGTAATATTTACTGTAGTGTTTTTGCAGACTGTAGTATACTGTAATATTTACTGTAGTGTTTTTGCAGACTGTAGTATACTGTAATATTTACTGTAGTATTTACAGTTTACTATAGTATACATACTATATTGTAATATTTACTGTAGTGTTTTTGCAGACTGTAGTATACTGTAATATTTACTGTAGTGTTTTTGCAGACTGTAGTATACTGTAATATTTACTGTAGTGTTTTTGCAGACTGTAGTATACTGTAATATTTACTGTAGTATTTTTATCTTTGACATTGAAGTAGGGGGCTTTCTCGTTTTCCATAACCTGTAATTTGGTAGGTAGGTAGGTAGGTAGGTAGGTAGAACTGGTTTCTAAATGGCAAGTTCAGAGCTTCTGCTCTTTTCTATAACCAGTACATCTAGCTCTTAGACTATAGATTCTTTTATGAATATCACGCTTGTTTCTGAGTTGTTTTCTTTATTTGTTGGCTGTTTGTGAAGGTTTTTCATGACCAGGTTTACGAGGGTATGTAGGCACTTAACATATTTGGATCATATTTAGGAAATGATAACCACATGATGATACTGTCACTGCCACAGTTCATAGAGACGATTATTGATGTGCGTTGTTATAGTCGTGTCATTGGCTGAGGCTGCGGTAAACAATCTGTTGGCGAGGCTAAGTGGCCAATGAAACGCTCTTGTTTTAGAGGCCCTGCTCTCTCTATACAGCAGGGGTCTCACACGCCACACAGTCGCCCCTCTCCCTCTTCCCTTCCTCCTCTCCTCCCTCTCTCCTCTCTACTGGCCAGGAGCTAGATCAAACACACATACTCCTCAGTTACTCCTAACACACTGTTCTCTGAGGAGCTGAGCCCCTCCACAGAAGAAATGTGATAAAGATCCCTCCATACGTTATTGGCAGGAAGGAGAGAGACCCTGTGATGCTTGTTATCGCTGACCTAAAGCTATTGTTTGTCAATCAGAGAATGTCAGACCGTAAGAGAGGGGTCAGGTATGGCACAGACGTTAAGCACGAGGTGGAAGATTGTGTTTTAAAGGGAAAGTTGTTGCTTTGACTTATACAAGGAGTGATTGTTTGAGAGAGAAAAAAAAGGGAGGGAGGCATAAATAGAGAGAGGGAGGGGGGCAATAGAGAGAGGGAGGGGTTAGTAGAGAGAGGGAGGGGTTAGTAGAGAGAGGGAGGGGTTAGTAGAGAGAGGAAGGGGTGCAATAGAGAGAGGAAGGGGTGCAAAAGAGAGAGGGAGGGGTTAGTAGAGAGAGGGAGGGGTTAGTAGAGAGAGGGAGGGGGTTAATAGAGAGAGGGAGGGGGTTAGTAGAGAGAGGGAGGGGTGCAATAGAGAGAGGGAGGGGTGCACTAGAGAGAGGGAGGGGTTAGTAGAGAGAGGGAGGGGTTAGTAGAGAGAGGGAGTGGTTAGTAGAGAGAGGGAGGGGGTTAATAGAGAGAGGGAGGGGGTTAGTAGAGAGAGGGAGGGGGTTAATAGAGAGAGGGAGGGGGTTAGTAGAGAGAGGGAGGGGTTAGTAGAGAGAGGGAGGGGGTTAATAGAGAGGGAGGGGGTTAGTAGAGAGAGGGAGGGGTGCAATAGAGAGAGGGAGGGGTGCACTAGAGAGAGGGAGGGGTTAGTAGAGAGAGGGAGGGGTTAGTAGAGAGAGGGAGGGGGTTAATAGAGAGAGGGAGGGGGTTAGTAGAGAGAGGGAGGGGTGCAATAGAGAGAGGGAGGGGTGCACTAGAGAGAGGGAGGGGTTAGTAGAGAGAGGAAGGGGTTAGTAGAGAGAGGGAGGGGTTAGTAGAGAGAGGGAGGGGGTTAGTAGAGAGAGGGAGGGGTTAGTAGAGAGAGGGAGCGGGTTAATAGAGAGAGGGAGGGGGTTAATAGAGAGAGGGAGGGGGTTAATAGAGAGAGGGAGGGGGTTAATAGAGAGAGGGAGGGGGTTAGTAGAGAGAGGGAGGGGGTTAATAGAGAGAGGGAGGGGGTTAGTAGAGAGAGGGAGGGGTTAATAGAGAGAGGGAGGGGTTAATAGAGAGAGGGAGGGGGTTAGTAGAGAGAGGGAGGGGTGCAATAGAGAGAGGGAGGGGTGCACTAGAGAGAGGGAGGGGTTAGTAGAGAGAGGGAGGGGTTAGTAGAGAGAGGGAGGGGGTTAGTAGAGAGAGGGAGGGGGTTAGTAGAGAGAGGGAGGGGGTTAATAGAGAGAGGGAGGGGGTTAGTAGAGAGAGGGAGGGGTTAATAGAGAGAGGGAGGGGGTTAATAGAGAGAGGAGGGGGTTAGTAGAGAGAGGGAGGGGGTTAAGAGAGAGGGAGGGGGTTAGTAGAGAGAGGGAGGGGGTTAATAGAGAGAGGGAGGGGGTTAGTAGAGAGAGGGAGGGGTTAATAGAGAGAGGGAGGGGGTTAGTAGAGAGAGGGAGGGGTTAGTAGAGAGAGGGAGGGGGTTAATAGAGAGAGGGAGGGGGTTAATAGAGAGAGGGAGGGGGTTAATAGAGAGAGGGAGGGGGTTAATAGAGAGAGGGAGGGGGTTAGTAGAGAGAGGGAGGGGGGAATAGAGAGAGGGAGGGGGAATAGAGGGAGGGGGTTAGTAGAGAGGGAGGGGGTTAGTAGAGAGAGGGAGGGGGTTAGTAGAGAGGGAAGGGGTTAGTAGAGAGAGGGAGGGGGTTAAAAGAGAGAGGGAGAATGGAAAAGAGAGAAAGAGAAAGCGTTATTCTGGTGATTGTCTAACTCAGCTGTCAACATAGCCAGGAGCAGGACAGAGTGCACAGTCAGCCCCTCCAAGCCATGCAAGCAGTGACTGTAGCTCTGTAGTGATGGAGTCACTGTAGCACTCTGCTTCCTTGTTCCAGTTTCAAAACATGGCTGGGAACATGATCAGAGCACATCCACACAAGATGGATTGCCAAACTGGTTTCTGACAACGGTTGCATTATTTGCATCACTGATGATACAGTACAGTATGTATGCATTGTTGTCTCTCTGCACGGCCTCTGCGGTTAAGGAGAGGACATGTCATGTGTCATATGCGGTGGTCTCTGATACCCAAGCCACCCACACTCCCGCTGCCTGTCCAAGTGGCTGAGTTTCTCCCCTGTGAGTCAAGCAGGAAATGCCCAGGGTGGAGAACGAGAGAGAGAGAGGACCATGGTAACATACACTGTAGGGTGTTAATACGTGGGATCACTGAAATGTATTAAAGGCATCATGCCTCACAGTCACACTGTGCTCTGAGTCTAATTCACTTTACTGCAGTCAAGCTCTGCAAGGAGGACCATCTGGCTCACATTGAGTTTACACACAGTATGTGTCTGAGTCTCACTGACTGTAACCCATGATTCATTACACTCTGCATGGAAGAGGCCTGTTGCAGCATGCCCTACATACATGTCACACACCCCCTGTGTTTTTCTGTTTCTGTCTGTGTTCTGTGATGTGTGTACATGAAACTGTCAGTGGCAGCCACATGGTGCAGTGGGGAGGGGGCTGAGTGATTTTTAGAGAAAGGTCCCATAAACAGGAAATGGGACATTCAGATAATGAATTCCAGTCTGAAGCTAATGGTAGAAGGGCTGTTGCTGCATTGGTCTGAAGAGACAAGAAGAGGTAGATTAAAAAGGAGCAGGAGTGAGAGAGATGTGTGTATGTTTCTTTAAATGAGCCCCCCTCTCATCTTAAACCATAATCTGTTTCAGTTCAGGTATATTTTGTGTCTAAGCTAATAAGAGGAGAAGGTGGGAAAGACCGTTCAGGAGACACCGTCGAGGAGAGAGAGTAAAAGAGAAACCATAGAGGAAAGAGAGAGCACGGAGAAGAGAGAGTTGGCATAGTCTGTGTCTAGGTTGACATCACTAGTCTCTCCACAACACTAGTCTCTCCACAACACTAGTCTCTCTACAGCACGAGTCTCACCACAGCACTAGTCTCTCCACAGCACTCATCTCTCTACAGCACTAGTCTCTCCACAGCACTAGTCTCTCCACAGCACTTGTCACTCCGAAGCACTAGTCTCTCCACAGGACTAGTCTCTCCACAGCACTAGTCTCTCTACAGTACTAGTCTCTCCACAGAACTCGTCTCTCTACAGCACTAGTCTCTCTGCAGCACTAGTCTCTCTGCAGCACTAATCTCTCTACAGCACTAGTCTCTCCACAGCACTAGTCTCTCCACAGCACTAGTCTCTCCACAGCACTCGTCTCTCCACAGCACTCGTCTCTCTACAGCACTCATCTCTCTAAAGCACTAGTCTCTCCACAGCACTAGTCTCTCCACAGCACTAGTCTCTCTACAGCACTAGTCTCTCCACAGCACTAGTCTCTCCACAGCACTCGTCTCTCTACAGCACTAGTCTCTCTACAGCACTAGTCTCTCTACAGCACTAGTCTCTCCACAGCACTCGTCTCTCCACAGCACTCGTCTCTCTACAGCACTAGTCTCTCCACAGCACTCGTCTCTCTACAGCACTAGTCTCTCCACAGCACTCGTCTCTCTACAGCACTAGTCTCTCTACAGCACTAGTCTCTCTATAGCACTAGTCTCTCCACAGCACTAGTCTCTCCACAGCACTAGTCTCTCCACAGCAATAGTCTCTCTACAGCACTAGTCTCTCTACAGCACTAGTCTCTCCACAGCACTAGTCTCTCCACAGCACTAGTCTCTCCACAGCACTCGTCTCTCTACAGCACTAGTCTCTACAGCACTAGTCTCTCCACAGCACTAGTCTCTCCACAGCACTAGTCTCTCCACAGCACTAGTCTCTCTACAGCACTAGTCTCTCCACAGCCCTAGTCTCTCCACAGCACTCGTCTCTCTACAGCACTAGTCTCTCCACAGCACTAGTCTCTCCACAGCACTCGTCTCTCTACAGCACTAGTCTCTCTGCAGCACTAGTCTCTCCACAGCACTAGTCTCTCCGCAGCACTCGTCTCTCTACAGCACTAGTCTCTCCACAGCACTCGTCTCTCTACAGCACTAGTCTCTCCACAGCACTCGTCTCTCTACAGCTCTAGTCTCTCTACAGCACTAGTCTCTCCACAGCACTAGTCTCTCCACAGCACTCGTCTCTCTACAGCACTCGTCTCTCTACAGCACTCGTCTCTCCACAGCACTAGTCTCTCCACAGCACTAGTCTCTCTATAGCACTAATCTCTCTACAGCACTAGTCTCTCCACAGCACTAGTCTCTCCACAGCACTCGTCTCTCTACAGCACTAGTCTCTCTACAGCACTAGTCTCTCCACAGCACTAGTCTCTCCACAGCACTCGTCTCTCTACAGCACTAGTCTCTCTACAGCACTAGTCTCTCTATAGCACTAATCTCTCTACAGCACCAGTCTCTCTACAGCACTAGTCTCTCTATAGCACTAATCTCTCTACAGCACTCGTCTCTCCACAGCACTAGTCTCTCCACAGCACTAGTCTCTCCACAGCACTAGTCTCTCTACAGCACTCGTCTCTCTACAGCACTAGTCTCTCTACAGCACTAGTCTCTCCACAGCACTAGTCTCTCTACAGCACTAGTCTCTCCACAGCACTCGTCTCTCTACAGCACTAGTCTCTCTACAGCACTAGTCTCTCCACAGCACTAGTCTCTCCACAGCACTCGTCTCTCTACAGCACTAGTCACTCTATTCAATTTTATTTGGAACGGCAAGCCAGATGAAATTAAAAGGGCTTATTTATATAACAAATATGATTTCGGAGGGCAGAAATGATTAAATATTAAAGCATTAGACCTCTCACTAAAGGCATCAGTCATACAAAAGTTATACTTAAATCCAAACTGGTTCTCTAGTAAATTGGTAGGAATGTCTCATCCTATATTCATGAATGGCCTTTTTCCCTTTATTCAGATTACACCTGCTCACTTTCGGTTGTTTGAAAAGGAAATCATCTCCAAAATATCTTCATTTTTTAAACAAGCCTTAGAAAGTTGGTTGCAATTTCAGTTTAATCCACCTGAAAAGACAGAACAAATAATACAACAAATATTGTGGTTAAATTCAAATATACTTATTGATAAAAAAAACAGTATTTTTCTATGAAATTTTTAAAAAAGGTATAATTTTTGTGAATGATATCATAAATAGGACTGGTGGAGTTGTGTCACACATGCAGCTAACACAGACATATGGAAATGTCTGCTCTACCCAAAATTACAACCAATTCATTGCAGCATTACCACAAAAATGGAAGAGGCAAGTAGAAGGGGAAAAAAGTAAGGAACTTGTATGTCGGCCCTTTTTTAAAGAACATAAATGGTTAAAGAAAAGTGATAAATAAAAACATATACCAATTTCATTTAAGGACCAAAAAACTGACAGCTGTGCCATATAAATTGCAAAATAGTTGGGAAGAGATTTTCGTAACCATTCTATGGCACGTGGTTTATGAATTGATACGCAAAACAAAGCCGGATGCAAAACTTCACTTTTTTTTTTTAACTATACAGAATTCTTGCAACTAATAGAATGTTATACACTGCTCAAAAAAATAAAGGGAACACTAAAATAACACATCCTAGATCTGAATGAATGAAATATTCTTATTAAATACTTTTTTCTTTACATATATGAATGTGCTGACAACAAAATCACACAAAAATTATCAATGGAAATCAAATTTATCAACCCACGGAGGTCTGGATTTGGAGTCACACTCAAAATGAAAGTGGAAAACCACACTACAGGCTGATCCAACTTTGATGTAATGTCCTTAAAACAAGTCAAAATGAGGCTCAGTAGTGTGTGTGGCCTCCACGTGCCTGTATGATCTCCCTACAACGCCTGGGCATGCTTCTGATGAGGTGGCGGATGGTCTCCTGAGGGATCTCCTCCCAGACCTGGACTAAAGCATCCGCCAACTCCTGGGCAGTCTGTGGTGCAACGTGGCGTTGGTGGATGGAGCGAGACATGGATTCAGGTCTGGGGAACGGGCGGGCCAGTCCATAGCATCAATGCCTTCCTCTTGCAGCAACTGCTGACACACTCCAGCCACATGATGTCTAGCATTGTCTTGCATTAGGAGGAACCCAGGGCCAACCGCACCAGCATATGGTCTCACAAGGGGTCTGAGGATCTCATCTCTGTACCTAATGGCAGTCAGGCTAACTCTGGCGAGCACATGGAGGGCTGTGCGGCCCCCCAAAGAAATGCCATCCCACACCATGACTGACCCACTGCCAAACCGGTCATGCTGGAGGATGTTGCAGGCAGCAGAACGTTCTCCACGGCGTCTCCAGACTCTGTCACGTCTGTCACGTGCTCAGTGTGAACCTGCTTTCATCTGTGAAGAGCACAGGGCGCCAGTGGCGAATTTGCCAATCTTGGTGTTCTCTGGCAAATGCCAAACGTCCTGCACGGGGTTGGGCTGTAAGCACAACCCCCACCTGTGGTCTGTAGTCTGTTTCTGACCATTTGAGCAGACACATGCAGACACATGCACATTTGTGGCCTGCTGGAGGTCATTTTGCAGGGCTCTGGCAGTGCTCCTCCTGCTCCTCCTTGCACAAAGGCGGAGGTAGCGGTCCTGCTGCTGGGTTGTTGCCCTCCTACGGCCTCCTCCACGTCTCCTGATGTACTGGCCTGTCTCCTGGTGGCGCCTCCATGCTCTGGACACTACACTGACAGACACAGCAAACCTTCTTGCCACAGCTCGCATTGATGTGCCATCCTGGATGAGCTGCACTACCTGAGCCACTTGTGTGGGTTGTAGACTCCGTCTCATGCTACCACTAGAGTGAAAACACCGCCAGCATTCAAAAGTGAGCAAAACATCAGCCAGGAAGCATAGGAACTGAGAAGTGGTCTGTGGTCACCACCTGCAGAACCACTCCTTTATTGGGGGTGTCTTGCTAATTGCCTATCATTTCCACCTGTTGTCTATTCCATTTGAACAACAGCATGTGAAATGTATTGTCAATCAGTGTTGCTTCCTAAGTGGATAGTTTGATTTCACAGAAGTGTGATTGACTTGGAGTTACATTGTGTTGTTTAAGTATTCCCTTTATTTTTTTGAGCAGTGTATATATGGGGGATACTGTAACGGCAGATTTCCTCCTCGTCTGAAGAGGAGTAAGGATCGGACCAAGATGCGGCGTGGTAAGTGTTCATGACAAATTTAATTTTAAAAAACACTGAACACTATGAGACACAAAACCATAAATGTGAACATTAACCAAACCGAAACAGTATCGTGTGGCGACAAACACACACACGGAAACAAACACCCACAAACCAACAGTGAAACCCAGGCTACCTAAGTATGATTCTCAATCAGAGACAACTAACGACACCTGCCTCTGATTGAGAACCATACTAGTCCGAAACAGAAACCAAACATAGAAACACAAAACATAGACCGCCCACCCCCAACTCACGCCCTGACCATACTAAATAAAGACAAAACAAAGGAAATAAAGGTCAGAACGTGACAGATACAATCTTCCCAGCTCTGCAGATTCTGCTGTGAGGAGGCAGAGTCATTAGATCATTTATTTTGGTGTTGTTCATATGTAGCTCGTTTTTGGTCACAGGTCCAGGAATGGCAGAAGAATTGCAACATTTGCCTAGAACTAACGCTACAGATAGCAGTACTGGGTGATTTGAAAAGCAATAGTCAATCAATCAATCAATATAATAATTATTTTAGCAAAAAAATTTATTTTTAATTTACAATCTGTAGAAGCTATGAGAATAGAAAGGTTCAAGTCGTTTGTGAAGCATCACAGCTGAAAAATATATGGCAACTAGAAATCCAAAATGGATGATGTTGAATGGAGCTGAAGGGTCTAATAGCAAGGTAAAACATGTAGAACATACAGGGTCTGTAAAATGTATTTATGTTCAGAACTTCTGTGAAACAGCACAGTTACAAATAGAAATCATACTGGATGGACATCAGAAATAGAGGAAGGACTAAAAACTAACAAAATATAACTATTGGAAAATAGACTGTGAATGTAAAATGTGTATAAGATGTATAAATTGAAGGTAAAAGCGTTTTTATTAGTTTACTCCAATTGGGGGATCGGCGGTAGGGTTTGCAGGGAATAATAATAAAGGTATATTCTTTAAAAAGGTATGTATGTCTATATAGGTATGTGTATGTATATATGTGTATATATATGCATGTGTGTATGGATATATATATATATTTACCCAAAAAATATATGGGGGATTGGAAATTATGCAGACAATTACATTGATGGAACCAATATTCTTTCCGCAATATTTAGCTGATCCACCCCTTAAATTAAAAAAACAATTAAAATCATGACTGGTTGCATCACTGCCTGGCAACTGCTCTGCCTCAGACAGCAAGGCCCTACAGAGGTTAGTGCGAACGACCCAGTACATCACTGGGGCCAAGCTTCCTGCCATCCAGGACCTCTATACCAGGCGGTGTCAGAGGAAGGCCTTAAAAATGGTCAAAGACTCCAGCTACCCTAGTCATAGACCAGACCATTTGCTTTGCCCCCCCCCCCCCTCCCCTCCACACCACTGCCACTCTCTGTTGTCATTAATGCATAGTCACTTTAATTAACTCTACCGACATGTACATACTACCTCAACTAACCGGTGTCCCTGCACATTGACTCTGTACTGGCACCCCCCTGTATATATTGTTATTTTTTACTACTGTTCTTTAATTACTTGTTACTTTTATCTATTATTCTTATCCGTATTTTTTTAAACTGCACTGTCGGTTAGGGGCTCGTAAGTAAGCATTTCACAGTATTGTTGTATTCGGCGCATGTGACTTATTCAATTTGATTTGATTTGATCACGGTCTCTGGGTGTACAGTAAGTGTATAATGCTGCCATGAAATCGCCATTGAGGAAGACTTAAGAAGGTGTGTTTTGTTTAGTAGACATACCAGGGTTTGAAATTCAATTTCAAGGTAGAACATGTTATTGCAGTCCTGGGGTGACTGTCAACAGTAGAGTTAATTTAGTGGCTTGTACAAGCCTGCTTATTGTTGTTGGGAGTTGTTGGGTAGTGGAATGGAGCTAGGGCAGGTCAAGAGGTGGAACCACTGAAGCCAAAGTGGGCAGCATGCAGCCATAGTAAACCACTCCTAACAATATTTTATAGAAGGAGAGGAGTACTACCTACAATAACACTGTCGGGGCTGGTCACCATAAAGCTAAAGTGCAACAGAAACATTCAAGGCCGTTTAGAGTAGGCGGTAACCCTGTTGCTTACTATACTGTACAGTCGTCATGCATTCTTAGAAAGGGAGATAATATTTCAGTCATTTTGGTTTTGGCTCGTACTCTTTCTGCCTACAGTATTCCTTTAAGAGGCATCAAACAGCCACTTGCTGATGGGAAAATAGAGGGGATAAGGGAAATTCCATTGTAGCTTTGCCTGAGAAAGATGCCTCTATAGTTCCCATAGCAAATGGTTAGAGCTCTCTGTCCATGTGTGTACAGTACACTACAGCTCTAGGTGCCCTGTTAAAGAGAGCTGTATTCATTAATCCACACCGTAGCAAAACACTCTGCAATGGAAAACCACAACGAGCGTTTCGTTTCTTTTCTATTGGAATAGTTTAGGCAGTCCCTGTTTCAGTCCCGTTTCGTCCGTTTGATGCCTAGTGAACACGGCCCTGTTCTCTGTAGCCTGTGTAACATCACTTAACAGGAAGGGAAGTGGTCATTTGTCTGTGTCCCAGAGAACAGGGCTGGCTCACCTCTGCCTTGGCTTGTGTTTACAGTCAGTGTAATGACTCTAATCACTACTAGAAATCTGGATGTATGGACTCTGGCAGGATTCAGGAAGTGCTGTAACCAATCACTTTCATCTTCTGGACATCTAACAGCACAGCAGGAAGCTGTTATAGATTGAAGCTTTGGTGCATTGTTTAACTTAACCATGTTCAACATCAATGGGGTATCTAGAAGGGAAAAGTAAGTATTAAGTTAAGACTTGATGAAATATGACACTGACATGCACTCACCTCACGCCTCTCCTCTCAACACCCGGTTCTCAGGGGAAATGGAAAGAGAGCCTGTGACTCAACTTCCTATTTTAGTTGTTAACAAGGCGACACTCCATCTTAACTCCTCCTCCACATTACCTGGACTGGTTGAACAGTGCAGAAGAGAACCTCCCCCGACAGTTTATTTTCTCTACAGGACCAGAAAGAAAGAAACGCCACTCTTTTACGCCTGTTCAGTAGGTTACTACCTCATAGAAGGGCAGGACACACTACATTGTGTTTTCAGAGAGTTCAAGCAGTAATGGACAGTGAGTGGGTATGGACATGCATTACCTCCTAGAAAGTCAGCGAAACTTCTTTCTGAGTGGACTGCCCTTTCAAATTACTTCAGAGAAACAGGTCTTTGTATGTGTGCTGCCAGTACAGTCTGAGGCAGTGGCCCCCAGGACCAGGCAGCGCTATTAAAGACAGGATTATCTGAAGCCGTACAGGGAGACAAAAGCCCACAAAACCCCCGCAAGCTCAGCGTTGCTGACAAGTCACAGTATGTATTTTCTCCTGCTGTGACAGACCCTTAGACGATCACATGGGGCATTCATACAGCTCCAAGTCTTAAGTCAAGAGTCAGCATATGTGAGCATATGTGGGAACTCCTTTAAACTGTTGGAAAAACATTCCAGGTGACTAACTCATGAAGCTGGTTGAGAGAATGCCAAGAGTGCAAAGCTGTCATCAAATATATTTTGATTTGTTGAACACTTCTTTGGTTACTACATGATTCCATATGTGTTATTTCATAGTTTTGATGTCTTCACTATTTTTCTACAATATAGTGAAACTAAAGAGAAACCCTTGAATAAGTAGGCGTCCAAACTTTTGACTGGTACTGTATGTCTACTACTATAAAATATATATTTTTATTTTATTTTTATTGTTGGACATAAAAGACTGTAAAAACACCAGCCAACCCACTCAAAGTAATTTAAATTGATTACATTTGTTCCGAAGTATTCCCACGCATATTAGATGTGTGTGATCGTATACAAGTGTAGTCTACAAATGATTTGTAAATATGTTTTGGCACCGTGACCATCCGCTAAAGAAAAAATCGTCCCGTTGTTGAATCTAGTTGATGATCCCTGTGCTAGACCATATGGAAAGATATTACAAAACACAAGACTTGTCTTATTTCTTCTCTTTTATGCGGTCAGTGCAGGTGAATCGTTGATTGGTTAAGTTGTTTAGCCTGTTCAGTAAGTCTTCCTTCCCCTCCGCCCATTCTTGACTCCTCTTTTGTCTGTGTGTTTTTGCAGGTTAACCTTCGCTCCCCGGTGAACAATGAGAGCTATCAGGAGCGTCTGGTTCGCCTAGAGGGGGACAAAGAGTCTCTGGTTCTCCAGGTAAGGTGCTCCTGGCATTGTAAGCATATGTGTCCCATGCCAATAAAGCCAATTGAATTGGATGAGAGAGGGAGAGAGAGAAGCCTTGCTGTTAAATGAAGAGAGAAGTATATCACAGAAATGTGAGACTGTCCAGGGCAGGCAGTGGTGCTAGAGGCTGTTGTGTGTAGCACAGGAGCTCAGTCACACAGTACACCCCTAGTTTCCTGTTTTTCCCAAACAAACGTGTCTGGACAATGCCTCTGTCTTTGGTTGTACTGTGATTTGTCATGATGCTCCATGCTTTTTTACATTTGTGTAATTGGTAGCTTCTACATCTGTAATCGAGGCTAGACATATTTTCTCTCTTCCTACAGTAGTACCTCCTCGGGCTCTGTCATATCTTGTCTGCCTCAACATGTGCTGCTCATAACTATCTTTATCTCAGCCTTGTGCCAAACTCCTGTAGCCCTTTCTTTTGCACATGCCAGCACATTCCTCAAGCCCCTGATTGGCTGCTACCTCCCCCAAGGTGCTTTAGCTTTACTGCTTTACTGCTTCGCTTTCCTTTTTACCTGCTTCCCTGTGGGCTGGCCAGAGTGGGCTGGCCAGAGTTGTTGGCTGACCCACCAAGACAAAGAAAGAGGTAAAGTTTACTCAGCTCAGTTTTTATAATTCAGTGAACCATGTCAAGTCAAGGGCAGGTTAGGTTATCTTTCATGATATTTCACATTGGCTGTTGACATAGAGTTCTACTCCGGCTGAGGAATGAAGTGAAACCACCTGTGTGTTGTCAGAGGAATTAGTACTATTAGCATACAGGTAGTTCCGGAGCAGGCGAGAGGAGCTATTTGTCAATGTGAGTGACTGAGTAAGGTGTCCTGTCTGTGGGTTGTAGGTGAGCGTGCTCACAGACCAGGTGGAGGCCCAAGGAGAGAAGATCCGAGACCTGGAGAGCTCTCTGGAGGAGCACCACCACAAACTCAACTCCACTGAGGAAATGCTACAGCAGGTCAGAGAGAGACACTACCACTACTTTATCTGTGCTCAGCGTATTAGCATGGAGAGCTAAATATTGATGTTGTCAACCTCTACTTGTTTCCTAGATAAACATAGTATTGTTTTAGTCTTAGATTAATTAAGTTGACTGTATTTTGTAAATGTGTGATTTATAGCACGTTTAAAGATTACAATGTGCTGTAGCTTAGTGACAAATGGAACCAACAACCTGTCTCCTTTCGTGGGCAGTAGGTGTGTGGTAAATTAGTAACAAGAGGTGTGGTTTCATGCATGACATTCTTACTAACATAAGATACTGACGCTTCCTGTGAGTGACTCACCTCGATTGCACAAAGTTTGTCACTCAGCAGATGGAGGGATAGCTTTCAAAGTTCACTATCTTTCGATCTTACAAGCTGACTGACTCCATGGCATTTTAAGAGCAGAGATATTTATGATAGTGGCCTCCACTAATAGCAGACTGCATAGTCTTACATTTTGAGAATACTTTCTGTAGCTGTGTGTACCAGGACAGGCTGGTAAGCATGATTTGGATCAAAAGTGGAGCGGTCTTGTCTCTGCCTTATACACCAGTAGGTATGAAGAAGGCAAAGTAAGTCAGTCAGTGCACCATGTTTGTTGTGGAAATGTAGGGAGGGAGACAGGGTGAGAGTTTTACAGTTTGTACTCTGACTTTAAGAGATGGGAGTGAGAGCGAGGATCCCTTGAGCTACATCTGCTTACACCTCTTCTCAGGCTGTTACGTGCATTCCAAACACTGGAACGCAAAGCTACCCAATTTAAGGATCAAAAAGCCCTCTGTCTTGTTTGATTTAGTCTCATCCAGCCATTTAGTTCACCATAAATATCAGTAATAAAAAAAGATTAAACTTTAAAGTGAATTAATTTTTTATCATTTTTATTGGCCTCAAATGCCAAGCAGATTGTGTTGCTTTGATTTTGTTGCCTTTGTACATAGGCACAGGTCTAGGGGGAAACCTTTCTTCCACCTGAGAAATACCATTTCCTGTTATTACATTATCTCACAAGGTCATGCAGAAAACAAATGCTTAATGTAGTTGTATAGGAGAGACCAAAGCCACTGGTGTCTCCTGTCTACAGTGCTCTGTGGTGTGACTGTTAATTGTCAGCTGGACCCTAGTGTTAGACAATGTCTGGTTAAAAACACAGGTCTATTTTCACATTGTTTGGCCGCATTGGAGTTTTGATGATATCTGTTTGAACAATCAGCATGATTACATGCACAGTAATAATTCAATATTAAACTGAATATGACAGTAAGCAGATTAGTCTGTTTATCTAAATCAGCATAAGGTCAAAATCGAAGTAAGCATACACTGATTAAACACCTGGTTTTCTGATCAACCTTTCAAATTATTAGGACAGGTAAACACCTTCATCATCGTTCCAGCAGTGTATTTGATCTACGCATGTGCTAGCACCAGCCTGTCACGGTCGTCCTCTTCATCTGAAGAGGAGAGGCGAGAAGGATCGGACCAAAATGCGGCGTCGTAAGTGTCCATGGTAAATCTTTAATACCGAAAGTACTGACACTGTATACAAAACAATAAACAAATGACGACCGTGAAGCTACAACATAGACAATCACCCACAAACAAACAGTGCAACCCAGGCTACCTAAGTATGATTCTCAATCAGAGACAACTAATGACACCTGCCTCTGATTGAGAACCATACTAGGCCGAAACATAGAAATACCCAAATCATAGAAAAACAAACATAGACTGCCCACCCAACTCACGCCCTGACCATACTAAATAAATACAAAACAAAGGAAATAAAGGTCAGAACGTGACACAGCTGAGCGAGCCTCCCTCTTTAGCACGAGTGAAGTGAGTTTGGAACAACTGTATGTATGCGTCTTGGAAGTCGTTTTCACATACAAACTTTATATGAATCAAATATGCTTCCCAAAAATAACATGGTCGCTGTGGAAGAATGTTTATTTTGATTGGTGATGTTCTGCATTTATCAGAGTGATATTAGGAAGCCTGATTTTATTTTATTATTGTGTGCATGCAACCATACTCATTGTGTGTGGTGTGATTAGGCCTGGTAAAGGTATAGATGAATCTTTATCACTGCTGTTCTGAACCTGGAATGGAGAGTCTCAAGAGAATGCTTCTCAGTATCTTCTGCCACTTCCAGTAAAAGCTAATGGATGAGTGTGTTGGGCAGATTCTTTCACCAATAGACTCATCAGACCTATACTTACTCAGAGCCACATGCCCCTGAGAGATGCCAGTGAGAGATGCCAGTGAGAGATGCCAGTATCAAACAGTGTCTTCTTTCTATGTGTCTCAATCACAGACAGACACACACACACACCATACACACCTCTCCGTATAAGTATATAAGCACCCATTCATAAAACAGTTTGTGTCATCGCTGTTGGGCACATGTGGGATCACCACTCATTTCCTTCTGCATGGTTTACTGAAGCGGCACCATATTGTTCCCCATTCTTACCTAGGATGAATACCACCCATAGATATACATTACATTGTGTTCTATTTCATTTCTATGTTTCCCCCTGCCAGAATGTCATAGTGACTACATCCTCATTCAGAGAGAGGAATTATTCACCCAAGACTGTGCACATGGCTCCACAACAACCATAACAACAAACACACACACTAAGAAGGATTGTTTGCTGTTAGGGCCAGTCAAGTCCATGTTTGATAGCTTGACCTACCATACAGCCAGAGCCAGCCTCCTTCCTTCTCCCTGTGTCTTTCTTGACCAAGCAGGGGATGGTACAGTTAGTGGTGTCTTACCCTTACCCTGGCCCAGTGGTAACCCATATATGTTTGAGCTGTTTAGCCAACTCCTATGGCCGTTATTATGTCAAACAAACTGTATGTTCTTGGTTATAAGGCACAAACATATCTGAGACCAGGCTAGTGGCACCTTGGGTCTGCTGAGAGTTCTGACAGGCTGGCACACCTCTGGCTGTGGCCCAGGGAAAGGAGGAGATCCTGTTTCAGAGGGACTTGGTCCCCAGTCTCTCATTGGCCTGATCAGTCTGTCTGACTCTGAAAGCCTGAGGGGCATGTTAGGGCACCTAGTCAGGCTAGTCAGCCACAGTGCTCATTCTGGGAGCCTATAGCAGTACAACAGAGTCCAAGCCTAGATAGACGGATAGTTCTAGTTCCTACATTGGGTAAACAGATAGTTCTATTTCACTTGCTTTGTAAACATCAGTTTCCCATGCCAATAAAGCCCATTGAATTGAATAGTTGGGTATCAGTAGGCCACAGCCCGCATGTGTTTCAGTACATAATTAGTTCAAAAGAAGGCTTTCAACAGGCTTAGTTAGCTGCAGAATCAGCTGATAGGTCTTCACAGAAAATGACGTAAAATGTATTCTAAATGCTCGTCTGATCCTGCTCCAAGTAATGTTGGTGTTGGGTTGGGTCACAGGGTGCCATAACTTATTTAACAGATTTCCTTTTCAATGTTTTTCATCTGGTGGTGTGGAGTTGTTATTTTCCATGTGATGTCGCTTATATTTAGAATAGCTTATTGCAGATCATTAGGCCTATGTATAGTTGCCTATGTAAGGGACACCCAGTTCAGATGATGTGATGCAAAGTTATTTTGATGACATGTGATAGTGAATCTTAGTCTGTAGTGGAGGGAGTAAGTAGTATCCCCTGCTGGAACAGGAACCGAAATCAGCCTCTGGTGACGAGGGGTGTTGGGATATCCAAAGTGTGTTTACTGTGTGTGAAACCTACAGTCACGGCTCACACACCCACCTGCTCCACACACACACACACACTCCGATTCTCTCCACAGTGACAGTCTATGTCCATAGTTTTAACTCTTTCTCACTTATCAAATCAAATCAAATCAAATGTATTTATATAGCCCTTCGTACATCAGCTGATATCTCAAAGTGCTGTACAGAAACCCAGCCTAAAACCCCAAACAGCAAGCAATGCAGGTGTAGAAGCACGGATTCTTAGGATTCTGTCTCTCACTTGTTCTTGATCTCTCTCTCTCATGTCTGATTCAGACAGAGGAGATCAAAATAAGGACACGTAGCATATATAAATACACAGTTGAAGTCGGAAGTTTACATACATCTTAGCCAAATACATTTAAACTCAGTTTTTACACAATTCCTGACATTTAATCTGGTTCATCCTTGGGAGCAATTTCCAAATGCCTGAAGGTACCACGGTCATCTGTACAAACAATAGTTTGCATGTATAAACACCATGGGACCACGCAGCCGTCATACCGCTCAGGAAGGAGACGGGTTCTGTCTCCTAGAGATGAACGTACTTTGGTGCGAAAAGTGCAAATAAATCCCAGAACAACAGTAACGGACCTTGTGAAGATGCTGGAGGAAACAGGTACAAAAGTATCTATATCCACAATAAAACAAGTCCTATATCAACATAACCTGAAAGGCCGCTCAGAAAGGAAGAAGTTACTGCTCCAAAACGGCATAAAAAAGCCAGACTACGTTTTACAACTGCACATGGTGACAAAGATCGTACTTTTTTGAGAAATGTCCTCTGGTCTGATGAAACAAAAATTTAACTATTTGGCCATAATGACCATCGTTATGTTTGAAAGAAAAAGGGGGAGGCTTGCAAGCCGAAGAACACCATCCCAACCGTGAAGAACGGGAATGGCAGCATCGTGTTGTGGGTGTGCTTTGCTGCACGAGGGGCTGGTGCACTTCACAAAATAGATGGTGTCATAAGGGAGGAAAGTTATATGGATCTATTGAAGCAACATCTCAAGACATCAGTCAGGAAGTTAAAGCATGGTGGCAAATGGGTCTTCCAAATGGACAATGACCCCAAGCATACTTCCAAAGTTGAGGAAAAATGGCTTAAGGACTACAAAGTCAAGGTATTGGAGTGGCCATCGCAAAGCCCTGACCTCAATCCTATAGAACATTTGTGGGCAGAACTGAAAAAGTGTGTGCGAGCAAGGAGGCCTACAATCCTGACTCAGTTACACCAGCTCTGTCAGGAGGGATGGGTCAAAATTCACCCAACTTATTGTGGGAAGCTTGTGGAAGGCTACCTGAAACGTTTGACCCATGTTAAACAATTTAAAGGCAATGCTACCAAATACTAATTGAGGGTATGTAATCTTCTGAATGTGATGAAATATATAAAAGCTGAAATAAATCCTTCTTTCTACTATTATTCTGACATTTCACATTCTTAAAATAAAGTGGTGATCTAAGACAGGGCATTTTTACTCTGATTAAATATCAGAAATTGTGACAAACTGAGTTTAAATGTATTTGGCTAAAGTGTATGTAAACTTCCAACTTCAACTGTATATATATATATGAACATTATTTGATATATATACAAATATATCGGAGCAGGACACTGGTTCCCTGGCTGAACTTTTGGTTTGGGGGAACTTTTTGCCCAGTGGTGCAGCAACTGACTTTGTACTGCGCTCTGGTCAGTGGATGCGTTATGTGTGTGTGTGTGTAGGGGAGTGTTAATGTGTGTGTCTCTGTGGCTGTGTGCTGCACAGGAGCTGCTGAGCCGGAACTCGTTGGAGACCCAGAAACTAGATCTGATGGATGAGGTTTCCTACCTGAAACTGAAGCTGGTCGGCATGGACGAGAAACAGAACCACAACGACAGCAGCAAGGACCAGCAGAACAAAGCTGAGGTACAGTACTATAGTGCAGGCTGGCATGATTTGAGAGAATCACACACTGGGCTGGTTAACCGTAAAACATAGCTTAAACTTGACTTAAACTGAAAATGAAAAGCATTCCAAAAGCACTCCACTCAGGGCTTTGTATGGTGGCACCATTAACCCACAGCTGTTAGCAAGAGTCCCCCAAAGCCTTATGAAGTGAGCCAACTTAGTATGTTTTCTAGTTCGAACAGTACTGGAATGCCAAGTGAAAAACAACATAATTCCATCAGTAGCGAGTGTGGTCTCAGTGTGGTCTCAGTGTGGTCTTTCAGTGCCTTTACCAGCTTCATGACCCACCTGTTGTTCTCTTTGAGGCTGGCTGGGTAGAAACCACACGTGGATTGTTTATTTGATGTTGCACAGACCACAATGTGCTATAATGTGTCAGCAGGCCTATGTAGAGCTGTCAGATACTTCAGGAGAAACATGGTCTTTGCATGAAGACAATTATATCTCTATAACCTTGAGAATAGCAATTCACAAGTAGCCTCACTTTCAGTCTTAGAAGAGTCACATGGCTGGAGAAAAAAATACTACAGGAGTAGTGAATGAAAGATTTAAGTTAAAATGGCATAAACATGTAGGTCTGTAGGTTCACTTTGACACATTTATATGACCGCTCCAAACCTATAGGTTTATAGTAAAGAGAAACAGGGGATCTCCAGAGCCTGGGGCACCCCAACGGGACACCCCAAGAAGATCAAACAATCAGTCAGACAGACAGGTGGCCCCCCAGACAGACAGGTGGCCCCCCAGACAGACAGGTGGCCCCCCAGACAGACATGTGGCCCCCCAGACAGACATGTGGCCCCCCAGACAGACAGGTGCCCCCCCAGACAGACCGGTGCCCCCCCAGACAAGCTGTAAGGTTCCCCTCACAGGAGCACCTCCTCTGTAGGTCTGTAAAAGCCCTGGTCATCCACTGACTGGTCACCATTTTATAACTTCATTAGGAACTGTCATTACCAGACCACCAGCTCTCAGTGGATTTCTGCTCCAGTGTATTGGGCTAATAATGGACATAAGTCTTCCAGTTACTGTGAACCGTTACAATTGTACTTGTAATATTATTGTAACGGTTCACAGTAACTGGAAGACGTATGTCCATTATAAGAGCTTATACAACTGTGTGATTGCTGATATTAGTTCATCATATTAGTTCTTCTGACTGTATCCAGAGCTAAGTCAGACACATCCATGTGCTTGCTGGATTCCACCTAATGTGTTGCGTCATCCCTCTGGAGAAGGGTTAGGCACGACCACATGCAGTCAGCTCAACTCCAATAACCTGACCAACTACTCCAAACACCCCAGTCCAGTTCACCAGCAACAGCACCTCCGCCTCGCCTCTCCTCAATGAGCCTTTTGTGCTGCTTTGTTCAGTGTATTACACCCAGCTGCTCTCAAATGGCACTGTAGCATACCAATGTAAGACCTTGAAAAATAGGGGAGGAGAGGAGGAGAGTCAGACTTTTTCTATGACGTTGGCAGTGTTTTATCTCTCTGTCTGTCTCTGAAAAGCATTCCAATTCCTCAGGGAAGTAAAGGTATCTTCTTGCCAGCAACCAGATAAGCCAGTCTTTACGTTTGCACTTTGAGAACTTGCAAAGTAGCTCAGGAACTTTGTTTACGCTGTCTGGCAGTGTGACAGTTTAACTGTACAGATCTGCTCCAAGAGGTCCCTTTACCCTCATCGTAGTAATTACATGGCTGTGTGTTTAACTTTATACACCCGTCAGCAACGGGTGTGGCTGAAACAGCTGAATCCACTAATTTAAAGTGTGTCCACATACTTTTGGTAATATATATATATATAGATAGATGTAGATAGATAGCAGAAGTGGTTATTACTACGATGAGGGTAAAGGGACGTCTTGGAGCAGATCTGTACAGTGCCATGTTTGACACGTTGACAGTTTAACTGTGTCAAACATGGCACTGTACAGATCTGCTCCAAGAGGTCCCTTTAGCCTCAGCCCAGTAACATCCCCCAGTCTGTCTGTCAACAGAGCCTCAGCCCAGTAACATCCCCCAGTCTGTCTGTCACCAAAGCCTCAGCCCAGTAACATCCTCCAGTCTGTATGTCACCAGAGCCTCAGCCCAGTAACATCCCCCAGTCTGTCACCAGAGCCTCAGCCCAGTAACATCCCCCAGTCTGTCACCACAGCCTCAACCCAGTAACATCCCCCAGTCTGTATGTCACCAGAGCCTCAGCCCAGTAACATTCCCCAGTATGTCACCAGAGCCTCAGCCCAGTAACATCCCCCAGTATGTCTGTCACCAGAGCCTCAGCCCAGTAACATTCCCCAGTCTGTCTGTCACCAAAGCCTCAGCCCAGTAACATCCCCCAGTCTGTCTGTCACCAGAGCCTCAGCCCAGTAACATCCCCCAGTCTGTCTGTCACCAGAGGATCTGGCCTTGTGTTAAATGAACATGATTTAGTGTTGTGAATGTCCGCTGAGGCCCAGGGAACCCAAACTCCCCGGCTGCCCCAAAAGGTGATTTAGAGTCTGATAAGCAGGGCTGGAAATTACCAGAGACACAGAATCTCGGCGGGGCCTGAACTAGAGCCGCTGACAGACAGTGGGGCAGATGAGAAATGGCAGCGTGCAGACGTGCAGACGTGCAGGCTGTGTTCCAGACATTCTGGTGAGCAATCAACTGCTGAGCGCAAAAATATGCTGGAGACATTTGCACAGCAGTTTGGACGTGAGGGGCACATCGATGTGAAATGAAATCGCTATCTGATTCAGAATCTTGCCATAACATGAGCAAATGTCTGTAACTGTTGGTAACAGTGACATTATGCAGAGTTGTCTTGGGGACAGAATATCAAGTGTATTGACAGAGGGGGAAGCTTGTGGGTTTTCCATGTAATGTACACAGCCTGTCGGGTCATGTGTCTCTGACCTCGTCCCATAAATCCATGATATCCGGGCGGAGCGGGACTCCACGCCGGTTGCGGTGCCATGGTAACCTGAAACCAGTCTGCATTGGTTTCATCCACAAACACTAGGCTAGGCTTCATGCACCATGGGGTAATGGCAGAAATTCACTTGGAACATCCCACTCCCCTCGACTACCAAGCTCAGAGCATACAGCTATACATAGAGGAGGAATGTGTATCATCAGCTGTACTGTTAGTGTAACATCAACTGGGACTTTCATATGAAACTTCCTCTGTCCACAAGCCAGGCATTTCTGTCAACGTATCCAAGATTAGGACATTAAACCACCAACCTACCCCCTCCCTTCACAGAGAATGGACTTGCCCACTTTTTCTACTCTAGTGGAAGATTCAAAACCATAAAATCAAAGTTTATTACCGTTTAACTTGTTGGTATCAAACATACACTTCAGTTTAATTCTAGTTGGCCAAAATGTTAATAATCTAGTTTAGGAATCTACTTGCTGTCCTTAATCTTCGAAGCCTTCCAATTCCTCAGGGAAGTAAAGGTATCTTCTTGCCAGCAACCAGATAAGCCAGTCTTTACGTTTGCACTTTGAGAACTTGCAAAGTAGCTCAGGAACTTTGTTTACGCTGTCTGGCAGTGTGACAGTTTAACTGTACAGATCTGCTCCAAGAGGTCCCTTTACCCTCATCGTAGTAATTACATGGCTGTGTGTTTAACTTTATACACCCGTCAGCAACGGGTGTGGCTGAAACAGCTGAATCCACTAATTTAAAGTGTGTCCACATACTTTTGGTAATATATATATATATAGATAGATGTAGATAGATAGCAGAAGTGGTTATTACTACGATGAGGGTAAAGGGACGTCTTGGAGCAGATCTGTACAGTGCCATGTTTGACACGTTGACAGTTTAACTGTACAGATCTGCTCCAAGAGGTCCCTTTACCCTCATCGTAGTAATAACCACTTCTGCTATCTATCTACGTAAAAAAAAAAATCTAACACACAGCCAAATAATCTCCATCACAAATATTGGCTTGGCAGAGCTTAGTGACTTTCAACATTGCACCATCGTAAGATATCACCTTTCCAACAAGTCAGTTCGTCAAATTCCTGCCCTGGTAGAGCTGCCCCGGTCAACTGTACATGCTGTTATTGTGAAGTGGAAACGTCTAGGAGCAACAACGGCTCAGCCGCAAAGTGGCAGGCCACACAAGCTCACAGAATGGGAAAACCCAGTGCTGAAGCGTGTAGCACGTAAAAATCGTCTGTCCTCGGTTCCAACACTCACTACCGAGTTACAAACGGCCTCTAGAAACAACGTCAACACAATAACTGTTCGTTGAGAGCTTTGGTTTCAATGGACGAGCAGCCACACACAAGCCTAAGATCACCATACGCAATGCCAAGCGCTGCCTGGAGTGCTGTAAAGCTTGCCGTCTTTGGACTCTGGAGCTGTGGAAATGCGTTCTCTGGGGTGATGATTCACGCTTCACCATCTGACAGTGCGACGGATGAATCTGGGTTTGGCGGATGCCAGGAGAACGCTGCCCAAAGGCATAGTGCCAGCTGTAAAGTTTGGTGGAGAAGGAATAATGGTCTGGAGCTGTTTTTCATGGTTCTGGCTCCTTAGTTCCAGGGAAGGGAAATCTTAACGCCACAGCATACAATGACATTCTAGAGGATTCTGTGCCTCCAACTTTGTGGCAGCAGTTTGGGGAAGTCCATTTCCTTTATTGGCATGACTATACCCCCGTGCATAAAGCAAGGTCCATACAAAAATGGTTTGTCGAGATTGATGTGGAAGAATTTGACTGGCCAGTGCAAAGCCCTGACCTCAACCCCATCGAACATCTTTGGGATGAATTGCAACACCGATTGAGAGCCAGGCCTAGTCGTCCAATATCAGTGCCTGACCTCACTAATTCTATTGTGGCTGAATGTAAGCTAGTCCCCGCAGCAATGCACCATCATCTAGTGGAAAGCCTTTCCAGAAGAGTGGAGGCTGTTATAGCAGCAAAGGGGGATCAATTCCATATTAATGCACATCATTTTGGAATATGATGTTCGACGAGCAGGTGTCCACATACTTTTGATGTCATGTAGTGTATATATACTGCATTTATACAATGTATATATACAGTACCAGTCAGAGTTTGGATACACCTACTCATTCAGACATTTTTCTTTATTTTTACTAAAACTATGAAATCACTGCAGTAACCAAAAAGGAACCAAAAAAGTATTAAACAAATCCAAATATATTTTAGATTTTAGATTCTTCAAAAGAGCCACCCTTTGCCTTGATGACAGCTTTGCACACTCTTGGCATTCTCTCAACCAGCTTCACCTGTAATGCTTTTCCAACAGTCTTGAAGGAGTTCCCACATATGCTGAGCTTTGGCTGCTTTTCCTTCACTCTGCAATCCAACTCATCCCAAACCATCTCAGTTGGGTTGAGGTCGGTGGAGGCCAGGTCATCTGATGCAGCACTCCATCACTCTCTTTCTTGGTCAAATAGCCCTTACACAGCCTGGATGTGTGTTGGGTCATTATCCTTTTGAAAAACACATGATAGTCCCACTAAGCGCAAACCAGATGGGATGGTGTATCACTGCAGAATGCTGTGGTAGCCATGCTGGTTAAGTGTGCCTTGAATTCTAAATGAATCACAGACAGTGTCACCAGAAAAGCACCCCCACACCATCACACCTCCTTCTCCATGCTTCACGGTGGGAACCACACATGCTGAGATCATCCATTCACCTAGTCTGTGTCTCACAAAGACACTGCGGTTGGAACCAAAAATCTCAAATTTGGATTCATCAGACCAAAGGACAGATTTCCACCAGTCTAATGTCCATTGCTCGTGTTTCTTGGCCCAAGCAAGTCTCTTCTTATTATTGGTGTCCTTTAGTAGTGGTTTCTTTGCAGCAATTCGACCATGAAGGCCTGATTCATGCAGTCTCCTCTGAACATCCTCAGATGTTGGGATGTGTCTGTTACTTGAACTCTGTGAAGCATTTATTTGGGCCACAATCTGAGATGCAATTAACTCTAATGAACTTATTCTCTGCAGCAGAGGTAACTCTGGGTCTTCCTTTCCTGTGACAGTCCTCGTGAGACAGTTTCATCATTGTGCTTGATAGTTTTTGAGACTGCACTTTAAGAAACTTTCAAAGTTTTTGAAATTTTCCTTATCTACTGACCTTCATGTCTTAAAGTAATGATGGATTGTTGTTTCTCTTTGCTTATTTGAGCTATTCTTGCCATAATGTGTACTTGGTCTTTTGCCAAAAAGTGCTATCTTATGTATACCACCCCTACCTTGTCACAACACAACTGATTGGCTCAAACGCATTAAAATGGAAAGAAATTCCACAAATTTGAGATTGTTAATTGCATTCCAGGTGACTCATGAAGTCATCTCATGAAGCTGGTTGAGAGAATGCCAAGAGTGTGCAAAGCTGTCATCAAGGCAAAGGGTGGCTACTTTGAAGAATCTCAAATATAAAATAAATTTGATTTGTTTAACACTTTTTTGGTTACTACATGATTCCATATGTGTTATTTCATAGTTTCGATGTCTTCACTATTATTCTAAGATGTAGAAAATAATAACATATAAAGAAAAACCCTTGAATGAGTAGGTGTGTCCAAACTTTTGACTGGTACTGTATATATTGTACCTCTTATTTTCATTTAATTGTTTTATGAATATAAAAACAAAATACCCACAGCAGTACATATCATTTGGAACCTTTTTATTATTATTATTATTCCTTTTTCTGTTTTGTATTTTCTTCTTCCTCTCTCAGTGTGTGGTAAATCTGATAAGCGAGCTCCAGGAGCAGATGTGTAGGTTTCAGGAAGAGATCCACACCCGCATCATGGAGAAACGGGCCATGGAGGCCCAGGGGGAGAGTGGTGCCCGCGAGGCCCATGACCAGAGCCCTGACGTGGGCTTGGGTGGCACTGACATGGAGGAGTTTTGCTGTTGCTGTGGAGGACAGAATGTAGGCAGTACCCATGGACACGCTACCCACCCTCTTTCTTAACTACCGTCCTCCCTACCCCTCTAGATTCCTCTACTGGGTCTAGTACTTAACGCTTCTCTTTACAGTGACCGAAGTCTCTATCTCTACTACTACAATGTGTGTGAATCCTGTGGTTTTTAGTGTACTGTTTTCCTCCATATCCGGGTGGGGGTTGTTTTGTGGGGGGGGGGGGGGTGTAGATCAGCTTTAATATTGCAGATAGATTGTGGCATCCATCAATGTACTTGTCTGCATCATTTCCAATCCCCCATGTTTTTTTTGTCAATATATATATATATATACATTTATAAAAATATCTGAGTGTTCTCTCAAACTCATTGTAAGTGGTGTGGTGTGTTTGCATGACCGTGGTTCACCTTATTAATGCAATCAAGGTTTACTGGACACTGTGTCCAAATACTGGGCTTGGTTGATGGCTTATGCTCCTACCCTATCTCTAAACGTGAGATGAATTCAAATCTATCTACTTTAGTCACTTTTTTAATGTTCAAGTTTTTTATGATTTGATGAAATTGTCCAAGAAACATTATATCCTTGTGCCAGTTTGTTTCAATATTCAGCCTTGACATAACTTTTTCGAAGGGACCTAATGGGTGCTGAAACAAACCGGCAACCAGACTGGCTAACTGACTGGTAATGTCCATAAACATTGTTCCTTTTGAGGAGCCTGAGCCATCACTTCTGAGTACAGTATAGGGCAGGGGTATTCAACTCTTACCCTACGAGGTCCAGAGCCTGCTGGTTTTCTGTTCTATCTAATAACTAATTGCACCCACCTGGTGTCCCAGGTCTAAATCAGTTCCTGATTAGAGGGGAACAATAAAAAAAAAGCAGTGCAACTGGCTTCGAGGTCTGGAGTTGAGTTTGATGGGAATAGGGGCTGACTGACTGGTCACATGTTAATAGGGTCACAGGGTCATCTGCTGCCTTTCCTGGGATGTGGAGCTTTATATGTATTAACTGCACAGTGTTCTGGCTGTTAAGGGATCAAATTACGTGGGTCAACATCTGAAAACTTCCCTTCTACTTGTTGGTGTAACATGTTCATTTATAAACTGAGAGAACTATGTTTGTATCCAACATTGGTTTTGAGTGGATACGTTGGTGATTTTGTGCGGAATGCACAGTGAAGAGCATGGTCTGGAGATTTTGCATCAAAGGGACACAGTTATTTTCAATTAAAACGTTACAACATGTTCTGTGTTATTCACAGGGCTTACTGCAAGAACTCAGGCTCCTCAAGAGTAAAGTGGATGTGCTGGAGGGGGAGAAATTGCAGTATGAGAGAAAACTAAAGGCCACGAAGGTAAAAAAAAAAAAAATACAAAAAAATGTTTATTCACATGGCACTTTAAGGTGACTCCCATTTTAGTTGGTTTTCTAGGAAATTGATATTCATATTTCATTTGAAAACATAATTGCCTCAATTTCACTTTTTTGCCCTTGGCAACTCCAATTTTGGAGGTAAACTTTGTTCCTATCTTCCAGTTTACTTTCCACCCATTCTGGCTTTCTCTCCCTCTAGCTCTCTATCTCTTACTCTCTCCATGTGTGTTACCAGTCGCTCATGACCAAGCTCTCTAGCCTGAAGGTCACTGTAGAGCACACTCAGGTGGAGAAGCAGCACTGGGAGGAGCGATGGCGGACCGCTCAGGTGCCTCTTCTTCCTCACCCTAATCCCTCTTTCATGCTGACTACACCTTCTCCTTCCCCCTCTGCTCCTGATGTTCTCTGCCTCCACCTCACTCTGCACTTGTCCCTCTTCCTCCTCCTCATCCTCCCCTCCTCTTGTTAACACCATGGTTGTGGAATCTCATTCACCCAATCCCTCACAGGTTCAGGTGGTTCTACTGAGATCCTGTGAGTAGAGTACACTTGGTGTATTGTCATCTGTATGACTAGACACTGTGCGGAATCCATATGAGGAACACTGGCATTCCTCTGACAATGTTCCTCATGTGGATTCTATACCCATTTCTATTTTTAGTTAAATAATGGGGAATTATACTGACCAAAAATATAAACACAACATGCAACAATTGCAACAATTTTACAGTTCAAATAAGGAAATCAGTCCATTTAAATTAATTAATTAGGGCCTAATCTATGGATTTCACATGACTGGGCAGGGGCACAGCCATGGGTGGGCCTGGGAGTGCATAGGCCCACCCACTTGAGAGCCAGGCCCACCCACTGGGTAGGCAAGCCCAGCTAATCAGAAGGAGTTTTTCCCCACAAAAGGGCTTTATTACAGACAGAAATACTCCTCAGTTTCATCACATGTCTGGGTGGCTGTTCTCAGACGATGTGGTGAAGAAGCCGGATGTGGAGTTCCTGGGCTGGGGTGGTTACACGTGGTCTGCAGTTGTGAGACCAGTTTGACGTGCTGCCAAATTCTGATGGCCCATGGTAGAGAAAATAACATTAAATTCTCTTGCAACAGCCCTGGTGGATATTCATGCAGTCAGCTTGCCAATTGCACACTCCCTTAACTCTGTGGCATTGTGTTGTGTGACAAAACTGCATATTTTAGAATTGCCTTTTATTTTCCCTAGCGCATATATATAAATACTGCTCAAAAAAATAAAGGGAACACTTAAACAACACAATGTAACTCCAAGTCAATCACACTTCTGTGAAATCAAACTGTCCACATAGGAAGCAACACTGATTGACAATACATTTCACATGCTGTTGTGCAAATGGAATAGACAATAGGTGGAAATTATAGGCAATTAGCAAGACACCCCCAATAAAGGAGTGGTTCTGCAGGTGGTGACCACTTCTCAGTTCCTATGCTTCCTAGCTGATGTTTTGGTCACTTTTGAATGATGGCGGTGCTTTCACTCTAGTGGTAGCATGAGACGGAGTCTACAACCCACACAAGTGGCTCAGGTAATGCAGCTCATCCAGGATGGCACATCAATGCGAGCTGTGGCAAGAAGGTTTGCTGTGTCTGTCAGCGTAGTGTCCAGAGCATGGAGGCGCTACCAGGAGACAGGCCAGTACATCAGGAGACGTGGAGGAGGCCGTAGGAGGGCAACAACCCAACAGCAAGACCGCTACCTCCGCCTTTGTGCAAGAAGGAGCAAGAGGAGCACTGCCAGAGCCCTGCAAAATGACCTCCAGCAGGCCACAAATGTGCATGTGTCTGCTCAAATGCTCAGAAACAGACTCCATGAGGGTGGTATGAGGGCCCGACGTCTGGTATTTGCCAGAGAACACCAAGATTGGCAAATTCGCCACTGGCGCCCTGTGCTCTTCACAGATGAAAGCAGGTTCACACTGAGCACATGTGACAGACGTGACAGAGTCTGGAGACGCCGTGGAGAACGTTCTGCTGCCTGCAACATCCTCCAGCATGACCGGTTTGGCGGTGGGTCAGTCATGGTGTGGGGTGGCATTTCTTTGGGGGGCCGCACAGCCCTCCATGTGCTCGCCAGAGGTAGCCTGACTGCCATTAGGTACCGAAATGAGATCCTCAGACCCCTTGTGCCTTGTGAGACCATATGCTGGTGCGGTTGGCCCTGGGTTCCTCCTAATGCAAGACAATGCTAGACCTCATGTGGCTGGAGTGTGTTAGCAGTTCCTGCAAGAGGAAGGCATTGATGCTATGGACTGGCCCGCCCGTTCCCCAGACCTGAATCCAATTGAGCACATCTGGGACATCATGTGTCACTCCATCCACCAACGCCACGTTGCACCACAGACTGTCCAGAAGTTGGCGGTTGCTTTAGCCCAGGTCTGGGAGGAGATCCCTCAGGAGACCATCCGCCACCTCATCAGGAGCATGCCCAGGCGTTGTAGGGAGATCATACAGGCACGTGGAGGCCACACACACTACTGAGCCTTATTTTGACTTGTTTTAAGGACATTACATCAAAGTTGGATCAGCCTGTAGTGTGATTTTCCACTTTACTTTTGAGTGTGACTACAAATCCAGACCTCCATGGGTTGATACATTTGATTTCCATTGATAATTTTTGTGATTTTGTTGTCAGCACATTCAACTATGTAAAGAAAAAAGTATTTAATAAGAATATTTCATTCATTCAGATCTAGGATGTGTTATTTTAGTGTTCCCTTTATTTTTTTGAGCTGTGTAATATATATATATATTCCTTCAAAATAAGGATATGTACATTTGTTTTCTATATCTATGGGGAGAATGAGAAAAAAGTTAAAAACAAACAAATAGGGAAAAGGGAAGAGCGAGACCAAGCGAACAATGCTTTTAACATTGACTCGATCTGACAGCTCACTCTTACTCCCCCGTCCTCTCCGACCAAGAACTAATAATACAGAACATAGCATGCTCCAATTGCTATCTGTTATTCAATGTACGGGTTCTGCAGAAGTGAGGTGAAGGGGGTTGAGGGGGGCGATACGTACATGTCTCAAGCTGCAGACAGACTGCCATGTTTAGAAGATCTATCTATACGCTGTGCTCATCCAGAGGAGATGGCTCACAAGTGTTTGTTTGTGTGGGCGTGAATGGTAGATGATCGACTCTGAGACTTCCAACCATTGAGTTCACTGACATGACCCTCTATAGGAGTCTCTGTGGTCATTGACTACCATCCACAGGCTTCAGGCAGTTAAGCCAGAATGGTCCTAGGCAGGCAGGCAGGCAAACAATCACCATACTGACCTCCATGCTTACCCATATTTTATTATTGGATTAGTGAGGTTCCCTTTTTAATGTGCATGTGGTCTATTGGGTTTCTACCAGGGGTTGGAACCGGTTCAGGGTACAGAACCGAACAAACTTTTTTGAGGAACAGAATCCGAACCGGGAACAAAAGTGATCTATACTGTTCCAGAACTGTTTAAAAACATGGGAACTGGATAATAACGTTATTTACGTTCCGTGCATTTTCTTCAGTCTCACAAACTTAAGGTGCCTATGCAAAGCACTCACTCTGTCACTCAGAAACGTATTCCAGTGTCTGAAAATCTTTGCCAGTGTGTGTGCATGTGTAGGCAATCTGCCCCTCCCCTTCCGAAGCTTAGGCTACTGTAGTCTACTGACATTAAGCATGATTCATAAATTAGGGAGAGATTTTTAATTTGAGAAGAATGGATTCCATTTTTCAGTGCTAGTTAATTCTGGTGCCGCTCTGCACACACAAGCTTGTTAGCTAGCTCTGGTCCAACTTTAACCTGTTAAGCCAGCGCTCGGAAGTTCAAAGACATTCAAAGTTCCTCCATAGAGGCCACTCCTCTGTAGGTATAATTCTGTGGGCCTAATTCAGATCATGTATTTCATAACAATGCCCAGCGCACCAAGCCCTCTCTCACTCTCTTCCACCCACAAAATCTGGCTCCCAGCTCGCAATTAGGAATCGGACCAGAAGTGGCCAGAACTGATTGAATTGGCCCGGAATCGGGTGTCAGACTCGGCCCGAAATCAAAATGAATGACTGCCCAGAATCGCCGACCGGAATTTGCCGGCATCTTACCAGAATCCCGATGCAAATATAAATAAATATATACAAAATTACCCCGATTTAGTCATTTTAAACATGACTATTATACATTTTATACATAGAAATCATAACCATTCACACACAAAAATATATTGTGTCAGAGGAAACACCATAACCTGGTGACCGTGTCAGCGTGCATGCACCTAGCCCGCCACAGGGGTCGCTACAGTGCGATAGGACAAGGACATCCCGGCTGGTCAAACCCTCCCAAAACTCAGACAACACTGGGCCAATTGTGCGTCGCCTCATGGGTCTCCTGGTCGTGGCCGGCATGGGTCTCCCGGTCGTGGCCGGCATGGGTCTCGAACCAGCATCTGTAGAAACTCAGTTTGCACTGCGATGCAGTGTCTTAAACCACTGCACCACTTGTGAGTTTCCATCCACAAAGTTTTTATTGCCTTGCACAGTATCAAAATACTACAATACTACACAGGACTCTTAAAGAATTTAACTTACATGTTAATTGTATTTTCTATCACAGAAACAATGAGGAAAATATGGAATAAATAAATAAATAATGAAAGGTTAATTATATAAAGCAGCCCGTGTAATCATCTGCCAGAGAGTAGCCCCAATCGGCCCTAGCCCCAAGTAATATATTAGGGCCAGATAACTCACACCGGAATCGGCCCGAACTTAATCCCCGCATTCTAGCCATTATTAATACTGCAGAAGGTGGCCCAGACTCGGCCCATATGTGACTCTACGGCCGAGTGTGACTGTCATCCGAGTGCCCCGACTCTCATCCGTAATCGGCCCAGATTCACTGTGCTAGCTGGGCTGCCTATGCTAAAACAACTATAGCTTGCCCACGCCATAGCAAGCTGCTCCATCCGCACTGATTGGTGAAGTAATTTAATGTTGAGCTAAT
This sequence comes from Oncorhynchus kisutch, assembly GCF_002021735.2. Lineage (NCBI taxonomy): Eukaryota > Metazoa > Chordata > Actinopteri > Salmoniformes > Salmonidae > Oncorhynchus > Oncorhynchus kisutch. The sequence continues at coordinate 42,045,457 of NC_034195.2, read as the reverse complement.
GTAAAATAAATATATATGTATTTCAGAGGTTTAGAAAGGAACAATATAAATCTGTTCTTTTTGGGGGGTTCGAACAAGTTCTAAACTTTATTTTGCAGGTCAAAACAGTAAAATGGAGCAAAAAATGGTTCTGTTCTACATGATTGAACTCAAATAATTTCAGTTTCAACCGCTGATTTGTACTGCAGTGGTGAAGTGTACTGCTCTCATCCAGCCTCATTCTCCATTTCTGTCTACTACTGCACCTTATTCCAAGCCCCATTGCTCAACCCTTTACCCATTGTGTTACCAGATAAGGATTGCTGCCCATGACTGTGTGGATAGTTACCTAGTGTTTCAAGTTTTTTATTGACTTCATACTGAATTGATCAGTATTTGTTTGTCCTCCCTATGACACTAAGGACCTAATCAGGAATTATGCACCACACCCCTCATGATTTTCCTAACTGTCACCTTGGAACTACAGTGGGGTCTGAAATGATTGGCGGCCTTGATAAAGATGAGCAATAATGACTGTATAAAATAAATAATTCAAATTCTGAGCTACACTACATGACCAAAAGTATGTGGACACCTGCTCGTCGAACATCTCATTCCAAAATCATGGGCATTGATATAGAGTTTGTCCCCCCTTTGCTGCTATAACAGCCACTTGTCTGGGAAGACTTTCCACTAGATGTTGAAACATTCCATTCAGCCACAAGAGCATTAACGAGGTCGGGAACTGATGTTGGGCGATTAGGCCTGGTTCGCAGTTGGCATTCCAATTCATCCCAAAGGTTTTCGATGGGGTTAGGGTCAGGGCTCTGTGTTCTTCCACACCGATCTCAACAAACCATTTCTGTATGTACCTGGCTTTGTGCACGGGGGCATTGTCATGCTGAAACAGGAAAGGGCCTTCCCCAAACTGTTGCCACAAAGATGGAAGCACAAACTCGTCTAGAATGTAATTTTTGCTATAGCGTTAAAAACTGGATCTAAGGGGCCTAGCCTAAATGATGAAAAGCAGCCCCAGGCCATTATTCCTCCTCCATCAAACTTTACAGTTGGCACTATGCATTGGGGCAGGTAGCGTTTTCCTGGCATCCGCCAAACCCAGATTCATCCGTCAGGTTGCCAGATGGTGAAGCGTGATTCATCACTCCAGAGAAAGCTTTTCTACTGCTCCAGAATCCAATATCGGCAAGCTTTACACCACTCCAACCGACGCTTGGCATTGCGCATAGTGATCTTAGGCTTGTGTGCTTGTGTGCTCGGCCATGGAAACCCTTTTCATGAAGCTCCCAATAAACAGTTCCTGTGCTGACGTTGCATCCAGAGGCAATTTGGAACTCGGTAGTGAGTGTTGCAACCGAGGACAGACGATTTCCCTGGTCCCATTGCATTTCAGTTCGATTTTTGAGTTTGTTTCAGATGATTCTGTGCCAAATAGAAATTAATGGTAAATAATGTCTAATTGTGTAACTTTTTAAAATGTATTTACCTAGGCAACTCAGTTGAGAACAAATTCTTATATACAATGGTGGCCTACCACAGCCAAACCCAGGTCAATTGTGTGCTGCCCTATGGGACTCCCAATCACAGCCAGATGTGATACAGCATGGATATGAACGAGGGACTGTGGCGATACGTCTTGCATTGAGATGCCGTGCCTTAGACCTCTGCGCCACTCAGAAGCCCTTTTATTATAAATAAGAATATAATATGTTTTTAAACACTTCTACATTAATGTTGATGCTACCATGATTATGGATACTCCTGAATGAATCGTGAATAATGATGAGTGAGAAAGTTACAAAGTTACAGTGGGTCAGAGATCATACCCACAAGACATGCAAGAAGTTAGCAATCTCTTTCGCTGAGCGATTGTATTAGTATAAAATAATATACAATGAGTGTACAAAACATTTAAGAACACCTTCCTAATATTGAATTGCATCCCCTTTTGCCCTCAGAACAGCCTCAATTTGTCAGGGTATAGACTCTACAAGGTGTTAAAAAAGTTCCACAGGAATGCTGGCCCATGTTGACTCCAATGCTTCCCACAGTTGTGTCAAGTTGGCTGGATATCTTTTGTGTGGTGGACCATTCTTGATATACACAGAAAACCTGCAGCGTTGCAGCTGTTGACGCACTTAAACCGGTGCGGATTTAGATAAGGGATCATAGATTTCACCTGGTTTCACCTGGTCAATCTAAACTCAGTTAAAAAAGAAACGTCCTCTCACTGTCAACTGCGTTTATTTTCAGCAAACTTAACATGTGTAAATATTTGTATGAACATAAGATTCAACAACGGAGACATAAACTGAACAAGTTCCACAGACATGTGCCTAACAGAAATGGAATAATGTGTCTGGGGGGTCAAAATCAAAAGTAACAGTCCGTATCTGGTGTGGCCACCAGCGGCATTGAGTACTGCAGGGCATCTCCTGCTCATGGATTGCACCAGATTTGCCAGTTCTTGTTGTGAGATGTTACCCCCAATTCCTGGGGGAAAGGCCCTAGCCCTCACCCTCCGATCTAACAGGTCCCAGATGTGCTCAATGGGATTGAGATCCGGGCTCTTAGCTGGCCATGGCAGAACACTGACATTCCTGTCTTGCAGGAAATCACACGCAGAACGGGCAGTATGGCTGGTGGCATTGTCATGCTGGAGGGTCATGTCAGGATGAGCCTGCAGGAAGGGTACCACATGAGGGAGGAGGATGTCTTCCCTGTAATGCACAGCGTTGGGATTGCCTGCAATGACAACAAGCTCAGTCCGATGATGCTGTGACACACCGCCCCAGACCATGACGATAAACGCGAATCCGACCATCACACCTGGTGAGATAAAATTGCGACTTGTCAGTGAAGAGCACTTTTTGCCAGTCCTGTCGAGTCCAGCGACTGTGGGTTTGTGCCCATAGGCGACGTTGTTGCCTGTGATGTCTGGTGAGGACCTGCCTTACAACAGGCCTACAAGCCCTCAGTCCAGCCTCTTTCGGCCTATTGCTGGCAGTCTGAGCACTGATGAAGGGATTGTGCGTTCCTGGTGTAACTCTGGCAGTTGTTGTTGCCATCCTGTACCTGTCCCGCAGGTGTGATGTTCGGACGTACCGATCCTTTGTAGGTGTTGTTACACGTGGTCTGCCACTGCGAGGATGATCAGCTGTACGTCCTGTCTCCTTGTAGCGCTGTCTTAGGAGTCTCAAAGTACGGACATTGCAATATATTTCCTTGGCCACATCTTCATGCCTCATTGCAGCATGACTAAGGCACGTTCACGCAGATGAGCAGGGACCCTGGGCATCTTTATTTTGGTGTTTTTCCAGAGTCAGTAGAAAGGTCTTTTTAGTGTCCTAAGTTTTCATAACTGTGACCTTAATTGCCTACCGTGTGTAAGCTGTTAGTGTTTTAACGACCGTTCCACAGGTGCATATTCATGAATTGTTTGAGTCATTGAACGAGCATGGGGAACAGTGTTCAAACCCTTTACAATAAAGACCTGTGAAGTCATTTCGATTTTTATGAATTATCTTTGAAAGACAGGGACCTGAACAAGGGACACTGTAATGTTTGTACACTCAGTGTAATTTCCCCCCAAAAATGTGCCTACAATATAACTCAGTATTTGAATGATTTATTTTATACAGTCATTATTGTTCATCTTTATCAAGGGTGTCAATAATTTCAGGCCCCACTGTATATCTGTAGGAGACTACGGGCTCTATTCAATCCGTATCGCAGAAGTTCAGCTGTACAGCTTGATTTAAATGTAAAGGCAATGTTCCCGCTTTAGTGGAGACTTTATTCAGGGTAAATGCTGCATATGTCATCTCAATCAGAAGTTACCTTTACATTTCTATCACGTAAACTGTAATGCTTCAGCTTTACAGACTGAAGAGCCTGTAATGTCATTATCAAATCAACGTTTATTGGTTGCATACACAGATGTGCAGTTGTTATCGCAGGTGCAGCAAAATGCTTATGTTTCTAGCTCCAACAATGCAATGATACCTAGCAATAATAAACAAAACACACGTAATAAAAATAAAATAAAAACAATTCAAGAATATTGGAAGGAGCAACATCTATACACATAGTGGTGTGTATAGACAGTATGGACAGTATATGAATAGAAAAGGTGTGTACAGCAATAGTTATGGGATGAGCCATGACTAGAATACAGTATATACATATAAAGTGGGTAAAATAATATTTAACCTTTTATTAAAGTGACCAGTGTTTTATGACTCTCTGTACATAGGGCAGAAGTTTCTAAAGCGTAGGGTAGAGTACCTAGTGGTAGCTGGCTAGTAACACTGACTAAAGTTCAGAGCAGTGTTGACTGTTTAACAGTCTGATGGCCTGGAGATAGAAGCTTTTTATCAGTGTCTCGATCCCAGATGTGATGCACCTGCCAGTCTCCATCTTCTAGATGGTAACGTGGTGAACAAAGCCGTGGCTCGGGCGGCTGTGGTTGTAGACATGCAGTATTGACTTGGATCACTCCATTGACCGTGACCCTCTCTCTACAGGTGGAGATAGCAGACTTACAGCAGATACTGGCTTCCAAAGACTCTGAGATCGAGGGCCTTCAGAGCCAGCTGGTCTCCAGAGGCCCAATGACCAATGAGAATCCAGAGAGAGGTAACCTTACCTGTCAAACACACATCATACATCATCAGTAACAAACACCAGGGGACTGACACTTGAATGCATAGTGTCATTAATACAGTGGGTTCACCTCAAACTAAATATCATCCACTAATGCTTATTCTACTGTCAGAGCAGGGGGGGAACTTTGAACATTGACATTTGATAATACGAACTAATGATACCAATTGAACCCAAGTTATGGTTGTTTCGAGATCGAATTTGACATTAAGCTAGTCAACTGCATGTGTGATGTCAGGTATGGTGCCTCGTTCAAATAATACCTAACAAATGCCTTCTCTCTGCCCCCTCCACTGTTGTTGATTTACTCTATGCTGCCCCCTGCTGTAGTGGAGGTCTTTAGGAGACTGCTGACAGACCAATGTAAGGCTCTAGTCTGACTAAGCTTGTGTAATTGTGGTCCTGGTGCAATTCTGCTCTGCCGTCACTGCCTCTCTGTTCTGCTGTCTAATCCACGCTGGCATGCTGTCATGTCTGTCACACCCATTCCATCAGCCCTGGCAGCTACAAAGGAGAGAAGGGGGGGGGGGGGGAAAGCTCTGACACATACTCCTCATACTCACACTCATGAGAACAGTCACTCCTCTTTCTCATAGGGCTGTTCATTTAGCTCTCGTTTTGTCACCTATGAAGGTAAGGTCACTAGGCCAAACATATGAGCCCTGTTCTCTTTCAGAATTTAAAGGTGCAATCTGCAAGATTTAGGATAAAGCTGGCCAATTGTCATTTCATTTAATGACATACCCATTGAAAAATATAACTTAGAAATGCCTCATGAGCTCATGACTACAACTTGATTCAGGGGTGGATGGGGACCAGAAATCTGCCCTGGCATTTGTTTTCCTTAAAGCCCTTACACCAGCTCTTTTTTTTTAGATTATTACTCTCGTGATTCACAAAAATATATATTTTTTTTCAGACCAAGAATTCCAAAGGTTGAAAATGGGGATGGAGTCGTTGTTAGCGGCAAATGATGAGAAAGTATGTTTTAAAAACTCTGTTGAATAGTGTGTATATTGTGATATTTAGCTGATAATGCCCGATAAGCCGGTGTTTGGAGGATATGTTCGTTGAGGGTGAGCAAACCGTGCCAATATAGCCTCCAAACACCGGCTTCGAGGGCATTATCACTTTTAAACAGGTTACCAACATATTCAAATAATGATTGACATATTTTCATTAAAACTGTTATATTGAATAATTGATTCATACTATTTCATCCTTCCACAAGATATAGTTCCAACACAAATCTAGGGTTGCTACCCAAGCCGGCTGGTCGTTCGTTCTATTGGTTCAGTTGCCAGAGACACGACCCAGTCGTTCTTTAAATTCTATATCTATGGACTCGACCCAGTTGTTCGTTCTAAATGTTCCAGTGCCACACTGCCTGGCAATGTTCTTATCCCTTGCTAGCTAACCAACTACAGCTAACTTACAGTCACGTCAAACATAAAAAAGAATAACAACAGTAGCTGCATTTGCATTTGCATTTGTTTAAGCTGTTTTCTAGTGACATTTATTTGGATACATCCATAACAATGAGCTAATGAGGCGTGATTTTGCGTGGCATAAAAATGTGCTCTCTCGTTAGGACACTGTTGTTCAGAGGAACTAGCCAACAACACAGCTAACACAATCACTGGATTGCGCAGTCAGATGGAACAGAGTAAATAGGAATTTTAACGTCATCAATTTAGCCGGTGGTAACTTGTGGAATAGACACCGGCTGGAATGCGGTTTTAACCAATCAGCATTCAGGATGAGACCCACCATTGAATTAACATCGTAATTTGTTGACGTTGTACAAAGTGAAGGTATGTTATTGAAGTCCTCTCTATTTGTGTCAGGACCGTCACATAGAGGAGCTCACTATTCTCCTGAGACAGTACAGGAAGATGAAGGAGGTGATGGCCCTCGCACAAGGTAATACACACTCACTGCATATACACACTCACTGCATATACACACTCACTCTCAGAGGTAATAAACATTCAAGTATTTTTCAAACAAGCTTTGTAAATAATTCAAAGAATGTTGAAGATGGTATGCACTGAATGATAATGCTTAGGGGTCATAGCACTGCATTACCCCTGTGTGTGTGTGTGTTTAGTGACCAGTGAGAAGCTCCTTGTTGGGAGCAGTGAGGAGGAACTGAGTGGGAGTCTGAAGATGAGAGCTCTCACACATAAAGCTCATTCAGACATCATCCGTTCAGAGGTAAGAGACCACTACGTGCTCCTCCTCTGGGAACCACTAAACACAGTACTACTACAACCTGCATTTCTCAAGTACTCAGTGCTTGTGCCTGCCTACTCTTACATATTTTCATAGAATAGACCTAAAGCACTGAATAGTAGTACACCCCCATGCCTCTGCGCTCACATACCATGGCAGTGTATTAGCAGACTGTTCAGTGTGCATACCCAGTACCTTTTGGTCTAAAGTGTGTCCTCTGTGTGATCTCTCCCTACTCAGATGTCTTCCAGGTGCTCCTCTCCTCTGTTAAGGTCTTCCTCATCCTTCCAGAAAGAGCTGAACTCTAGGTAAGCAAACAAACAAAAAACACTGATTCAACACACATGGAGGAAGAATTCACTAACAGCCTTGTATTGTTGTTGCTGTTGTTAAAATGACATGTACTTAGGAGAGGGTGACCAAACGTGCATGAAGGGCATATGTAACCCTGGACACCCACACACTTGCAAGCACTTTCTCTCTCTCTCTCTCTCTCTCTCTCTCTCTCTCTCTCACACACACACACACACACACACACACACACACACACACACACACACACCTTTTGCTCCAGCCGTGCTCCCTCAAGTTTACTGTGTTCTACTGTACCTGTCCCTCTGCCACAGTATCCAGACCTCCCTGGAGACGTCCATGGTGATGGTCTCCCCGAGCGATGCTGGCTGCTTCCACAACGGACAATGGCAAGTAGAACTGAGGCTGCATGGGTGTGACAGCCAGGCTGCTCTTTGTTTTGGTTGTCTTTTAATTAGGGGCCCGCTAAAGTGGCTGTGAGTGACCCTGTCACTGTGATGTCCCCGCCTGGCACAAACAGCCCTCTCAGACCCCTTCTCCTGTAGAGCCCAGCCTGTCACATCACATTACCCACAATCCCTTCTGGGAGGTAGTGCCACAGACCACGAAGAGCACCAACTAAGAGTTTCCAACTCTCAATTCTACTGTACTGAACTCGTAACTCAAGTTAAAATACTTTACTCTTGTAGTGCAAGTTGGGTTTCAATGTTGTTGTTTTTCTCAATAGGTCCCAACCACAGATGCTTTCAAGCAGCCTGGAGGAGTTACAAAGCAGATCGTTACCAAAGGTTTCATGATTTTGCTGTGTTTTGATTGAACTTTAAGACTAATATATCCATGTTAGACATGCAGCATGTGCTTCATTTGTATTTGACCAAACACATTAGAAAACGTTATGCGTGTTCTAACAGCAATACATAACCAATACGCTTCTGATGGCTGTTAACCTAACAAAAAGTGATAAACACATAGTGCATTCTCACACTTTTGTTGTTTAGTTGATACTGTCAATACATCAGTCTACTAACAGTGTGTGTCTTCTCTTCATGCACGGTCCCCCTCCTGTAGCATGTAGTGGGTCAACCAGTTGAAGCGGTTTCAGAGGTATTTTCCACTGAATGATCTCTCCAGAGCTGCTAACCCTTAACCTCTCACAAGCTGACTTTATCCTGGCTGACCTGAACAGAGCCAAGGGTTGACCTGAAACTGTCAAATGTAGTAGCGATCATACTCTCAATGCCTCTAAGGCTTATGAAACTAGCCTTTTCTCTGTTGTTTCTTGAACACTTGTGACTCCAATGGCAATCCAATTGAATTTACAGTGATATTGTCATGAAAGGAAAAAATATCAATCTGATTCTTGTGATCTGTAATGTACAGTAGTAGCAGTTCAACTGAAATCAAATGTCAACAGATGCCATTTAATTTAATTTTGAATAGACTCGTGACTTGCCTGTATCCATGGTTCCCCCCCACTTACAGAATCGGCACATGGAAATGAACAAATATCAGACCCTACCAGGGAAGCTATCTCGACCTGACATGAATGGGGATCAAGAGCAGTATGCCACACCAGTCCAGCTGTCCCCTGACGATAGCGAGGACAGTGAGTTGAACCTAAGTAAGTTACATCTTAAAACACTGCTACTTGTGGTTTTTATCAAACATCCTACTAGAATGTTTCAAACAACAAATAACAAAATCTTCCTAGGGTCTATACTATAAATAATTATAAACGGGTTGGTTCAAGCCCTCAATGCTGATTGGCTGACAATAAAAAAACATTTATTTTGACTGCTCTAGTTACTTAGGTAACCAGTTTATATAGCAATAAGGCACCTTGGGGGTTTGTGATATATGGCCATTATACAGCGGCTAAGGGCTGTGTCCAGGCACTCCGCGTAGCGTTGTGCATAAGAACAGCCCTTAGCCGTAGTATATTGGCCATATAGCACACCCCCCCAGGCCTTATTGCTTAAATACACTTCTATGGCTTGTTACAACAATGGCACTGTTTCACTATTCTCTCATACTGTGGTTGGTTTGTATTGGGGCAGCTATTCTCTGCATTCTCTCTCACTCTGAACTAATCTTTCACTTGGTTTGCTGCTGTTCTGTTTCTCCTGTCCTCTTTTTTTGCTTTGCGTGGCTTTCTGTTTGTGTTATGGCTGAAGACCGCTGCAGGAGTGCCAGCGCTCCAGCTTTAGGTACCATGCTACTACTCTGGCAGAAGCCCCATGCATGTCAAAGCACCAAGCCTCTGTTTTCACTACGGATTAAAGTTGTGACTAAACTCCAGCCTGTGCTGGAGGGTGTAAGACCCTCAGTGAGTCAGAGAGAGGTGTCTCGGATTATGCCTGACCCTTTATTTCTCACATAAATGAATGGTGTTGCAGTGCACCCCTCCCAAAGCTGACTACCCTCAAAAGCAGGGCTACTTAGGCGATGTCATGTGCGGCGAGGGTTGCTTGCACAGACCTTGTCTGAACTGGCATAACCATCCACTGTAAACAACTATAGATGCAACATGATAACCCATTCACCTCAGGCTGTAATTTAATTTCCCTGTGTGAAATAGTTTTATTGAATATGCAAAAGAGGAATTGGTCTTCACAGATTTGAATTGGCATCCGCTAAGACAGCGTTTAAATTGCATTAAGCACTCTGTATAAACACTTTGTGACATCTGCGGATGTAAAAATTGCTTTATAAATACTGAAAATGTTGGAGCGCACAAACAATGTTAATGCTTTCCTGTTTCACTTCACACTGGGCTAACCTTTGGCATGATCTACTTGAAATGTGTGGGTCCTGCATAGACCTTAAATGTAGGCCCTAAAGAATGAAATAAACAATGTGTCCCTTAACCTTTGCATGACTTACTTTCATGAAGAGAACAGTAGGGAAATGATTGAAACAGTTTGAAATAGTAGTACAGTACTTATTTAACATAATCTCCTGCTCTCATAGGAAAGTCGGAGAGACTGGATGAGTCCACGCAGTCGGACCTGTCCCCCCTGTCGTCTGGAGTGGACTCAGGAAAGCAGTCTCCTGTCTCCCCAGAGAACAAGAAGAACCACCTGGGCATCAAGAAACTCTGGGGGAAGTGAGTACCTGTACAGAAGACACACACACGTACACAGGAAGGGCACACTGCTGAATATCTATTTAGAGTTATTAATTCAGGTACTAATGATACAACTCCAAATCCGTAAACACGGGCACCCTCATAGATGTCATCCTAAATAACTCACCCTCCAAATACACCTCTGCTGTTTTCAATCAAGATCTCAGCGATCATTGCCTGCATTCGCAATGGGTCAGCGGTCAAACGGCCTCCACTCATCACTGTCAAACGCTCCTTAAAACACTTCTGCGAACAGGCCTTTCTAATTGACCTGGCCGGGGTAACCTGGAATGACATTGACCTCATCCCATCAGTAGATGATGCCTGGCTATTCTTTAAAAGTGCCTTCCTCACCATCTTAAATAAGCATGCCCCATTCAATTTTTTTAAAACTAGGAATAGATATAGTCCTTGGTTCACTCCAGACCTGTCTGCCCTTGATCAGCACAAAAACATCCTGTGGCGTTCTGCATTAGCATCGAATAGCCCCCTGATATGCAACTTTTCAGGGAAGTTAGGAACAAATATACACAGGCAGTTAGGAAAGCTAAGGCTAGCTTTTTCAAACAAAAATTTGCATCCTGTAGTACTAACTCTAAAAAGTTCTGGGACACTGTAAAGTCCATGGAGAATAAGAGCACCTCCTCCCAGCTGCCCACTGCTCTGAGGCTAGGAAACACTGTCACCACCGATAAATCCATTATAATTGAGAATTTCAATAAGCATTTCTCTACGGCTGGCCATGCTTTCCAAAATCTGGACCCCTACAAATCAGCCGGGCTAGACAATCTGGACCCTCTCTTACTAAAATGATCTGCCGAAATTGGTGCAACTCCTATTACTAGCCTGTTCAACCTCTCTTTCGTATCGTCTGAGATTTCCAAAGATTAGAAAGCTGCTGCGGTCATCCCCCTCTTCAAAGGGGGAGACACTCTAGACCCAAACTGCTACAGACCTATATATATCCTACCCCGTCTTTCTAAGGTCTTCGAAAGCCAAGTTAACAAACAGATTACCGACCATTTCAAATCCCACCGTACCTTCTCCACTATGCAATCTGGTTTCAGAGCTGGTCATGGGTGCACCTCAGCCACCCTCAAGGTCCTAAACGACATCATAACGGCCATCGATAAGAGACATTACTGTGCAGCCGTATTCATCGACCTGGTCAAGGCTTTCGACCCTGTCAATCACCACATTCTTATTGGCAGACTCAACAGCCTTGGTTTCTCAAGTGATTGCCTCACCTGGTTTACCAACTACTTCTCTGATAGAGTCCAGTATGTCAAATCAGAGGGCCTGTTGTCCGGACCTCTGGCTGTCTCTATGGGGGTCCTTCAGGGTTCAATCCTCGGGCCGACTCTCTTCTCTGTATACATCAATGATGTTGCTCTTGCTGCTGGTGATTCTCTGGTACACCTCTACGCAGGCGACACCATTCTGTATACTTCTGGCCCCTCTTTGGACACTGTGTTAACTAACCTCCAGTAGAGCTTCAATGCCATAAAACTCTCCTTCCGTGGCCTCCAACTGCTCTTAAACGCAGGGGAAACTAAATGCATGCTTTTCAACCGCACCTGCTCACCTGTCCAGCATCACTACTCTGGACGGCTCTGACTTAGAATACGTGGACAACTACAAATACCTAGGTGTCTGGTTAAATACCTAGGTGTCTGGTTAGACTGTAAACTCTCCTTCCAGACTCACAAGCATCTCCAATCCAAAATTCAAACTAGAAATGGCTTCCAATTTCGCAGCAAAGCATCCTTCACTCATGCTGCCTAACATACCCTCGTAAAACTGACCATCCTACCGATCCTCGACTTCGGTGATGTCATCTATAAAATAGCCTCCAACACTCTACTCATCAAACTGGATGCAGTCTATCACAGTGCCATCCGTTTTGTCACCAAAGCCCCATACACTACCCACCATTGCGACCTGTACGCTCTCGTTGGTTGGCCCTCGCTTTATACGCGTCGCCAAACCCACTGGCTACAGGTTATCTACAAGTCTCTGCTAGGTAAAGCCCCGCCTTATCTCAGCTCACTGGTTATCATAGCAGCACCCACTCGTAGCACGCGCTCCAGCAGGTATATCTCACTGGTCACCCCCAAAGCCAATTCCTCCTTTGGTTGTCTTTCCTTCCAGTTCTCTGCTGCCAATGACTGGAACGAACTGCAAAAATCTCTGAAGCTGGAGACTCATATCTCCCTCACTAGCTTTAAGCACCAGTTGTCAGAGCAGCTCACAGATCACTGCACCTGTACATAGCCCATCTATCTAATTACCTCATCCCCATACAGTATTTATTTATTTATCTTGCTCCTTTGCACCTCAGTCTACTTGCACATTCATCTTCTGCACATCTACCATTCCAGTGTTTAATTGCTATATTGTAATTACTTCGCCACCATGACCTATTTATTGCCTTAACTCTTACCTAATTTGCACTCACTGTATATAGACTTTTTGTTTTCTTTTGTTCTACTATATTATTGACAGTATGTTTTGTTTATTCCATGTGTAACTCTGTGTTGTTGTATGTGTTGAATTGCTATGCTTTATCTTGGCCAGGTAGCAGTTGCAAATGAGAACTTGTTCTCAACTAGGCTACCTGGTTAAATAAAGGTGAAATAAATAAATAAAATGAAGAAAATGGCAGATATCTGATACAAGTCATCCTGGGTAGAGGAGGTGGCCTTGCAAAGGTACTGTGTAATTCTTAGTGAATGACTAATTATGTATTCTATCTCCTCTACCCTAGGATTCGGAGGACCCAGTCTGGCACCCTGCAGAGAGAGGACCTTGAGCCTGGAGAGTTTAAGAGGGGGGGACTGAGAGCCACCGCCAGCCCTCGTCTTGCCCGGACTGGAGAGACATTGACGTCTGTGTGGTATGGGACAGACAGTATCACAAAATACATGTATACAGTGTATCATGTGACAAATGTGCATGTGACAGAGAATATAGAAAAAAGCCAAAGCATTTACATTTAGTCATTTGGCAGACTCTCTTTTCCAGAGTGACTTACAGTTAGTAAAAATATTCCAGTCTTGATGATCCAATTGTCTCTCCTCTCTTGCAGGGATTTGAAGACACCCTTCTCCAAGTGGACTCCGGAGCAGGTCTGTTGCTGGCTAGAGGAGAGTGGGCTGGACCAGTATGTGATTCTGGCCCAACATTGGGCCAACAGTGGGCAGACCCTCCTCTCCGCCTCACCACAGGACTTAGAGAAGGTATAGTCAAAAAAATTACCCAGCTTACATATTTTGGTTTACAGAACATTGTTGGAAAGTTATTTGTCAAGTAAGCAAAGGAGATCCTTCAGGGAACATCATTGTTTGGACGCAAAGGGGATCATTCGGGGAACATCGTTGTTTGGACGCAAAGGAGATAATTTGGGGAACATCGTTGTTTGGACGCAAAGGAGATCATTCGGGGAACGTAGTTGTTTGGATGCAAATGAGATCCTTCAGGGAACGTAGTTGTTTGGATGCAAATGAGATCCTTCAGGGAACGTCGTTGTTTGGATGCAAATGAGATCCTCCAGGGAACATCACTGTTTGGACGCGAAGGGGATCCTTCAGGGAACGTAGTTGTTTGGATGCAAATGAGATCCTTCAGGGAACATCACTGTTTGGACGCGAAGGGGATCCTTCATGGAACATAGTTGTTTGGACGCAAAGGAGATCCTTCAGGGAACGTCGTTGTTTGGACGCAAATTGGATCCTTCAGGGAACGTAGTTGTTTGGATGTAAAGGAGATCCTCCAGGAAACATCATTGTTTGGACACAAAGGAGATCGTTCAGGGAACGTCGTTGTTTGGATGCATTATTCTTATCTGTCTAGTTTTCAAGAAGCCATTTCGTTCCTCCTTTCATGTCCTCATGTTGCTGGACTTTTGTCTTTGTTGGTTTTAGCAAGTTTGGAGCTATATTTCACATGGAGCTTCACTCATTGTTTGTATTTTACAGGTTCCCGCACCAAATGTCATACCAATGTACGCAGGACAAACTCTTTTGTTTGGATCTTAATCACAATTGTAAAATAGTGTGCAAAGTGATTCCAAATCTAGTCATTTCCAAACCAGTCATTTCCAGCACTCATCTTGTAGAAAGGGATTGTGTTCATAACCTGGATTAATCGTAATCTTAATCTTGGTATCAGGAAATGGGGATTAAGAATCCACTGCACAGGAAGAAGTTACAGTTGGCCCTCAAGTCCTTCAGCACCAAAACGACTGAGAAATCCTCTGAACTGGACCACATCTGGGTCACACGTATGTATCAGGACACGGTAGAGGTCATCAACATATTGACTCAACATGTATTCTGTATAATCAATCTGGCAAAATTGGTTGTCATGTTGTTTGTCCTCAAAGGTTGGCTTGATGACATTGGTTTACCTCAATACAAGAGTCAGTTTCACGAGGGAAGAGTAGACGGCAGAATGATTCAGTACTTGACAGTGGTAAATACATTCATTGGTTTTCATTGTAGTTTTACTAGTTTTTGTCTCAGTCTCAAGGGACCTCCTTTTTAAATACAGCTTAAATAAATAAATAAATACAAATTAAGCAAACGTGAAAGACTTGTTTCCCTCAGAATGACCTCTTGTTCCTGAAAGTGACCAGTCAGCTCCATCATCTCAGTGTGAAGTGTGCTATCCACGTCCTCCACGTCAACAAGTTCAACCCCAACTGCCTGAAGAGAAGACCTGGAGATGAGGTGAGATGTGTGTGCACGTTTATAGGAGGTTTTCTGTTTACACAATATATACAGTTGAAGTCGGAAGTTTACATACACCTTAGCCAAATACATTTAAACTCAGTTTTTCACAATTCCTGACATTTAATCCTAGTAAAAATTCCCTGTCTTAGGTCAGTTACCACTTTATTTTAAGAATGTGAAATGTTAGAATAATAGTAGAGAGAAGGATTTATTTCAGCTTTTATTTATTTCATCACATTCAGAAGATTACATACACTCAATTAGTATTTGGTAGCATTGCCTTTAAATTGTTTAACTTGGGTAAAACATTTCTTGGCCCATTCCTCCTGACAGAGCTGGTGTACCTGAGTCAGGTTTGTCAGCCACCTTGCTCGCACACACATTTTCAGTTCTGCCCACAAATTTTCTAAAGGATGAGGTCAGGTCTTTGTGATGGTCACTCCAATACCTTGACTTTGTTGTCCTTAAGCCATTTTTCTACAATTTTGGAAGTATGCTTGGGGTTATTGTTCATTTGGAAGACCCATTTGCGACCAAGCTTTAACTTCCTGACTGATGTCTTGAGATGTTGAGTCAATATATCCCTATAATTTTCCCATCCTCATGATGCCATCTATTTTGTGAAGTGCACCAGTCCCTCCTGCAGCAAGCACACCCCCACAACATGATGCTGCCACCCCCGTTCATCACGGTTGGGATGGTGTTCTTCGGCTTGCAAGCCGCCCCCTTTTTCTTTCAAACATAACGATGGTCATTATTGCCAAATAGTTTTATTTTAGTTTCATTAGACCAGAGGACATTTCTCAAAAAAGTATGAACTTTGTCCCCATTTACATTTGTAAACCTTACTTGCTGAGTGGCCTTTCAGGTTATGTCGATATAGGACTCGTTTGACTGTGGATATAGCATTTTCACAAGGTCCTTTGCTGTTGTTCTGGGATTGATTTGCACTTCTCGTACTAAAGTACATTCATCTCTAGGAGACCGAACGCGTCTCCTTCCTGAGCGGTATGACGGCTGCGTGGTCCCAAGGTGTTTATACTTGCGTACTATTGTTTGTAGAGATGAACGTGGTACCTTCAGGCATTTGGAAATTGCTCCCAAGGATGAACTAGACTTGTGGAGGCCTACAATTTTTCAGTTCTTGGCTGATTTCTTTTCATTTTGCCATGATGTCAAGCAAAGAGGTACTGCGTTTGAAGGTAGGCCTTGAAATACATACACAGGTGCACCTCCAGTTGACTCAAATTATGTAAATTAGCCTATTAGAAGCTTCTAAAGCCATGACATAATTTTCTGGAATTTTCCAAGCTGTTTAAAGGCACAATCAACTTAGTGTATGTAAACTTCTGACCCACTGGAATTGTATTACAGTGAGTTATAAGTGAAATAATCTGTCTGTAAACAATTGTTGGAAAAATGACTTGTGTGCACAAGGTAGATGTCCTAACCGACTTGCCAAAACTATAGTAACAAGAAATTTGTGGAGTGGTTGAAAAACAAGTTTTAATGACTCCAACCTAAGTGTATGTAAACTTCCAACTTCAACTGTAGCTGTGACAATATAGGTCAAATGAAGATCCTACATCTTTAGTTGTGTTTTCTCATACATGTTTCATATTTCCTGCTAGAACAAGACTTCTCCCTCGGAGGTGGTTCAGTGGTCGAACCACAGGGTGATGGAGTGGCTTCGCTCAGTGGACCTGGCGGAATACGCACCCAACCTGAGGGGCAGCGGGGTGCACGGGGGCCTCATCGTAAGTAACCTGAGGGGCAACGGGGTGCACGGGGGCCTCATCGTAAGTAACCTGAGGGGCAACGGGGTGCACGGGGGCCTCATCATAAGTAACCTGAGGGGCAGCTGGGTGCACGGGGGCCTCATCGTAAGTAACCTGAGGGGCAACGGGGTGCACGGGGGCCTCATCGTAAGTAACCTGAGGGGCAACGGGGTGCACGGGGGCCTCATCATAAGTAACCTGAGGGGCAGCTGGGTGCACGGGGGCCTCATCGTAAGTAACCTGAGGGGCAACGGGGTGCACGGGGGCCTCATCGTAAGTAACCTGAGGGGCAGCGGGTGCACGGGGGCCTCATCGTAAGTAACCTGAGGGGCAGCGGGTGCACGGGGGCCTCATCGTAAGTAACCTGAGGGGCAGCGGGGTGCACGGGGGCCTCATCGTAAATAAACACCCCACATGACTGAATCAGCCCCTTCTTATACCTTTCTACTATATATCAGCTCAGGTACATTTGGATACAGTCAGACATACAGTTCAAGACTGCCTTAGCCAAGTTTATTTTTAATTATTATCTTTTACCAATTCATTCCATCTCAGTTTTCTGTGTAATTGTCTGTATGTAGCATGTATCTTCCTCTGAATCTTCTCTAATGACCCCTAGATTCTGGAGCCTCGTTTTAACTCAGATACCCTGGCCATGCTGCTGAACATCCCCCCTCAGAAGACCCTGCTGCGACGTCACCTGGCCACCAACTTTAACATGCTGGTGGGCTCCCAGGCTCAGCAGGAGAAGAGGGAGTTCATGGAGTCTTTAGGCTATGCTCCGCTCAGCACCACAGCCAAAGTCAGGGTAAGAGATGACAGTACTGTACTGTAGAACGCCTAGGGCTGAACCACCACCCTGTTAGGAGCCCTCTTTTTTTCGTTCTTCCTCTCACTCTCCTCTTTCCCTCTCCCACTCTCTCTCTCCCCCTCCTCCCTCTCTCTGCCCCCCACTCTCTCCTCTCTCTCTCTCTCTCTCTCTCTCCTCTCTCTCTCTCTCTCTCTCTCTCTCTCTCTCTCTCTCTCTCTCTCTCCTCTTTCTCTCTCTCTCCTCTTTCTCTCTCTCTCCTCTTTCTCTCTCTCTCTCTCTCTCTCTCTCTCTCTCTCCTCTTTCTCTCTCTCACCGCTCTCTCTCTCCTCTTTCTCTCTCTCACTGCTCTCTCTCTCCTCTTTCTCTCTCTCTCTCTCTCTCTCTCTCTCTCTTTCTCTCTCTAACCTCCTCCCCTTCCTCATCTCTTTAGAGAGACAGACAACACCTTCATCCTCAGTGTGATACCACCTAGCAGCTTTGCGTGCAGCAGGCTTTTGTAGCACCAGCTCATGTCTAAGACTCACCACTTTGTTAAGGCTAGCAGAAAATGTGCTGAGGAAAATTTTGCGATAGCATAATGTACTTAGTCAGCACAATTAGGCTTAAAAGACCCTTTTATAGCAACACTGCCCATTTTTGTACGGTGTTTAGAAATCTATTCACTGATGATGGTTAAAGAGCTAGAATAGAAGTGACACATAGCTTTATCTCAGTCTGTTCATAAACCATGTTCTCTCTGTGCTATCTCCTGTTCAGCCAAAGAAGTTGGGCTTCTCAAACTTTGGCCACCTGAGGAAGAAGAGGTGTGACGAGTCAACAGACTACATTTGCCCCCTGGAGGCGGCCCAGGTTCAGGCGGTGCTGAACGGGGCCCACCGGCCCTACTCCGGCTTCAGGGGCCTCAGCCCCATCCTAGACAGAGACCCAGACAGACGGCAGCAGGTGGGGCCAAACAGCTGATGATGTCAAACTACTGTACCTACCTACCCATCACTACTCAGCTTGCAGCCAATAACCCCACCTCTTCCTGCCATGCCTATCCAACTCACCCCAGCACACTCACCTCCACACCCCTTATGTGCCATCATCTAACAATCAACCCCAGCCTCAGGCATGAGCTGCACTCTGGACACTTAAGAGTGGATGGTGAGTGGGAGAGCTCACCGCTCCTATGTTCTCGGGGGATTCACAAGCCTAGCTGTGATCTATCACCTCACCCCTTTAATGCAGTAGGATAATGCTACTATTGTAAACAATATTGTGCATCATTTTAATGATCATTTTAACACCTGTATTTGAGATTCACATAAGGGTATTCATCCATTGTTTTTAAATATATTCCTAACCAGTAGAAAGTAATGTTGCTGTTTGTCAGACAGTTATGGAATGAACTTGTGCAATATTTGCATATGGAGGAATGCATTTCACATATTTATGTTGGTAAATAAATTGAAAGAAGTGCAATGAGATTTTATAGCTGTGCACATTTTGATGGATTCCAGATTGTGATTACGCACTGTTATTTTCATATATGACTGTTATGATATTTTTATAGTTAAAGATAACGCTTCAATCAAAGAATCCCTCGTTGTCATTAATTGTAAATAGCATTATCCAAATCCATCAATAAAAATCGCAAGTGTGATAAGTGTTTTATTCTTCTTGATAAATTATATTCAATCTTTATACAAAGTATGCTTTTCTCATTCGAGAAGGAGACAGTAGCCTTGTCTCCATTTTATGATGAAAGGATGCTGATTTTAAGGAAACTTGAATCAAAGAGACACTTGTAATGAAATACATTGTGCAGTGCAGAGACATCAGCATGCATCATAAATTAACCATTAGCATCACTAACTGGCTCATCAATTCTTCTGATCATCATGATTGACCCATTATATGCACAATGGAGTAGTGCATATTGGAGCACCTTGAGTGGTACATCTTTATCATAAATCCATAATGGCCACGTTCTAGGCTGACTACACTGCAGACACCTGCCTGATCTCACAACACCTGGATATGTATCTAAATTACATATCAGCTAATCACATCATATAGCAGTCTGATACCCGACTGCACAGTTGATGACATGGCAAGTAATCATTGGTTTATGCAATGCAACGACTGCACTGTAGTTGGCATGGAATGTGACCTATGACTTGAACAGTGGTGCTTGGTCAGCAGCTAGATCCTTCTACCCTGCCATCCATCATGCATGGGACTAAACAAAGCACTGTGTGTTATGTCATTGATGACCTGGCCTGTCAGTAGTAAAAGTAGCTCTAGGACTAGGGGCTCTATTCAATCCATATCGCGGAAAATTAGCCTTACTGCATTCACAAGAAATGCTGCATATGTCAGCTTAATCGGAAATGAACTTCAACGATACAGTTTGAATGGAGCCCCTAGGTGTTGTGTTTGATGAAAGGCCTGACTTTGCAGATGGCGGTGACAGAGGGGCCTGTGCTGCAGATAGAAGCTCTGTCTGAGGGAATTAACCAACTCACGGTAAGTAGCTCCTCGGTCAGTCTCGTTCAACAAGCTTTTAATATGTTTAATTAAATAACCAGATAACAAAGTCTTTCCTTTGAAGCTGTTGTGTTTGACTTCTCTCCTCAATGCTGTGGTACTATGCTGTTATTATATTTGCTGACAGCAGGCGTTGCAACTGAACAAACAGGCTTCAACAAATAGATTTTGAATTGACTTTGTTGGGACATTAGCCTTAAGCCTTTAACTGACAAACATTGCAGCATAACACTCCCTGCTAACCCCAGCCCCTGGCCCTTCTTGCTTTCAGTATTTGCTTAGCCGAGATGAGGTTCTGAAGGAGATGAGACGCCCTCAAACAGCACTAGTCTGAGAGGATGCCACGCTGGCCACGCTAACCAACACAGCCAATCAACCAAGGGAAAGCGCGGCCTCATACCAACCCAAACTCAACGTAGGGTGCTTTACCAGCAACCTCAACTGGCACTTATCTCATCATAATACAGGACTATAATGAACACTACTTCTGTATTAGTGACAGAAACACAATGAACGTTGAAGCCATTGTCTTACGTGTGTCATTGGAGTGTAGCTCTTTCAAACTTAATAGTGTATGTACTTTGTATTTTTGGTGAAAAGTATAGGCCTACCGCAAGCCACTTAAACATGTATTAAAGTGTTCTTTTCCCTACGTAATCTATTTCCCTGTAATATTGTACAATATATGTACATATCATATTTTACAACTTGTTTGTTACGTATACTGAACAAACATATAAACACAACATGCAACAATTTCAAAGATTTTACTGAGTTACAGTTCATATAACATCAGCACACGTGACCTGCGGTTGTTAGGTCGGTTGGATCTACTGCCAAATTCTCTAAAACAACATTGGAGGCGGCTTACGGTAGAGAAATGAACATTCAAATTATCTGGCAACAGCTCTGTGGGACATTCCTGCAGGCAGCATGCCAATTGCATGCTCCCTCTAAACTTGAGACATCTGTGACGTGTTGTGTGACAAAAGTGGCCATATATTGTCCCCAGCACAATGTGCACCTGTGTAATGATCAATCTGTTTAATCAGCTTCTTGATATGTCACACCTGTCAGGTGGATGAATTATCATGACAAAGGAGAAATGCTCACTAACAGGGATGTAAACAAATTTGTGCTCAACATTTGAGAGAAATAAGCTTTTTGTGGCTATGGAACATTTCTGGGATCTTTTATTTCTGCTCATGGAACATGGGACCAACACTTTGCATGTTACGTTTCTATTTTTGTTCAGTATATGTTTTCAAAGTTACCTGGACATATCCCTGATTAAAATAAGGCACTAGGTCATACTGGAAACAAACACACCCAACACTTAATACAGCTCATTTGTATTAGAACAATAAGAAACAGGTTTTTCCATGTTTCCACACATAATTGGCATATATTTGCATAGGCAGATGTAGTCTCTGTGGTACGTCCCTATAACAAGTCACCAGACCAGAGGATCCCTTCTGTGAGAGAGCAAACACTAAGGGAAGCCTGCTCTCTAAGAGTTCGGTAACCCAGTGTACTGTCCAAAGCCAAGTATAACCTGTATGAGGATCCTTCTGCTGGTTGTTCATCTGCTTCAATCCAGCACATCCTAATATCTCACTAGGGTTCCAGAGAGGAGAGAGGGGCTGGAGCTGTTCCAAACATCAAAGGCAGACCCATACTGGTGAGTTTTCATTTAATTTTATATGACTTTTTTACCAATCTGGAGCAAACACAGTACAATCCAAATATGTTTGTAGTTTCAAAGTTTCTAAGGTTTGGGTTCCATTAGGGTTATGTACCTTCAACCCCTGTTATTACACAAGTATAATTTTGTAACTTTTATGTAAATTATCATTTCTACAACAATAAATTATACTGTTGTTATCACATGTTCAGGTTATAAGGGAAACCACCCTCTGACCTAGTCCTGTAGACATGGGGAAGATAGAGAGCAAACAACCAGCCCCGGACATACCCAAGAAAATCTCAACCTGGTGGGAGAGGCTACAGAAGAAGCCACCAGCTCCAAACATGACCATTCCAAACATGAACTTTAACTTCCCAACCCTGTGGGGAAGGAGAGAGAGCAAGCTACCAGACCCAGACATACCCAGTATATTCTCCACTCTGTGGAGAACCCCCAACAACCCCAACGATTTTGTCCCTCTATTCACCGACTGTGTGGGGATAGCTGCAGCTAGGACCCAGGAGTACCTCCTGTTCCTGGACCCAGAGGACAAGTTCCAGCCTAGCCCGTCAGCCCTCAATGATATCTTTCTAATGACCTACATCACCCAGAGCAGCCACCTCCACATGACCGACTCCTTCAACTGCACCACCATGACCAAGCAGCAGCGCATCCTCCTTGGTGCTGACTGGGTGTGGGCTGTGCTGGAGAGGCCCACCAAGAACCCCCGCATCCAGATCGCCGTGCAGATCCTGCACCTGCCCGAGAGGGGGGGAGGGCCAGCCGAGGACATCCCCCCGGAGGTATACACTGAATCCATGCAGATGGCCAAGATGGAGTCTGCTCATAAGAACAAGGCAGAGAGGATGGTAGATTTCTGTGCCTCCATCGGTAATGACTGCTACGCCCTCTTTCTCCTCTTCGGCCGCAAGGGCGACCCGGGTAACATCTACGGAGTGCTGAGCAACAACTTTCACGCTGCTATAGGGAAGACTAAGATCAACCGTGCACTCATTGAGAATTTCTTTAAAGGATCCAGGTACTTACACACACCCACTGGAATGCTACAGGCTATTGTCACCAAGAGAGATTCTGACCCTTTAACTTTGCTCATCAAGTTTACCTGACCAGTGTGATCGATGACAGAGCAGCCATATGGGACCTTTCAGATTACTCTGTTAACTGTAGTGTTTCACATGGGAGGATGGACTGTTGTGATTGGTGGGTTTATGCTTGCCTGGGACTTGGGGACCGAGTGTGCTGAAATTGGCCTGTGTCCATATCTCGTTTGTGGACTACTGACCCATGCCTGCTGACAGCTGCTCACACCCCTGTGGTTAGTATTTCTGTTAGAGCTCTATTCAATCAGATCCGCTTTAGCCGACATCCACATAGCGGTTCTTTTGGCAGTGTCGGAGATTAAACTGCGTTAGAGCTGTCAAATCCAAAAGCGGCTCCTGACATTATACCGAAAGCGAACATTGCTATTGGCTGCGCAGAGTCACATTAACAGAAATCCCACGCAGCCTTGTTTACAAGTTGGAACACTGGAATGTGAGATGGAATCTACATCTCCATTAAGATGATAGAAACCCTCATTATTTAGTTGAATGATTTTCAATTTGAGCATCATTATTTCTACATAGCCTACACTTTCTCCTTCTGAACTTCTAACGAAAGTGGGACGGGTGGGGCTTTGTGACAAAGATCAAGAGCAGCTGCTCACCGATTTGACAGCTCCAATGCAGTTACACCTCCGACACAGCCAAAACATCAGCTATGCAGGTGTCGGTTATTGCCAGTTAACGCATGATCTGATTGAATCTAGGCCTTAATGGACTTAACACTTCACTGGCATTGCACTTATGTGGAAATTCACACAAACGACCTGTCTGCTATCACTACTCATTGACATTAAAACCTCTGTACAGCTTATGTTGACATGGAAACTATGATTTGCCACAAAATATGTTTGTATTTTCAAGGATGGACTTTACGACTGAACACATTGTGATAGCTTCACCCAAAACCTAATTCTAAGATCATTTGATTAAGGTGGATTGTTCTCTTAAAGTTGAGTCAAAGTAGAAAATAACAGGATGGGGAGTTCAAAAATAAATTAATATATATTTCTGGATGTCTTGAGTTATCTTGTTTAGAAGAGGATTATTTATGTTGAGGATTATGCTCAGTGGTAAGTAGCATAATGTAAATGAAGGGATTTGTGTTTAAATATGCAGGTTTGCTAAGGCCTCATGTTATATATACACAGTGTGGTGCCGAGAATAATACTACTCTTTCTCCCCAATACCACAAAGACATCTGATTATGTGTAGAGATGGTTTTAATGAGTAATGAGATTCAACAAAACATCCAAATGCTTTAGATACAGTACAAAACATCCAAATGCTTTAGATACAGTACATAACATCCAAATGCTTTAGATACAGTACATAACATCCAAATGCTTTAGATACAGTACAAAACATCCAAAAGCTTTAGATACAGTACATAACATCCAAATGCTTTAGATACAGTACATAACATCCAAATGCTTTAGATACAGTACATAACATCCAAATGCTTTAGATACAGTACAAAACATCCAAATGCTTTAGATACAGTACAAAACATCCAAATGCTTTAGATACAGTACAAAACATCCAAATGCTTTAGATACAGTACATAATTAGAACAATTGTTACTAAAACAGTTGAAACATACTAAAAGCCAACTAACTTTTCACAGTATCTCACACAAAAAAGTTATTTGAATGTTCAACATGCAAATATGACATTTATTATTCAAAACGTTAGAGAATATCCTGTTGGTCTTGAAATGTAGGCTGTTACATTGTGTTCTACATACAGAATTCAATAGAACATATTGTCTTAAATATCCTGGTGCGTTTTAATGTATCTATGCCTAGTTGGAGGCCTGGGAGTTATCAGTATGTGAATGTGTTCTCTGTCTTGTAGCCCAGAATGGAGAGGTTGGGGCGGATGCAGGGTCATGGGGAGTGGGCCACACATGACAATGAGCACATCGTTGGACACCAGGGGAAGGTGCTCTTTCATCTCTTTCATCATATCAGCGTTCACAAACCCTGAGCTGTACTTCCAGTCTGTAATTAGAGGAAAACACAAGCTGAATTCAACTGTTTTTAATCAACAGATAAGGATCAGCCCTGCAGGCCAATTAAATGATCACACCCTGTTAGCGAAGATGTGTTTCATTTATGTGGAACTAACGGATGAGTGCCAGGATAGACAAATAGCTGGAGCCTCATTTGCATACTGTACCATATGAGGAAGCTACAGTATAGCTGACGGGTCACATGGCAAAACAGAATCTAAATAGAACGTTTAGATCATAGCGAT
Source organism: Oncorhynchus kisutch (assembly GCF_002021735.2). NCBI lineage: Eukaryota > Metazoa > Chordata > Actinopteri > Salmoniformes > Salmonidae > Oncorhynchus > Oncorhynchus kisutch. Next base: position 42,020,200 of record NC_034195.2, on the reverse strand, counting down.
GTCGGGATATGATTGGAGGGGGAAGGCTTTCCATTCATTCAGTTGACATCAGTAACAGACCAATTCAAAAGGGTTGCTGCAGGTGCACCTTTGGGGATTTTTTGGTTATTGTCTAGCAGTCAGTCAGTCAGTCCCTATGAAGGGTGTTATAATATGGTGACACAGCATGGTAGAAATGTTATTTTTTGCAGTCCAACACGAATGATACAATGGTATTAGCCCATGACAACCCTGTACCTTAATCTTTTTTATCATGGAATACTATGGTCTTACCCTGTGGAGGTCTGTCAATAGTGAACCACAAATTGAGTTGTTCAGAGTGACTCTTCAGCACCTTCTCTAGTTCCTCCCGCAGTAGAATATCCTTAGTCTGGGGGCAAGAGGCCATCATTAGAAGAAGGTTTACAATTGCTAGTGCTTCAACTAATACAGTGTGTCATTGAGTCTTGTTAAACCATACTAAAGGTGAGACATTGATCTTGGTTGTCTATCATCAGATCGTCTGTTGTACCTGTCGTATTCGGCGCATGTGACTAATACAATTTGATTTGATTTTGGATTTGATGATTGTCATTTAAGTTGTATTCATAACAAGCTCTGTGTCCACTTCATTGATAATCCACGGTGACGGTTTAATACTGTGTGGGATGTGACTCTTCCCTGTACGCCGGTGAGACTGACCTGGTTAGCAAATATGAGGGAGCACTTGGTGTCATCTGCAGGGTCTGCTGTAATACTGTGAATCAGCTGCAGCATGGAGGAAATCCCTGAAAAAGCACCCAGACATTTAAGCCAATTTGCAGTTGATGATGAACTTTCCCCAATTTATAAATAGTCCTACTAGTAAGTGCCAACTGTATTTTTTTAAATGACAATTCCAATGATGTCTGGACAGACTTTAGAGGTGGGTTGGCCTCCAGTCCAGTTCTAAATTGGTTTAGGACCTATTTAACTGGTCAAGAGTTTTTTCTCACCATTGGTGAACATAACTCAGAGAAAATAAATGTCACATATGGCGTTCCACAAGGTTTGATTTTGGGTCCTGTACTGTTCAGTTTATATACAGGGGTATGTTATCAGAAAGCACAACATTGATTTTCATATCACCAGAGGATTTTAGCTCCACAGATAAATAATTAGACTGTATTACTGATTTAAATACTTGGATGGCTCACAACTTCCTCCAGCTAAATCAAGTCAAGACCGAGGTAATTATTGTTGGATTCAAAACACAGAGAGAAAATCTAGCTGTAGATTTTAATTCATGGGCAATAAAGACAAAACACTTGTTAAAAAATCTTCGTGTTATTTTAGATTCTTAACTCAATTTCGAATCACACATTAGGAATGTGACCATCTTTTTACCACCTGAGGAACATTGCCAAGGTGTAGATGTTTCTCTTTCAGGCTGATGCAGAGAGACCCATCCATGCTTGTATTACAAGCAGGCTTGACTACAGTAATGCTCTCCTGTCTGGTCTACCCATGAAGTCATTGGTCAACTGTAAAACATACAGAATGCTGCAGCACGTGTACTGACCAAGACCAGACGGAGAGCACAGATTACACAGGTTTCATGGTCTCTGCACTGGCTGCCTGTGAGTTTTAGAATTAATTTTAAGATTCTTCTATTGTTTTGTTTTTTATCAATTCATGTCAGACATGCCTTTAAGTTATGTACTATACACAGTAGGTCCCTCAGGTCCTCTGGCACTGGCCTTTTAACGATCCCAAAGCCTGGACCAAGAGACATGGAGAGGCAGCCTTTTAACTATCCTAAAGCCTAGGACCAAGAGGCATGGAGAGGCAGCCTTTAACTATCCCAAAGCCTGGACCAAGAGGCATGGAGAGGCAGCCTTTTAACTATCCTAAAGCCTAGGACCAAGAGGCATGGAGAGGCAGCCTTTTAACTATCCCAAAGCCTAGGACCAAGAGGCATGGAGAGGCAGCCTTTAGTTACTATGCTCCCAGCCTCTGGAATAGCCTGCCAGAGAACCTGAGGGGGACCAAGAGGCATGGAGAGGCAGCCTTTAGTTACTATGCTCCCAGGCTCTGGAATAGCCTGCCAGAGAACCTGAGGGGGACCAAGAGGCATGGAGAGGCAGCCTTTAGTTACTATGCTCCCAGGCTCTGGAATAGCCTGCCAGAGAACCTGAGGGTGGCCGAAACTGTAGACATATTTGAAAAAACATTTTTGGTTTTACTTTTCCTTCGGGTGCTTTTTAGATGTTCAGTTTGTGTCATTCCTTTATATTGTATCTTATGTTTGTTGTGTAGTAAATATTTCAGCTTTTATTTTCATAGTTTTTTATTCGTTTTTTCCTGTAAAGCACATTGTGTTGCATTCCATGTCTGAAATGTGCCGTATAAATAAAGCTTGATTTGATTTGTTAGCAGGTGACCTAAAATCACACATCTAGCAAGTTAGACATCAATAAAGGGTATATTCAAGGAACCTCCAAAGAGGCTGAAGAAAAAAGTAATCTCTACAAATAATCTAAAGGACATCTGGAGATTACTATTCAACTACAAAAGACTACTCCTTTTTTTTCTCAAAGTAAGAACATCTACTCAAGAATTGACTACATTTACAGTATATTTCCCAAAATTCACTACATTTATTGGGTAAAGAAATCCATGACACAGTGATATTGGATCATTCTCCTGTATCATGCTTAATTACACCAACATAAAATATACTTTGTTCATTCTCCATATTCTGTCACAGAGTGCATCGTCAAGAAGCAAAATGTATTAAATACATAAACAAACAAAAGAACTTTACCAATGAGGACAGAGTAAAGCCTTCCCCTGACATCATTTGGGATGTTAAGGCATACATAAGGGGGATGATAATCTCATTCTCTGCAAAAGATACATCTGAGTCTTGTGTACAAGATGTGTACAAATTCTGAACTTAAGCAGGCATATGATATTTTAGATTGAAGAGAGCCAACAACTACAGGTTAAACTAAAATTAAACATACTATTTACTGGCAAATAAACCCAGTAAACACCTTGCATTCCTCACAAATGAATACATGCCAAACCAGTTATAGTTTTAATAGATAAGGATACAAATGCTTCAATTAGACAAAGCTATTCATTTCCATTTTTAAAGGCTTTTATGAAAATCTATATAAATCCAAATTAAACAGTTGGACTGATCTTGCAGCCTTAGACTCAACAACCCTGAAGCAACCCTGAAAAAAATCCCCCCCAAATAAATATTAGACAAAGCTTTCCCATAAAATTTTACTTAACATTCTGGGACAAAGTAGCGCTCCTAATTACTGAAATGATGACATACAGTGGGGCAAAAAAATATTCAGTCAGCCACCAATTGTGCAAGTTCTCCCACTTAAAAAGATGAGAGAGGCCTGTCATTTTCATCATAGGTACACTTCAACTATGACAGACAAAATGAGAAAAAAAATCCAGAAAATCATATTGTAGGATTTTGAATGAATTTATTTGCAAATTATGGTGGAAAATAAGTATTTGGTCAATAACAAAAGTTTATCTCAATACTTTGTTATATATCCTTTGTTAGCAATGACAGAGGTCAAACGTTTTTTGTAAGTCTTCACAAGATTTTCACACACTGTTGCTGGTATTTTGGCCCATTCCTCCATGCAGATCTCCTCTAGAGCAGTGATGTTTTGGGGCTGTTGCTGGGCAACGGACTTTCAACTCCCTCCAAAGATTTTCTATGGGGTTGAGATCTGGAGACTGGCTAGGCCACTCCAGGACCTTGAAATGCTTCTTACGAAGCCACTCCCTCGTTGCCTGGGCGGTGTGTTTGGGATCATTGTCATGCTGAAAGACCCAGCCACGTTTCATCTTCAATGCCCTTGCTGATGGAAGGAGGTTTTCACTCAAAATCTCATGATACATGGCCCCATTCATTCTTTCCTTTACACGGATCAGTCGTCCTGGTCCCTTTGCAGAAAAACAGCCCCAAAGCATGATGTTTCCACCCCCATGATTCACAGTAGGTATGGTGTTCTTTGGATGCAACTCAGCATTCTTTGTCCTCCAAACACGACGAGTTGAGTTTTTACCAAAAAGTTATATTTTGGTTTCATCTGACCATATGACATTCTCCCAATCTTCTTCTGGATCATCCAAATGCTCTCTAGCAAACTTCAGACGGGCCTGGATATGTACTGGCTTAAGCAGGGGGACACATCTGGCACTGCAGGATTTGAGTCCCTGGCGGCGTAGTGTGTTACTGATGGTAGGCTTTGTTACTTTGGTCCCAGCTCTCTGCAGGTCATTCACTAGGTCCCCCGTGTGGTTCTGGGATTTTTGCTCACCGTTCTTGTGATCATTTTGACCTCACGGGGTGAGATCTTGCGTGGAGCCCCAGATCAAGGGAGATTATCAGTGGTCTTGTATGTCTTCCATTTCCTAATAATTGCTCCCACAGTTGATTTCTTCAAACCAAGCTGCTTACCTATTGCAGATTCAGTCTTCCCAGCCTGGTGCAGGTCTACAATTTTGTTTCTGGTGTCCTTTGACAGCTCTATGGTCTTGGCCATAGTGGAGTTTGGAGTGTGACTGAGGTTGTGGACAGGTGTCTTTTATACTGATAACAAGTTCAAACAGGTGCCATTAATACAGGTAACGAGTGGAGGACAGAGGAGCCTCTTAAAGAAGTGGTTACAGGTCTGTGAGAGCCAGAAATCTTGCTTGTTTGTAGGTGACCAAATACTTATATTCCACCACAATTTGCAAATAAAAAAAAATCATAAAAAATCCTACAATGTGATTTTCTGGATTTCTTTCTATAATTTTGTCTGTCATAGTTGAAGTGTACCTATGATGAAAATTACAGGCCTCTCATCTTTTTAAGTGGGAGAACTTGCACAATTGGTGGCTGACTAAATACTTTTTTTGCCCCACTGTACAGCACTGTGGAAACATTTTAGGCAGGTGTGAAAAAAATACCGTAAAGTAAGAATGCTTTCAAAAATAGACGGGTTAAAAGTTTATATTTATCAATTAACAAAAATCTACATCAAATCAATATTTGGTATGACCACCCTTTGCCTTCAAAAAAGCATTAAATCTTCTAGGTACACTTGCACACAGTTTGAAGGAACTCAGCAGGTAGGTTTGCCCAAACATCCTGGTGAACTAACCACAGTTCTTCTGTGGATTTATGGAGCCTCAGGTGCTTCTCTCTTCATGTAATCCCAAACATATTCCATGATGTTGAGATCAGGGCTCTGTGGGGGCCATACCATGACTTCCAGGAAACCTTGTTCTTCTTTATGCTGAATTTAGTTCTTAATGACTTTCACTTTATGTTTGTGGTCTTTGTTTGCTGCAGAATAAATTTGGGGCCAATCAGATGCCTCCCTGATGGTATTGCATGATGGATAAGTATCTGCCTATACTTCTCAGCATTGAGGAGACCATTCATTCTGACATAATCCTCAACTCCATTTACAGAAATGTAGCCCCAAACTTGCAAGGAAAATCCACCACTGTTGCCTGCAGACACTCATTTGTGTACCGCTCCCCAGCCCTTCGGCAAACAAACTGCTTTCTGCTACAGCCAGTAGCAGAGCACCTGCTGCCATTTTTCTGCACCCCAGTGCATAGTTGAGTCGCTTGGCCTAGTTTCCATGTCAGAGGTATGGCTTTTTGGCCACAAGTCTTCCATGAAGGCCACTTCTGACCAGACTTCTCCGGACAGTAGATGGGTGTACCAGGGTCCCACTGTTTTCTGCCAATTCTGAGCTTATGGCACTGCTGGACATCTTCCGATTGTGAAGAGAAGTAAGCATGATGTGTCTTTCATCTGCTGCAGTAAGTTTCCTTGGCCGACCACTGTGTCTATGGTCCTCAACGTTGCCCATGTCTTTGTGCTTCTTCAAAAGAGCTTGGACAGCACATCTGGAAACCCCTGTCTGCCTTGACATGTCTGCCTGGGAGAGACCTTACTGATGCAGTATAACTACCCTGTGTCTTGTTGCTGGGCTCAGTCTTGCTATGGGATATGACTTTTGACAGTAAACTGTCTTCAGCAACCTCACCTTGTTAGCGGAGTTTGGTTGTTCCTCACCCAGTTGTATTCCTCCTACACAGCTGTTTCTGTTTCAGTTAATGATTAATGATTGTGTTTCAACCTACAAATTGATTGATGATCATTAGCACCTGTTTGGTATAATTGTTTAATCATACACCTGACTATATGCCTACAAAATCCCTGACTTTGTGCAAGTGTACCTACAAGAATTGATGCTGTTTTGAAGGCAAAGGGTGGTCACACCAAATATGGATTTGATTTAGATTTTTCTTCTGTTCACTCACTTTGCATTTAGTTAATTGATAAATATAATTTATTAACATGTCTATTTTTTAAAGCATTCTAACTTTACAGCATTTTTTCACACCATCCTAAAACCTTTACACTGTACTGTATGTCACTCCATTCAGTGCTTTCTAGCTCCATGTATCAAACAGTCATCTCAGTTATATTAAAAGCAGGACAGTCTGGAGAGTCCCCTGCTGATTACAGAGCCATAAATGTAATACATTGTGACAGAATAATAACAAAACTCAACAGCAACAGAATAGCAAAAGTCTCACCAGAATTGACATATTAATCAAACAGTCTTTATTAAAAATAGACACGTACAAAAAAATACATAGATACATAATACATAGAACATGTTTCAATATGATACAATAAGCTAAAATACAAGATGTAGATTTATCAATATTGGCATTGGATGCTGTTAGGAATGTTATGAATAATTACATTTAAATATAACTATAACTAATTAAACTCTACCCAGTTTTACAATATCTGATTAATAATGTTAGTTCCTAAGAAAGAGGTTATGTAGCATGGATAAGGGGTAATTGGAAATGATAACCATTGTGGAAGAAGGAATGTATGTGTGTGTGTCTAAAGTAAGCAAAGAGTATCATTAACCTATGTTTGAACCGACTCAGCTATAACTCTGTGGCGATCAAATAAGACAGCGAGAGCCCCTCCAGGTTTTCCTTATCTGGAACTGTCTGCTAAGTGGTAATAAACTATGGTGAGACTTCAGGAGTTAATCCAGATATAATGTGTCGGGTATGTGCGCTAGTGAGTTGGAATGAACTTTTGAACCTGCTTTGTCCTGCTCGAGAGGAGGATATACATTTTATAACCTATGACGTCATATGTGGTATATAAACTGTTATACATGGTTCTATGAGCAGCGCTCTCGAGAATAAATGCTATGCTATTTGAAAGACTGGTCTCTGTCTATTTTATGCAAATGAGGATCTTACAAATTCTTAGAAACAGACAGAGTGATTTAAATTGAATTGGTTAATGAATATATACAGGAATTGTTAAATTCCTTTGACAGATGCTGAAAAGGCTTTCTACTGTCTTGAATGACCTTTTCTATTAAAAACTTTGGAAGCCTTCAACTTTCCAGTTTAAATAATACATTTCATAATAAAGTTATATAAATATCCTAAGGCAAATATGTACACAAATAATACATTATCTGAATAAATTGCTTTAGAAAGGAGCGCAAGACAGGGATGCCCTCTGTCCGCCCTCCTGTTTGCACTAGCAATTGAACCGCTTGCCGAATTAGGCAGGACCCAAATATAACAGGTATCAGTAAAGGTAAACATGAGTATAAACTAAACTTATTTACCCGACGATCTCGTGATGTACTGTACCTGACAAATATTGAAAACTCAATGCCCCCACTGTTAAAAATATTTTCAGATTACTCTAAAATCTCAGGATATAAAATACATATGGAAAAAACTAAAATAATGGCAATAGGGAAAATAAAAATAACTGATTTACAGCAATTCTTTAAGTGGAGCACAAAAAAATACTTAGGATGCTTAATAAGTGACAACAAACAAAATATATACACAGTAAACATAACATTATCCCATTACTCAACAACATGAAAGCAGATCTGATTAAATGGAAAAATCTTCCCATAAATCTTACAGTTAAAGAATAAACCTTTTTAGAATGGCATGGTGTAACGGCTGTTGTCGGGAGAAGAAGGTGAGGACCAAGGTGCAGAGTGGTAAGTATTCGTCATTTTAATAAACTGAACAATAAATACAAAGTAACAAAAGAGAACAACCGAAACAGCTCCGTCAGGTGCAACACACTCTAAACAGAAAATAACCACCCACAAACAAAAGTGGGAAAACAGGCTACCTAAGTATGGTTCTCAATCAGAGACAACAATTGACAGCTGCCTCTGTTTGGGAACCATACCAGGCCAAACACATAGACACCCCAACTCACGCCCTGACCCAACTAAAATAGAGACATAAAAAAGGAACTAAGGTCAGGACGTGACACATGGCTTATAAAGTTTTTACACTGGAGAAAAATGAAACGGAACATGCAGAAATTTAAAAGATTTGACTGAGTTACAGTTCATATCATGAAATCAGTCAATTGAAATAATTCATTCAGGCACTAATCTATGGATTTCACATGACTGGGAATACAGATATGCATCTGATTCATGTAGCGTGACACACCTCCTTCGCATAGAGTTGATCAGGCTGTTGATTGTGGCTTATGGAATGTTATCCTACTCCTCTTCAATGGAATGTTGTCCTACTCCTCTTCAATGGATGTTGTCCTACTCCTCTTCAATGGATGTTGTCCTACACCTCTTCAATGGATGTTGTCCTACTCCTCTTCAATGGAATGTTGTCCTACTCCTCTTCAATGGATGTTGTCCTACTCCTCTTCAATGGATGTTGTCCTACTCCTCTTCAATGGATGTTATCCTACTCCTCTTCAATGGATGTTATCCTACTCCTCTTCAATGGATGTTGTCCTACTCCTCTTCAATGGATGTTGTCCTACTCCTCTTCAATGGATGTTGTCCTACTCCTCTTCAATGGAATGTTGTCCTACTCCTCTTCAATGGATGTTGTCCTACTTCTCTTCAATGGATGTTGTCCTACTCCTCTTCAATGGATGTTGTCCTACTCCTCTTCAATGGATGTTGTCCTACTCCTCTTCAATGGATGTTGTCCTACTCCTCTTCAATGGGATGTTGTCAACCTCTTCTTCAATGGATGTTGTCAACCTCTTCTTCAATGGATGTTGTCAACCTCTTCTTCAATGGATGTTGTCCTACTCCTCTTCAATGGAATGTTGTCAACCTCTTCTTCAATGGATGTTGTCCTACTCCTCTTCAATGGAATGTTGTCCTACTCCTCTTCAATGGAATGTTGTCCTACTCCTCTTCAATGGATGTTGTCCTAATCCTCTTCAATGGAATGTTGTCCTACTCCTATTCAATGGAATGTTGTCCTACTCCTCTTCAATGGAATGTTGTCATACTCCTCTTCAATGGAATGTTGTCCTACACCTCTTCAATGGAATGTTGTCCTACACCTCTTCAATGGATGTTGTCCTACTCCTCTTCAATGGATGTTGTCCTACTCCTCTTCAATGGAATGTTGTCCTACTCCTCTTCAATGGAATGTTGTCCTACTCCTCTTCAATGGAATGTTGTCCTACTCCTCTTCAATGGAATGTTGTCCTACTCCTCTTCAATGGAATGTTGTCCTACTCCTCTTCAATGGATGTTGTCCTACTCCTCTTCAATGGATGTTGTCCTACTCCTCTTCAATGGAATGTTGTCCTACTCCTCTTCAATGGAATGTTGTCCTACTCCTCTTCAATGGATGTTGTCCTACTCCTCTTCAATGGAATGTTGTCCTACACCTCTTCAATGGAATGTTGTCCTACTCCTCTTCAATGGAATGTTGTCCTACTCCTCTTCAATGGAATGTTGTCCTACTCCTCTTCAATGGAATGTTGTCCTACTCCTCTTCAATGGAATGTTGTCCTACTCCTCTTCAATGGAATGTTGTCCTACTCCTCTTCAATGGAATGTTGTCCTACTCCTCTTCAATGGAATGTTGTCCTACTCCTCTTCAATGGAATGTTGTCCTACTCCTCTTCAATGGAATGTTGTCCTACTCCTCTTCAATGGAATGTTGTCCTACTCCTCTTCAATGGAATGTTGTCCTACTCCTCTTCAATGGAATGTTGTCCTACTCCTCTTCAATGGAATGTTGTCCTACTCCTCTTCAATGGATGTTGTCCTACTCCTCTTCAATGGATGTTGTCCTACTCCTCTTCAATGGAATGTTGTCCTACTCCTCTTCAATGGAATGTTGTTCTACTCCTCTTCAATGGATGTTGTCCTACACCTCTTCAATGGATGTTGTCCTACTCCTCTTCAATGGATGTTGTCCTACACCTCTTCAATGGAATGTTGTCCTACTCCTCTTCAATGGATGTTGTCCTACTCCTCTTCAATGGATGTTGTCCTACTCCTCTTCAATTGCTGTACGAAGTTGCTGGATATTGTCGGAAACTGGAACATGCTGTCATACACGTCAATCCAGAGCATCCCAAACCTGCTCAATTGGTGACATGGCAGGGGATGAATGGCACGTCACTGTATCTCTGTGCATTCAAATTGCCATCAATAAAATGCATTTGTGTTCATTGTCTGTAGCTTATGCCTGCCCATACCATAACCCCACCACCACCATTGGGCACTCTCAGTTTCATCAGCTGTCTGGGTGGCTGGTCTCAGACTATCCCGCAGGTGAAGAAGACAGATGTGGAAGGGCTGGCATGGTTACACGTGGTCTGCGGTTGTGAGGCCGGTTGGACGTACTGCCAAATTCTCTAAAATGACGTTGAAGGCGGCTTATGGTAGAGAAATTAACATTAAATTCTCTGACAACAGCTCTGGTAGACATTCTTGCAGTCATCATACCGATTGCTAGCTCCTTAAATACTTGATATATCTGTGGCATTGTGTTGTGTGACAAAACTGCACATTTTAGAGTGGCCTTATTGTCACCAGCACAAGGCGCACCTTTATAATGATCATGCTGTTTAATCAGCTTCTTGATATGCCACACCTGTCAAGTGGATGAATTATCTTTGGCAAGGGGGAAAAACTCAATAATAGGGATGTAAATACATGTGTGTGCAACATTTAAGAAAAATAAGCTTTTTGTGCATATGGAACATTTCTAGAATCTTTTATTTCTGCTCATGAAACATGGGACCAACACTTCACATGTTTCGTATATATTTTTGTTCAGTGTATTTATGAAAAAAATGTAGGTTTTGATTGTTGTTTCATTGTTTAGAAGTTGAAACATTGGTCAGACAACTGTTGAACAGGCACAGGCTCTGACTAGATTTCTTCATCTTTGTTTATAGTTTTAGAAGATGACTTTTGGCCCAATAAAACTATCCCTCTGTGGGTTGATTTCATTGAATCCAACAGACCTTGCTCCTACCAGCAGGTGGTGCCACATTATCTGGAGAAGAATTAAGTTTTCATTTCCTCCTGAGGACCTGCATGCCAGCTGTATCCAGTCCAGTACGTTTGTTTTTGGTACATTGATAGAGTTTGTGTACTTTCAGCAATCAACACTTCCTGTAACCTTTAGTAATATAGTAACATCTAGACATGGTCTCTACATGAACCTGGATGTAAGGCGGAAGCACTTTACATCTGGGGTGGAGATCAGAGGGGTATACTGCAAGGTATGATCCATTAGTTAGCAGTTAGCAGTAACCAGAAATAACTATTGATTTTATGGTTAATAAAAAAAGCAAAACATTGATATTAAATCAATTCGACAATGCCCATTTCAATCTTATATTTCTACAAAATATAAAAGTTATATCAGAATGTTTAGGCAAGTTAGCTGGCTAACTCCTTGATCCTGCGTTGTAGGATACCCCTCAGGGTTCATCTGTCTGAATGCATTTGTCCTTTCCGTCAAGTAGATATTGTATCATCTGTCGCAGGGATTCAAACCAATGACCTTTCAGGTACTGGACCAATGCTCTTAACTGCTAGGCTACATGCCACCCCTAGGTGACTTTGGATGTTTTCTTTCAGTCGACTTCAGCATCATAGCCTTGAAAACAACTTCTGTTGAGCTGTAACCAAAGATGATTTCGTTTCAGGGGTGTCAAACATACGGAGCCAGGCCCTGGAGTCAGACCTTTGCACCATGGCTACCTAGAGGAAGGGGAGTTAATGGAGGGCTGACGGACCAATAGGAGAGAGGAACTCACTATGACGGAGCCATGACAAAGCACAGCTGAGTGAACCAGATGAGGAGGTGAATGATCCAAAATCACTTCAGTGTCAGATCACTCAGGGGTTGAGCACCGGTTTAGCACTGGAAAAGGTTTGTGTGTGTGCGTGTGTGAATGTGTGCACACTGTCTAATTAATTAAAATATCTCCAGGCATGTTGATGACGCTATAATTTAATATTATCACTCCAGTGTCAGATCACTCAGTGGTTGAACACTGGTTTACAAATAAAATATTTGTGTGTGTGTGTGTGTACTGTGATCTAGTCATTCTAGTAAGGTGTGTACCATGCTGTGCTTCATCATGGCATTATCATTGTTTGATCAATAGAGGGCAATGTAATACAATGCATCAAACCTTATTGAAACCAATTTCTCCCAATTTAAAGGCAAATTTGCCATTCAACCTAATAAGTAGTCTGAGGCTAAGGTCCGCAATTAAACATACTGTATGGGAATGATCGCTGGTGGAACAGGTAGGAACTGTATGTGTCAAGTATTTATTTAGAAATACGTGGGTAGCATAAATTCTTTGGGACGAGACATGTCTTCTTCCTCCTAAGGAAAACATAATTTGTGTAACTGTTTCTCTTAGCATAATTAATTGAAAAACTGCTTGTGTTTGTGTGTGTACTGTGTGTACTGTGCGTGCGTGCGTGCGTGCGACAGACAGACAGACAGTATGACAATTCAATTGTTCCATAGCCCTTCCCAAAAATCCATGGAATTTGTGCTGATTGGATGTTCCCTTTTTCAAATCATGTCTCTGTTAGAACCGCTGTGTCTGTTTAATTTCTGAGCGGTATATGGAAGCAACAAAAAGCAGCTTGACTCCGTAAGAATACCACATGGTCCTCCAGCCTCAAGCTAGGTGGGTCAAGGCTAATAGGATTCTCCAGATGACTCCGCTCCATAGTTATTATCATCATAATCTATGCTGAAGGCCAGCTCCTCCTGCTGCTTCTGGTATGGCAGGGTTCTAGAGGAGTCAGCTGAATCTTCTATGGACAGAAAGCCGGAGACACAGAGAAACACACTTAAGAAAATACATATGTTACTCTTGAGTAAACCGTAGGAATGTGAAAAGAAATGAATGATTCACACTTTACTTGAGTTAACCCCACAGATATTGTTGCGTTTTTGAGTGTTTCCCATCTCAGGACAATATAAGGCATGAAGAATTGCTTTCAAGACAGTAG